>NC_043710.1:20069825-20207079 GCF_006229205.1 Suricata suricatta | reverse complement strand
AGCAGTGCTATTGCTGGGTCATAAGGGAATTCTATGGATAGTTTTTTGAGGAACCTCCACACTGTTTTCCAGAGCGGCTGCACCAGTTTACATTGCCACCAACAGTGGAGCCAGGGGAGAACTCTGACTTCACAAACTCCCTATCCGCCCCGACCAGAAAGCTGCCCACCTGCAGACGATTTTAACTGGTGGCAATATTGAGTGTGCGGGTGAGGACTTAGAAACCGGGCAGAACTTGGAAAACAGAAACAATTAGATCCGCCCGAGGCACAAGAAGGTTGGACTCCAGAGAGTGGCTGGAAGGCATGGTCTATTTTTTTAAATTTTGTTTTTTTCCATTTGCTGAAGTCTTAAGTGTCAGGTGGGAGAATCAATACAAGCCACTTCCTTAGGTGTTGAGGCATAATTGAGTTAAAACACTTCTGTCCTCATCTCCAATTCTATTAATAGATGCCAAGCACTTTAATCAATGTGTCTCAGGCTTGCCTGCCTGCACGGACACGCACCTCTTTAAGGCAGAAGCACCTACATTTGTATGAGTCTGAGGGTATCACAGCTGGGGGAATGAAGAATAAGTGTTGGCAGAACTAAACTATCACTACTCTGGGACTAGACTCTGGCCAAGTTAATACTACATTAATTCTCTTGTAGAGCCATTAAAGGAAGTCCGTTCCCATTTCCTTTCTCCCAAATAGATGCAGCAGCACCCTGAGACACGTCGCATAACCCCACTTCAACAATTTCCATCCCAAAATCAAAACTTCAGAATTACTTATATTCTTGTTCTGGACCATCCAAATCTTGAAAGTCCATTTTAAAAGGTCCAATTTTGAGAAAATCATTACACTTAACTCTCTGATCTTTATTATAATTAACATTCTTTTTGTTTACAAAACTTATATTGACCCAGTTTTGAATGATTTTTTTATAATCAGTACTCAATCTGGAAAGCTCAACTAATAATTTGAGAAGGTCGGGTTTCCTCTTCCAAACAAAATAGAACAACAAAAATTATCCGATTTCTTCATTTTCTCTGGAAAAGGCATCAAGAGTTGACATAAGGATGCCAACCTGAGGCCAGTTTGGGAGGGAAGGAGGGAGAGAAGACAGAAGGAAGGCAGTGAAAAGGAGAGACAGAAAGAGAAAGACGTAGAGACAGAAAACAAAAGAAAATGTACTTTTATTTCATGGGTGCAAATGATAAACTCCATGTATTAGTAGCACATAGTACCTTTTTAATTTTTTATATGCTCACATTAGATCACTAGTCCCCCATTTTCAAACATACCTGAATTTCTTACATTTGCCTTCTGTGAATTTTCATAAAATCCACTTATCGGAAGAGATTGGCAGGTATTCTCCCCGGGTGTGTTATAGGAAGATCCTCCCTCACAAAACAAATGCTCTGAACAAGTGGTCTTAGCTTCCCTATTTGTGGTTCCTGGTACACAGATGCCCAAGGTAAAATAGATGGTGTCGCTAGATTTGGCTGCAGTTTTGGAACTTTAACAAAGCAGATTTAAGTATTTTACCTTCAAGACAGGATGGACGCTGATAATTGCATACAATCAATATGTCAAAATGGTAAGCATTAAAAACAAAAACTGTTCTGAAGAGTTAGATTAAATAACCACAAAGTCTGTGAACTGATCCATGGGAGTGTTACATATGAGAAGGCAGTAGATCCAAACCTCTGGCGCTATTGGACTTTTCTCTTTCTTTCTTTCCTTCTCTTTCTTTCTTTCTTTCTTTCTTTCTTTCTTTCTTTCTTTTTCTTTTTCTTTCCTTTTTTTTTTTTTTTTTTACAGTTTACTGAGCGCCTCTTGTTAACAACATGGTGTGTCAAACTGGTCTTCTGACATCATGCTTAAACTCCAGCAATTTATGTCTTTCCCAAACTGTTTTGTTTCAAGCATTTCTAACACATATGTATACCTTCCATTTGGCCATTTGTAAATAGTTACATCCTATTTTCCTGGGTTCTGTGAGTTGCTCTAGCGAATTAATTGAAAAGTTGAAAGTCGAAAGCATAGCAAAATATGTACTCATCTATATTCGACAATGGCTAACATTCTGTGTGTGAATCTCTTTCTACACACATGCACACATACACACTTTGATGAACCTTTAATAAAAAAGTTCAATCATCATGACATTTTAAGCCTACTAACTTCCAGATTCTAATATTTGTTTATTTTTGAGAGAGAGAGAGCCAGAATGTGAGTGGGGGAAGGGCAGATTGAGAGGGAGACAGAATCTGAAGCAGCTCTAGGCTCTGAGCTGTTAGCAAAGAGCCTGATGTGAACTTGAACTCATGGACAGTGAGACCATGACCTGAGCCGAAGTCAGATGCTTAACTGACTGAGCCACTCACGCATCCCTACCTTCCAATTTTTAATAAAAAGGTGTAATATTATGATACATAATAAGAAATATCTCTTTAGTCTTTGTCCCTTTTTCAGGCCCACAGCTCCTAAAACCCTTGTAATTCTCTAAGTGATAGGAACAATGTGAGAATCTTTTGTTATAATATTTGGTCTTTTGAATTCAAATACTTCCAGTTCCAGAAATCAGTCCGGAATAATAAAGGTAAAAGGAGCGTTGTGTTTTTCATAATGATCTTTCAAGAACACTTGAATTTATGTTAATGAGGGGACTTCTAGGAAGGATGTGGACTGGTTGCCAGGGAAGCCGCCCACGTGATTAGAGGATTGAAATTTTCAGTGGCCCCTCCGGTCTCCAGTATGAGGAGAGGGGTTGGAGCTGGGCTTACCCACCAGTGGCAATGATTTAATCCGCCACAGCTTATATAATGGATCCTCATAAAAGCCCTAAACAAAGTTTCTGAGAGTTTCTCTGGTTGGTGAACATGCTGAGAAGCTTATGTGCCCAGAGAGGGCACAGAAACTCCATGCCCCTTCCCATACCCCTTGCCATATGTATCCCTTCCATATGGCTGTTTCTAAGTTACATCGTATTTTCCTGAGTTCCGTGAGCTGCTCTAGCCACTTAAATGAAACTGAGGGGGGGTAGAAGGAAAATTTAATTTATAGCCAGTCAATCAGAAGAACAGGTGACAAACTGAATCTGTGATTGACATCTGAAGTGGAGGGCAAGGGAGCAGTTTTGTAGGACTTGGCCCTTAACCTGTGGGAGCTGACTGCTTCCCAGTAGATAGTATAAGAATCAAGTTAAATTGTGTGATATCCGGCTCATGTAGCAGAATTGCTTGGTGTGTGGGAAAAACCCACTCATTTGGCGACCAAAGTCAAGTACTGATGATAGAGAAGACCCACAGGGGATCTTTGTTCCTTCACATAAGAACGTTTTATCACGTAATTACAATGTTCTTATTGCTAAGATGATTTCCAAGCATTTCCTAGTATCATCTGATCTCGTTAATGTCTACATTTCTCCAATTGTCAACAAGTGTTTTCTACCATTTATTTTTTTATTTTTATTGTATTGATTCAGGAACAAAACAATGCACATTTTATTTTGGCCCTTTTCCCTCTCACAGCTCTATCATCTAGACTCCCTTTCCGCCACGGCCCTACCTTCATTTCCAGGCCTGTTGACATAAAGAATGTACAACATTCTGAACTCTTCTGTTTCCTTACAGTTTCACTTACCTTGTCATTCTGTCATTCATATTCTACAATCTAGAAATTAGATATAAGGACTTACTGAGTTTTTTTAAGTTGTTTTTTTTTTTTTTTTGAGAGAGAGAGAGAGAGAGTGCACGCATGAGCAAGCAAGCACACAAGTGAGAAAAGGGGCAGAGAGAAAGGGAAACACAGAATCTGAAGCAGGCTGCAGGCTCTGAACTGTCAGCACAGAGCCCGATGTGGGGCTCAAAGCCATGAGTGAGATCATGACCTGACTTGAAGTTGGATGCTCAACTGACTGAGCCACCCAGGCACTCCAGGACTTGATGACTTTTGAGTTAAGAATTTTTGGTGAGAGTATTCACTTTATAGGCGATATTGGAAATGTCACATGAAATCACCACAGGGTATAAATATTGTTAAAATGTGCTAACATTAGTGATGTTAACTTTTATCACTTAGTTGGGGGTATATTGATTGATTATGTAGTACTGTTTAACAATATTACCAGAAATCTAGATTAAAACAAGGCACCTTTATTATCTTGTGTTTTCTCTGGATCAGGAGTCTGGGCATGGCTTAGCTTGGTCTTCTTGAGTCTCCCATGGGGCAATCAAGACTAAGTCAGCGGATATGGTCCCACCTGATGCTCAACTGGGGCGGGATCTACTTCCAAGCTCAAATGGTTGTCAGAAGCATTAAGCTTCTTGCAGGCTGCCAGGCTGAAGGCCTTTAGTGTCTTGGATGCTTTTGGTTGGAGGCAGCCTTCAGTTACTTGCCATGTGGCTTTCTCCATAGGCCAGCTCAAAACACAACAATTTGCTACTTCAAAACCATGAAGGAAAAGAAGTTCTCAGTAGAACAGATATTATTGTATCATGTAATGTAATCACATACACCTAATCATGCACATTCTTTTACTTTTGCCATATTCTGCTTATTAGGAAGCAAGTCACAAATCCTGCTCACACTCAGGGAGAGGGAATTACACAAGGTCACCAACAACCAGAAACAAGGGTCATGGGGGTCACCTTAGAATCTTCCCTGGCAAGGTAACAGCCACAACTTTTCATTGTAAAGGAATACTTTCCAATTAGTAATGAATAAACACTCTATGGGGTGACCCCTTGAGACCATTTGAATAATTTAACATATTAATTTTTAAATATCCATTATTATTAAATTAATATTACTTTTATATTGGGAATACATTAATTCTATAGACATTGTTTAATATATTTATTATTTACATATTTATATTAATTGTATATCTTTCACCTATATTATTTCGAGCATATATTATTTAAATATAGACTTAAAATTTATCTCATGTAAATGTTTGTTTGATATTTATATGTAATATATTCAAATTCTGAATTCAAAGGTATCTCTAATTTGAAGTTAGCATTACAGAAAGTTTCAAAATATCTTTTGTTATTTTATATTTGGATATTCTTTCCCATTGTTACTAATGATATCAAAAGAGCTAACAATTTGCTCTATTTTAAATTTTTTAAATATTTTTTATTTATTTTTGAGAGACAGCATAAGCAGGGGAGGGTCAGAGAGAGAGGGGGATACAGAATCTGAAGCAGGCTCCAGGCTCTGAGCTAGCTGTCAGCACAGAGCCCGATGTGGGACTCGAACTCATGAACTGTGAGATCATGACCTGAGCCACAGCCGGACACTTACCCGACTGAGCCACCCAGGCGCCCCCTGCTCTATTTTAAAATACACACATAATAGTTTCTTTTTTTGAGGGAGAGACAGAGATAGTACAAGACGGGGAGGGGCAGAGAGAGAAGGAAAGACAGATTCCCAAGCAAGCTCTACACTGTCAGCACAGAGCCCAGTGTGAGGCTCAAAGCCATGAACCATGAGATCATCACCTGAGCTGAAATCAAGAGTCAGATGCTTAACCGAGTGAGCCACTCAGGTGCCCCACACATAACAGTTTCAATATCAAAATTACTATTAATAATTCCACTAAGTAAAATCTATATTGTTTTCTTTTATTTTCCCCTGAGAATAAATCCTATTAGGCATATAGTACTGTATTCCACAGTTCCTTGAAATAATTACTGTCCCTACAAGTTTATGTTGTCAATTTAAAATGCTTTATATTCATATATTGGTATTTGAATTCAATTTTAAAATTTATTATATTTTCTTTTCAAACTTATCTTTGTTGTTTGATTGTGAAATAGTTACATATATCTAAGGTTGATATTTTAAAATTCAGAAAATTCGTCTCATTATCTCTTTCCTTTCTTTTTTATTCATACCAATCCGCTATATGTAGCCATTTTCATTTACTACTTTATTACCTATTACATCAAAATTGGTAAATAATTTTCAGGTTTTATTTTCCTTTCCTTCCATATGAAAAGGTTGTATATGTAACATGCTCAATTCCTCTAGTGAGTAGGAGAGAAATCCTGGATTCTTACTTATTTAGTCTAGCCTCGGAGCCTCTATACTTGAACGCCATATTACATTGCTTCTAAAAATAGAAGACGAGGGAAACAAGATCCAGGACGGGTTTTTAAAAAACTGCCCCAGCCACTGAGCATCATGATTGTTCACCAACCAGTCATATTAATCTCCAGGACTTCTTTTCCATTAAGAAGAAGAAAGAACTTGTTTCTGATCGAGTGAGAAGGGCATCAGTCTCAGATCTGAACCTTGATTCAGCTGATCCTGGATGAGAGACTACAGTAACCCTTAGCCTTTTGGGCTTCAGTTTCCACTAAGTAAGATTAGATGGTTTCTCAGGTTCCTTGGTTATTTCATAATTGAGAAATAATTAATATTGTGGAGTATGTTGAGCTACCTGGAATTCGGTCGAATGGGTTCATTTTCCTACATGAATGGAATCTCAACTTCTTACATGAGAGTGACTTTACCATCATAGTTTATTTGGAGAAAACATCGCGAAGGGTCTTTTAACCCTTAGCTCTAATAACACACATTGGAGTGAAAGGTACAAACTTATCCTAGAAGCTAAAACCTGGTGACAGAGGGGTAGACAGCTTGGGTCCCAGTGATGGGACATTCCTCACTTCAAAGCTAACCACCAAAGTGCTTTGCTGTGTGACAAGAAGGTGAGCTCTGAGAGTCCCTGAAAACCTGGTGAATCCATTAGCACTGGTCATCGTGACTGCAAATCAATGATTTATTTTGACAGTCTCCTGACAGCTGCTGAGTTGTTTCCTTAAGATGAGTCTTCAATGAGAGACAGACACTGCGGAGATGAGCTGTATGGTTTCACATAGAAATAGCAAACAGAATGAAACCTAGGCTACCCTTCTCCATCAATAAGCTCATGCAAATGAGCGCTCCTTGCAACAGTGACCACCGCTTTCTTCCTTCTTTCACAACACAGTTACTTATTGGTTAGGGTTATCTCAAGTTAAGTACAAAGGGACACTTGGGTGGCTCAGGGTTAAGGCTCCTACTCTTGGTTTTGGCTCATGTCATGATCTCACAGTTTGTGAGTTCCAACCCTGCATCAGGCTCTGTGCCAATTGTGTGCAGAGTCTGCTTGGGATTCATTCTCTCTCTCTCTCTCTCTCTCTCTCTCTCTCTCTCTCCTCCCCTCTGCCCCTCCCCCATTCCCACTGTCT
Source organism: Suricata suricatta (assembly GCF_006229205.1). Taxonomy (NCBI): domain Eukaryota; kingdom Metazoa; phylum Chordata; class Mammalia; order Carnivora; family Herpestidae; genus Suricata; species Suricata suricatta. Next base: position 20,199,845 of record NC_043710.1, on the reverse strand, counting down.
CTGCCTCTCTCAAAATAAAGAAAAGTTTTAAAAAATGAAGTTAAGTACCATCTTTCCAACCAGCTTTCTATTCCTCAAACTGATATACTATATACATTTATTAAAATATAGTAAAATTTATTAAATAGTAAAATTTATATAAATAAATATAGTAAAATTTATTAAAATCAAACACACATATTAGCCAGCAAAGGAAAAAAATGATTACTTACGTGTTCACTCATTTGGTCATTCTACTAAAAAATAAAAAATGAAGTGGAATATTGGTACTTCTCTGAACATCTTTTTATGCCTTTAGAAACAGAAGTGAGTGAAGAAGACATTTCCTGCCAATGAGGCCACTTATAATCTGGCAGAAAAGACAGGTAAACACATCCACAATTACAACAGTGACTGGAAAATATACTGATCAATAGAAACACAGGTGCTTTCTGGACACTAGAGGGACATCTTAATTCCTTGCCACAATCAGAAGATGGTTCTTAGAGGTAGTGTCAGAAGCTGAGTTTTAAAGGGTAAAGATATTTAGATGAAGGAGCCAAAGGTTGTCAGGCAGAGAAAGAAGCTGATGAGAAGATATAAAGTTCTAGAGGAAAGGGTCCTTCATGAAGTGAGGACGTCAGGCTGGATAACATTTCATAGTTTCCCAAATCTAAGATTTTACTATTCAGTTTTTTGAAATAGGTTTTATCGACATAGAAACAAGTATATAAAAGATAGTTACAAATAAACAAACAAACAAACAAACAAGCTTGCTCTCAGGTCAATGTACATTTACCACTGCTGACGACTTTCCCTTTTGTACATTCTGTCCTTCATGCCAGGACATGAATATACAGTGCACAACTAAAAAATGCATATGAAAGAAAACATCATAAGAAAGCAATGAAAAGAGGGAAGCAAATATATTTAAAAACTGTTTATGCAACATTTATGTATTATACACAGTGAGAGAAACACACACATATGAAATAATGCAGGCTAGCTAAAGTAATCATAATACAATCATACTACTTAATAAGATACAGCTTTTTTTAATGTTTATTTTTTATTGAGACAGAAACAGAGCATGAGTGGGGGAGGGTCAGAGAGAGAGGGAGACACAGAATCTGAAGCTGGCCCCAGGCTCTGAGCTGTCAGCACAGCGTCCCACGTGGGGCTTAAACTTGTGAACTGCGAGATCATGACCTGAGCAGAAGTCGATGATTAACTGATTGAGTCATCTAGGTGCCCCTTGTGTGGTTGAAACTTTAATGAAAAAGTCATGAAAGACTAGTTGCTATATTGATACTTTTATTAAGCATACACTTACATGTATGCTTACATGTAATAATATATGTATTTTTACATACATATATTGTTTTTTAATTTCTATTATGAAATATTATTTAATTTTTTTAACGTTTACTTATTTTGAGAGACATAGACAGATCATGAGCAGGGGAGGGACAGAGAGAGAGGGACACACAGAATCGGAAGCAGGCTCCAGGCTCTGAGCTGTCAGCACAGAGCCCAACACAGAGCTCAAACATACGAACCATGAAATTATGACCTGAGCCGAAGTTGGCTGCTTAACCAACTGAGCCATCCAGGTGCCCCAAGATACAGCTTTTAAAAAGAAGTATAAGTTATGTTCTTGAAGAAGATCGAGTTCAGTGATTAAGACAATTCATGAAAATGTATGTATAGTAAGATACCATTTTTGTGAAACACAAAACAGCTGTGTAACAATGTATATACATATGTGAGTGGGTTTAGAATATGTATAAAAATGTAACAACCAATTGTTAATGATCATTGTTATTGCTGGAGATATGGGGCATGGGAAAAGTTGTAGGGAACTTAGCTACCTAAATTTTTTTTTTACAAAATCTTTTTAAAAAGTTTAAGTATACAAAATTTTATTTCCTTTTATGTAATGTTACACCATAACATATTATATATATTTTTATTTTAGATACACTTATAGACATATGCTATCTATCATCTAATTTTTCTTGTAAGTCTTTGAACTTCCAATCTGCTTCCAACATTTCCTATAGGCCTGCCCTGGCTTTAGTCTTTCTGTTGGCCCTATGGTGATTTTCATGACTACCATATTTCATCAGTTCTCTGGCCTATTTTATGTGATAGGCACAAAGCTCATCACTTTGTAACAACTGGCCACAGAAAGTCATCCTCCAGAATCCACCAATATCACCTCACTTTGGCAGACTCACTCAGGTAAATCAATACAACATCAATTCCCAAATATAATTCACTCAGTTTACCTCTTTTCCACAGGGATGTTCAATAATGTATAATATGGGGGGGGAGGGGGAGATCATCTCTGAATCAGACTAGAGTCCCTGTCTGACCATGGCCATGCCTGAGCAAGGTACTTTTCTTCTCTACAGCATGTTATACATGGAGGCAATAAGTAAAGGAAAAAGTGTATATTGAGCTGCTTTGAGAAAATGACAAGTTATATGCAAGGAAATTTGTACTATTACATGCACCCTATTTTGTCATTTGATAAGGCAAGATTATGATTAATGTCCTTAGAAATCACCCTCACTCATTTATTCAACAAATATTTATTAAGCATGAACTGTGTTTCAGGCACTGATTTTGATGCTGGGGGAAATAACAGTATAAAGTTATCAAGACAGGGCTCCTGGGTAGCACAATCAGTTGAGCATCTAACCCTTGGTTTTGGCTCAGATCATGATGTCACAGTTTGTGAGTTCAAGCCCCATGTTGGGCTCTGTGCTGACACTGTGGAGTCTGCTTAGGTTTCTCTCTCTGTCCCTCTTTAGAGCTCTTGTTCTCTTTTTCAGTCCATCAGTTAATCAGTCAGTCAGTCATAAAGATAGCCTACCCTAATGAAGCTTATCTCATAGTGGAAGGAGACAGACCATAAGCAAAATAAATAAAATATGTATAGTTTTTGTATTTTGTTAATCCTAAAATGCACATTTTTGTACACATCTAATATCTCTGAAATCAGGATACATCTTACATTCAAGTACATATTAATTTAATTTTTTTAAATTTTCTTTTAGTATATATACAAATGTTTTATCTCATAATCATTGGTGTCTGAGACTTGATCATATATGTTTCATCATGGGGATCAAATAGAGGAAAGAGTTATAGTTCTGGGAAGGATAAATTTATATAGGGTGAAGTCTTTATGGAAATGGGATGTTTGTGCAACAACCAGAAGGAAGCCAACCATGAAAGGACCCAACCATGAAAATAGACAGAGAAAACCATTATAGGTAGATGAACTAGTGAATGCAATGGCCCTGAGTCAGCTGTGGCCTGTATATTTGAGAAGAGGCAAGGAGATAAGTATGGCTGGGGCACAGTAAGAAAGTGGAAAGAATATGAGCTGAGGTCCCAGGGCAGTGACCTGGGACTACATCCTGTGTAGACCTGTAAATGACCACAAGGACTTCAGTTTGTCTTCTGAATGAAACTGACTCTATCAAAAAATATAGGGGCCCCTGGATGGCTCAATCGGTTATGAGTCTGACTCTTGATATCAACTCAGGTCATGATCTCAAGGTTCTTGAGATTGAACCCTGCACTGGGTACTGGGCTGACAATGCAGAGCCTCTCTGGGATTCTCATTCTCTCTCGTTCTCTCTCGTTCTCTCTCGTTCTCTCTCGTTCTCTCTCGTTCTCTCTCGTTCTCTCTCGTTCTCTCTCTCTCTCTCATTCTCTCTCTCTCTCATTCTCTCTCTCTCTCTCTCTCTCTCTCTCTCTCTCTCTCTCTCTCTCTCGTTCTCTCTCTGCCCCTCCCCTACTTGTGCTCTCTTTCTCTCAACATCAATAAATACACATTAAAAAACAACAACAAAAAAAGGGTGTAGATCCAAGAAGTGGTATGGTGGTAGAAGGGGTTGCATTCTGGTGTATTTTGAGGGTGGAGTTTTTAAGATTTGCCTATAGAGTCAGATGCAATGAAGATGACATTGGCAGTTGGTCAAAGATAATCCCAAAGTGTTTGAGTATACTACCCCTACAGATAAGCTTTAATACCTGAAATACTCATGTCTGTGTTAAGGAATGATGGAGAGGAGTTGATTTGGTAAAAGGTTTAGTTGGTACAATGTGGTGTTTCCATGCTTAAAGAGAGCAAAGGAGCTATTAGATTTTAGTAGGGAATTACTGTCTAATAGGGTGTCATAATTCTGAGGGTTTTAACTTCAAACAGAAGTCCTGAAACACTGGTCTCTGCACTTCCCACAAACCTTTGAATAAGGCTATCTCTGCCATGGTTTTCCTGGGTCCCTCCTCTGAGTCTTCTGGATGGTTAATTATTCATAAAGAATTTAATCCAAGGGCACCTGGGTGGCTCAGTCGGTTAAGCATCTGACTTGGGTTCAAGTCATGATCTCATGGTTTGTGAGTTCAAGTCCTGCATCAGGTAAGCTCAAGCGCTGCTTTGGGTGAATTCAAGCCTCACCTTGGGTAAGCATGAACTCTGCTTCAGGTGAGCCTGGCTTCTCTCATCCCCACCCACCCACTTGCACCCTCTCTCTCCCTCTCTAAAAACAAAACAAAACAAAAAAATGAAAGGAAACAAAATAAAACTCAATTAAACCCAAAATTGATTAATTTCATCTTTTCAAACATTTGGGTTTTTATCATTACACTATTGGGAGGTATATGTAATCACAAGAAGCCAACACATCAGAGCTATTTCTTTGAAATTCCACTAATTGCTACCATTTATTAAGAGTCAGTTTCCTTTAAATCTATCATTTATAATTCTTACAAACCTTCAAGGTAGATGTTATCATACCCATTTTATAGATAAGGAAACACAAAACATGCAAGATACGTAAGTAAAAGTATGGCCTAATATATTCAAGCCTTCAGAGCCATTCCTACATTACTGTACAATGATCATTAAGGACCTTGACATTTGGCCCAACATGGTGCAGTTTCCTCCATCACCAGGGAAAAGTCCAATTTTATCTATCACTTAAAATTTTTTTTTCAATAACAAAATTGTTTATTTTTGAGAGAGTACAAGTGGGGGATGGGCAGAGAGAGAATGGCTTTGTGCCAACAGCAGTGAGCCCTATGTAGGGCTCAAACTCATGACCTAAGCCAAAGTCATATGCTCAACCAATTGAGCCACCCAGGCACCCCTATTTTTTTTTTTATTTTAGAGCTTGAGAGACAGAGAGACAGAGAAAGGCAGAGACAGAGAGGACAAGAGGGATAGAGGTGCAGAGGAAGAGAGAGAAAGAGAATCCCAAGCAGACTCCATGTTCAGTGTACAGCTAAACACAAGGACAGATCCCACAACCCTGGGATCATGACTTGAGCTGCAACCAAGAGTTGGAAACTCAACCATCTAATCCACCCAGGTGCCACTTATCTGTCACTTTTAATATACTAGACATTTCACTAGAATATTTTATAGTAATTCCAGGCAACTATTATTACCTAAACAGGGAATAGGGTCTTGAATTTTAGAAGGACCAGCAACAATTATACTTTTTAAAAGGGTCATAATAACTTTGTTATCTAAAAATCCTAATAGAAGAACAGACAAGTTAGCTGAAATTTTACAGTACAGCAAAGAACAAGTGCTTTATAGTGGATAGATATAGATTCAAACCCCATCTAACATCTCATATTTACTATATATAAGGGACTCAATTCTCTGAAACCATTTTTTCACCTGTTAATAGGAGACAAGTCTGCCTGCTTTCAGTGAGGACCAAGTATAAATGTATGTAGTAAAACCTAATCTGGTCTATAAAAGGAAGCTAATATTATTAAGGCAATCTTTCAGAAGGTAATATAGTGTAATGGCAAAAGCCCTATGTCTTAGTCCATTTTCACTGCCATAATACAATGCTGTAGACTGGTGGCTTATGGACAACAAGCATTTATTTGTCACAGTTCTGGAGGCTGGGGAGTTCAAGGTCTGGTGTGACTCTCTTTTCCTGGCTTACAGACAGCTATCTTTTCATTGTGTCCCCATAGAGCAGAAGGAACAAGGGAGCAGTCTGGGGTCTCTTTTCTACAGGCACCAATCTAGAGCCTTACCACCTCTAAAAGTCCCTAACTCCAAAACAGCCTCACATTGGGGGTTAAGTTTCAAACTCGTGAGTTTTGAGGGGACATAAATCTTTAGTCCATAGCACTATGGTAGGTAGAATAATGTCACTCCAAACAGGTCCACATCCTAATCTTCGGGACCTGTGAATATGTTATGTTACATGACAAGGGATAATGAAAATTGAAGATGGAATGAAAGGTCTAATGAGCTGACTTTAAAATAGGCAGGTTATCCTATGTTGTTTGTGTGGACCCAATATAATCACATGGATCCTATACAGTGGAAGAAGGAATATGCAGGGAAAACCAGAGAGCTGGTAACCTAAGTCCTCAACTTGACATTGCTGTTGCTGGCTGTGAAGATAGAGGAAAAGACCATGAGCCAAGGAAAGCGATGGTCTCTGGAAGCTGGAAAGGGAATGAATTATCCATTAAAGCCTTGAGAAGGATCACGGTTTTGATATTACCTTGATCTTAGCCCAGTAAGACCCATTTCAGATTAAAAAAAAATTTTTTTTTGAAGTTTATTACTTTGACAGAGAGAGTATGTGAGTGAGAATGGGGGAGGAGCAGAGAGCAAGGGAAAGAGAGAATCTCAAGCAGACTTTGGGCTGCCAGTATATGGAACCATGAGATCAGGACCTGAGCCAAAATCAAGAGTCAGACACTCAACCCACTGAGCCACCCATGCTCCATGACCCATGGAATTTTGACTTCCAGAACTGTAATATAATATAATTAATTGTATTGTTTAATTCACTGTAGTTGTACTAATTTGTTACAGTAACAACAGGAAATTAACAATAAACCTAAGAGCCAGTAAACTTGAGTTCTAATTCCTATTCTGCCCCTGGCTAGGTCTGTTATCTTAGAGAGCTTTCTCATTTTCCTCATCTGTGCAATGGGAATAATGATACCAACAACCTCATAGTATTAAGGTACTAAAAGAGTTAATGCATAGCTTAATCACTTAGTGTTTAGCTCATGGCAATTTCTGAATATGCATTAGCTATACACACTTTCTTAGATGCCAGCAATAATTGTCTCAGTGATTTGGTCTCTATCCCTTTAACACTGAAAATATGCAATATATAATTTGTAATTAAATGCAGTACATACATATATAAACACATATTTACATATTGCACTTTATTTACAAAAGATGCAGCATATAAATATGTAAACATAACATGCTGGGTACATCTACATTTCTTAATTATTTGTTGCATAAACTCGGAGGATGGTTGATAGACTGTAGAATTCACACCAGGCAATGAAAATTGAGGTCATGCTGGTAGGGAGGGCAGAGGCAAGAAAAAAAGAGGGCTCTTAGCTGTGATAATGAAAAAGAAAGGCAGGCAACTATGTAAAGAATTCACAACAATGGCAGACTGGTTGCCATTTTTAACCTAACATTTTATCACTTTTTTCTTTAAAGGACAACCCTGTTGTTTTCAATCATGGGTATAGAGGATGCACATAATTATTTGGCATTTCAAAGAAATAAAATTTAAAAGAGTCGCTAAAGTTATCTATCCCTCTTTTCTAAACTTGAAACATCAAAAATAGATGTCCCTGGCATGATAACACACTGAAGTCATTTTGAAAGAAAATTAGAATTTCCATTCCTCATTTTCCTTTCTTCCCAGTAAGGTTTTAAGCAGATGGGAATATCAATTTAGTTACTTGACATTTAGAAGGATAAATGACTTAAGAGCTTTATGATCCCCTCTCATTGAAGCATATTTGATAACATCTGCCCAACATCTTACACTCACATCAGAGCCAAGTACGGTTTCACAAGAAGAGGAAGAATGGCTAGACTCCAGGACCCCAGGATGCCGTCTCTGGCCCTGATACTAGCCTAAGCAGCAGTCAGTTTCCGGTACAAAATAAAGTGTTTCATTTTGGGGTTGCTTGTTTATTACCACCCTAGCTAATATGCAATTTTTAAGACTAGGGAGTTTTCAATGGGATATCGAATAATGTTTTCAAAAAGAAAATAATACTGCACACAGGGACAAGGTTTTGTTTTAAACTCTAAGAGAAGGTAAGCCACCTTACTTTTGATTGTTATTAACCACAAAAGTATTGGATACTATGGCTACACATCTCATTTATGTAGAAGAAAAATCACTTTCTGATTTCATTTTTTTCTGAAGATATGTTGCCATCTTTACTAGAAATTCCCATTCTTCTTCTAGGTAATAATTGATAGGTTTTTCCTTCCACTGGTTATCAGTCTTAAGTCAGGAACATTAAAAAAATACAATCTAATCTTTTCATTTTAGAGTATCCTTTTAAAGAAAGGGAGGGGACTTTCATTCCTAAGGTATTTATGAAGACCTCCTAAACAGCCTCTTTCAGATAAGAGCCATAAAACAATTAGCAACATTAACTAAAATTGCTTTAACAAATAGAGAGCAAGCACTTCCAGACTTTGTACGCACACTTCAGTGAATATAAATTTCTCCTGACACCTTGGATTTGGAAATTGGCTAACAAGTTGCCTTCACTCCTTTAGAATTGTCCTCTCTTAGAATTATGTGTGAGTCCATTCATGCTGTTTATCCTGGAAACTGTGCAAACAGCAAGGACTCAATAAACAGCTTCTGAATGGATAGATGGATTAATTTATTTACTTACAGTGCTCTTCCACTCTATTGTCTTGACTTGTGAGATTAAGGGATTTGCTGGTGTATGTGGTCTCACTGGAACTTAGTTTGCTAAGTCGCCCTATTACATAAATAATGATAATGAAACATGAAATTCTGAAACTTGAAAGGCCAACGGATTCAATATCCTGATTTCCCCACTTGTAGTATGATTTTAGCATTTCAGGGGCCCTCAGCAGGTCATCCAGTCGAAAGGCTGACAAAACACCTCCTGAGAGATGGTAATACATTTTATGCACTGGACCTGAGTTAAATACGAATGGCTTAGTTCAGGGAACAGTTTGATGCTATGTACAGCTTGCTTAAAAAATATGTGTATTTACAAAGTATGACTCTGGAAGTACCTATAGCTTGCTAATTGTCTTTACCATCTGGAGGTCTTTACCTGGATGAGGGATACATATACATATATACATATACAAATATATAGTATGCTCCAGAGGTTAAAAGTAAGGTCAATAGGTTATTAAAGAAATGGAAAAGAGGTGCCTGGTGGCTCCAGTTGGTTAAGCAGCTGACTTCGGCTCAGGTCATGATCTTGTGGTTCAGGGTTTCAAGCTCTGCATCAGTCGATGTGCTGACAGCTCAGAGCCTGGAGCCTGCTTCAGATTCTGTGTCTCCCTGTCTTCTCTCTGCCCCTCCCCCACTGGCGCACTGTCTCTCTCTCTCAAAAATAAATAAATATTAAAAAAATTTAAAAAAGAAACAGAATGTATGATTCAAGAAAAGAAAAAATAATTTAATATTCACACTACTTAAGGATAGACTGATAGATTCTGATGATACTAATTTAGCTATCACATGGGGTGCCTGGGTGGCTCAGTCCGTTAAGTATCTGACTCTTGATTTCAGCTCAGGTCATGATCTCACGGTGTGTGGGACTGAGCCCTGCTTTGGGCTCTGCACTAACAGCACATAGCCTGCTTGGGATTCAATCTCTTTCCCTTTCTCTCTGCCCCTCACTCGTTCTCTCAAAATAAAATAAAATAAGCATTTTTTAATTAATATTCAAACTACTTAAGGATAGAATGATATACTCTGTGACATTAATTTAGCTATCAGTCATTATAATAATTAAATTGAAAATTGTATGTTTACTTGGGGTTTTCTTATCCAATGTCGTTAGAATACAAACTCCATAAGCAGAGGGATTAAATGCATTCAAAACCGAGTACATTGCTTAGCACCTATGAGATCATCATTAGCAGATAAAAAATGAATTCCAGAAGGGAGTAAAGGATAGATTGATATTTTATTAAGGTAGTCATTCGTGCTGTGAAGTCCAAGCACAAACAAGAAGCCATTAGGTAAAGAGGAAGAATGTTAGGCGTGTGGCAGGAGGGCTGGCCTCCTGCTGCGTTGGTAAATTGACATGATGCAAATAAAGACTTAGGATCAAAATGTGTCTCATCTTTGTTTACTCAAATTTAAATCCATATCCTCCCATTATGAAAAACTATAATTCTGTTGTCTTAAAATAGATCCTTTTAACAAAACCTTTCTTTAATGTTTATTTTATTTTTGAGACAAAGAGAGAGAGACACACACACACACAGTGCAAGTGGGGGAGGGGCAGAGAGAGAGGGAGACACAAGATCCCAAGCAGGTTCCGGGCTCTAAGCTGTCAGCACAGAGCCTGATGCAAGGCTCATACTCATGGACCATGAGATCATGACCTGAGCCGAAGTTGGACTCTCAACCAACTGAGCCACCCAGGAGCCCCATCAACAAAACCTTTTTTAATGGTCATTGGATCTTTACTGTCTACCACCCATTCTTTCTTATCGTTCAACATACTATTTGCTTTGGGTATCACTTGCATCCCCCCATTAAATTCAATTTGGGAGCACTGGTCATGAGACACTGTTCATCAAGAGCTAACATGTGGGAAGGTGGCCCAAGGTTGGAAAACTGTGTGCTCTTTCTCTGAAGTATTAAGTATGACACACTGCCCGTCAATCGTTAAAATGTGGGAAGATGGCCCAAGATTAAACGATGGTGTGCTCTTTCTCTGAAATTTGTCAACAGTGACCAAAAGACATAAAATGTATGGAGTGGATTCATCATAGTGATAGAAACCAAAGATGCTGTCTAATAATTTCTGCAACTTGGATGCCCAGAGCTTCACGGGTTCTCAAGTCTTCCTTTATATTAAATCCCAGGAATTCATTTTCTACTTATATTAGCCATAGCCAGTTTCTATTGCCTACAACCAAGAAATTTTAAGTGATACAGAGCTCAGATGAGGACTTTAGAATCTCCATACCTAGATTTATATATTTTTCTTTTACTGCTCACATGATATTTAGTACATTCTTTGTTCTACTTAAACCCCAGTTCTGCACCCAAATGGAGAAAGAAGAATTTACCAAAGAGAGTTGGTATAGGGGTTAAATTAAATGGTGTTTGTGTGGTATCAGGCATTTAGTCAATACTCAGTAAATGCTGCAGGCTAATATGTGTATCAAAAGTAAAATGACTCCTCATAGAGGTATTATAATTCATGCATAATTAAAGACAACTTAGTTCTCTAAGAATTTTTACTAAGAATCTTTGTAAGAAGTTTTAAGTAGGCACTGATACAGCATTTCCTGGATTTTAGGGTGCAAAGTTTTTTAAAAAATCATTTCCCAAACTGCACTTGATGGTCAATATTTTTTTTAATTTAAAAAAATTTTTTTAAATTTATTTTGGAGAGACAGTGTGAACAGGGGAGGGTCAGAGAGAGAGAGAGGGAGACACAGAATCTGAAGCAGGCTCCAGGCTCTGAGCGCTCAGCACAGAGCCTGACGCAGGGCTCGAACCCATGAACTGTGAGATCATGACCTGAGCCAAAGCCGGACACAACTGACTGAGCCACCCAGGCACCCCTACGAGTTAGTATTCTTCTGCCTATTTTCTCTTCTCTCATTCAATTGATGATACAGCCTCCATCCAATAGGGTCCTAAACTAACAAGTATGAAAATAAACAGGAGGGGTTAGGGGGTGGCGAGTCATTCCTGCACAACACACAATGTGAGGGACTCCACCTATTGCACATTCTCAAAGCCTTTATATTCTCAGACTCACTGGAGAAAGCTGTTCTAGTAATCTCACTAATCACTTGTGCTAACCTCCACTTGTCTTAAATAGAAATAACAATTCTGGTTTGTATTCATCAAGGGAGTTCTGTGTTCAGCCTTCTGTTGTTGTGACCATTGTAGCTGAAGTGTGTTTTGTGTTGGGATAGCAGGTAACTGTTAATTAAAGTACACACTTACTGACCTATAATCTTTCTTCATGTTTATTGCCTCTACAATCATGATCGTAGAGAGGAGAAAAGTGTTTTCCTGCTGGAGCAGATCTGCGTAGTGCTATATGGGCAATGTCAGCATTTACTGATTTTCCTTGGGAGGGGACATAGGTATATCTTATCACTTGCCAAGCTGCCTCAGTTTACCAACTTACTAAATACATTAAATACTGTAGGGCTGAGTATATAATTGATTAATCTTTATAAAAGGCCTGGAAATTTAAGGAAAATAAAAAGGCAGTATATTATCTTGTTGGTGATTTTGTATTAATGTTGACTGGGGGGTACTGACCCAGACAAGCACATAGATTTTCAAATTGAGCACTTAACTGGGGCACCTGTGTGGTTCAGTTGGTTAAGCATTCCGACTTTTGTTTTTGGCTTAGGTCATGATCTCACAGTTTGTGAGTTCGAGCCCTCCATCAGGCTCTGAGCTGAGTGTGGAATCTGCTTGGGATTCTCTCTTCCTCTCTCTCTGTCCTTCACCCCCCTCTCAAAAATAAATAAACTTAAAAAAATAAGCATTTAACTGATGCATCAACATGAAATATAAACAAAATCCCATCATGGAAAGTAAAGCATGATTGCCCGTTTCCAGCAAGGTTCTTTGGCGTAGGGTTATTTGAAGCACGAAGGCATTAGCCCCACTGGTGCCCAAACTTGCTCACTTCTAACGATCAAATAAGGGATGCTGAAGAACCATTATCTGACCTAGAAATTTTAGTATCTTATTCGACGGTTGTCAGAACTATATGATGATTTTGAAGTATGAAGAGGGGAGGAAAAAGTATTACATAATTTAGAGAGTAGCAGTTTTGAAGTCATAGATAGAGGTGAAATCCAAACCATGATCCCCACCCACCCACCTCCATTTGCCTTACACAAATTACTGGGCATTCCTGAAGCTCAGATTCCTCATCTGTAAAATTGAGATCATCTTACCAATAGCCTGGGACTGTTGCAAAGTTTAAATGCACATGTAAATTAAGCATCTGGTCTTTAAGAGAAGGGGTACTGGCTGTAAGAGGAAAACCTTCCTATGGACCACAAAGAGGAAGATAACACTGAAATAAAGTCTGCTTCAGCTTCATGTCACAAAAGTTTATACATAGTCCTTAAACAATCTAGAAAATGACAGAGGCCATTCAAATCCACTTTCCTTTTTCCCCCAGTACAAAATCATAGCCAACTGTAATGAGTTCATCTTATTTTTCCAGAGATAACTTTCCAATGGTACTTGTGCAGAAGTGGTGGGTCATTAACTTACTTCCATGAGCCAGATTCAGCATAAGTTATAGGTAGAGGGAACTGCATGGAAGGAAAATGCAAAAGTAATTAGATATAAAGAATTAATGAGAAGATAACTATATTTTTAAATGTTTATTTATTTTTGAGACAGAGACAGAGTGCAAGGAGGGGAGGGGCAGAGAGAGAGAGGAAGACACAGAATCTGAAGCACACTCCAGGTTTTGAGCTGTCAGCATAGAGCCTGACATGGGGCTTGAACTCACAAACCATGAGATCATGACCTGAGCTGAAGTCAGACACTTACCTGACTCAGCCACCCAGGTGCCTGAGTCAATGTAACTATAAAAGGCGAGAAAGTATTGTGACCAGGAAGGCCTTTGTAGGAATGGAGACTCTAAAGAGACATAGGAAAGTGAGAAGAGAACCTTGTGCAGATGGATATCTTGGGGATGTTATCCCTGACATAGGGAGGAAAGGTGTGCCCAGGGTAGGCTGTGTCAGAAACAGAGAGGGGCAGTGTGATTGTGATATGGTCAGTGACACGAGGTATATGGTCAGGGGCTGGACATAAGCCCTAAGGCACTGTCACAGCAAATACAGTGGTTTTGTTCTAAGTGCAATGGGCAGTCAGCAGAGGCTTTGAGCAGTGGAGAGATGTGGTCTGAAACCCTAAGAGTTCTTTGTGTTTGTTGTTTTACAAGAGGAGGGAGAACAGTGTCTTTTGGCCTCTGCCCACTTTACAGCAATGGAGGGAATGCTGTCTACCCTGGTGGGATCTGCACACAGAAATGAAATGGATGTGGGAATTAACATCTTAGAAAGTAGTAGCCACTCCTTTTGAAAACTTATTCTTTCAAAAATACAAATACAGGCATACCTCGCTTCATCGTGTTTGCTTTATGGCCCTTGGCAGATACTATGTTTTCACAGATTAAAGGTTTGTGGCAACCTTGCATTAAGCCAGTCTATTGGCACCATTTTTTCAAACAGCGTTTGCTCACTTTGTGTTTCTGGGGCACATTTTGGTAATTCTCACAATATTCCAAACTTTCTCTTTATTGTTAATTTGCTATGGTGATCTGTGATTGGTGATTATAATTCATGGACAGCTGAGATGATGATTAGCATTTTATAGGAATGAAGTATTTTTAATTAAGATATCTACATTGGTTTTTTTACACCTAATGCTATTGCACACTTAATAAATCACAGTATAGTATAAACACAACTTTTATATGCACTGGAAAACCGAAGGATTCATTTGACTCACTATATTGAAATATTCACTTTATTGTAGTGGTCTGGAAGCAAATGTGCAAGATCTCTGAAATATGCCTGCATCTCAGAGTATTAAAAATGCTGTCATCCTTCTCACTGTTTATGATACCAGGAAGTGAAGTTTCTAAGACTAGCTTTGAATTCAGAGTATTGTACTGATAATATGCATTTATCCTTGAGGTCTGACATTGAGTTTTAGTGAGCTTTGTATTTCCAACTCTTATTACACAACTTGATGCTTTATATTGATTTAATACATGATTAAATTTATGCATCATAAAGACTAATATTTGTATATTGATGGCTTCACAGTTGACAATTTATTTATCAACATCTTTTTCATCCTAAAGATATTCCTGGGGGAGATCTCTGACATCTTACTGTACTCATGTTAAAGACAAGATTATTGAGTCTCAGAGAGGGTAAGCAGCAGACTAAAGTCTCATAATTAAACATGATGAAAGTAAGATGTAAATACTAAACCACATGATCTCTTGCCAAGTTCATAGGCCACATTTGCTGCAAATGTCCTTGAAACGCTCACTTCCCGAGCTAATCTGCAACTCTGTCAGTCAACACCCCAGACTAATCCCAGTTAAAGCTATTCATCATATCTCATACATATGTAACGGCTGAAGGTCAATGCATGTTAGAAACATTTTCTAGGTATCCAAAAACAACTGTGTGGAATAAGGGCCTGGGTGCATTGTCAGATATTAGCAATGCACATTTTTCACCTTTACTGTGTTAGAACAAGGCTACTTCAACATTAACTGAGCATGGATACACTGAATGGAGACTCTAAGATGACACATGAACAACCATCTAGGGTGTTTACTCATTTATGCAATGGTCTCGAATTTTGAAAGGGCCTGTTGTATTTAGTGGCTGGCAAGAGACCTAATTACATGTCAGTCTCTTGACTATTCATTCTACTCTGGTAAAACTGTGCTTGTCTTTCTCTATGGTTTTTGTCATCCTACTATGTACTCATTGTTGGCCAGTTTCTATGTGTAGAGATCGAGTTCGTTTCTCCCACTCTAAGCTTGTACCTTGCCTTTTAATAAACCCTATCAAGTACCGAGTTTGCTCTTGGTTCACAGCTTAAACCCAGGGAAATCAGACTCATTATGGAATGAACATTTAGGCAGCTTCGTAGCTATTGAGAATCTCTGGAGACAAAGTCATTACACCGTTTGATCTACTCTCCTCTCCATCAGTGACTCTTGGGGTCTCATTATCTGATTTGGTTTTTCAAAACTGAAGCAATTGTGCTAACACCAAGGGCTTCACTCATTGCCACCAAATAAGAAAAGGCAGTGAAAAATGTGCCAGTGTCAGCGTGCAGTGAGAGTCCAAAAGGGAAACAGATGCACAAATGATTCATCATCATCAATAGGACCTGTCAAGACGAAGTGAAAATGGAAAAAAAAAATAGAAAACTCCTTCCAATGTGCTAATGATACTGCTGTCTGAGAGTGAAGGGAAGAATAATGTTCCCAATATCAATTGGATTTTGCTATTTAATTTCATTTCATTAACCGCTCAGCTCAGAGGTACAGAGGAGGAGAGGTATTATATTTAGCACACACTTATAGACCACTTACTATGTGCCATACTCTGAACTATTGGATTTATAAATTCTTTTTTAAATACCAGAAATTCTTGGTCAGCCTCCTTTTTGTATAATTTATTCAGTTTCTCTTTCTTCTTTATCATTAGTATATAATATTTCTATGAATTTCTCAATTTCACCCACTACTATAAATAGTTGACCCCCTACTCTTTATTCTAGGAGACATTAAGGAAAAAAAAGCCAATCATATTTATTTTTATTATAAATTTTTGACATTTAACTTTAAACATATCACTGTGAGATCTTATGTACAGAAGCCTAATAATTATACCAGAGAAGAAATTTGTCAACTTTAGGAAAATCATGTAGTTCTTTCTCTATAAATGTCAGATCCTTACTGATATGTTTTCTACACTACCAATGAGGGGGGGAATACTGACCCAAATAATTATTATTAGGAATAGTTAAAAAGTCTGTTTATTTGAAAAAATCCTATTTATGAGAAGAAAGGAGTAGGCTGAGGGAAAGGAGGAGGCAGCAATAAATATACCTCTGTCTCAGGGAGTAAATGATTTTCTACCTGCTGGTAGAAAAAGAAAATAATTTGTGTTTTTCATCTTTTGGAATCACCATTTGTTCTGTATGGCAAATATAAACAAGTTAAAAAGAATGAATTTTAAAAAGGCTAGTCCAAGAAAAAAAACACATTAAAAAATTTAAAAAAAATAATTTAAAAGGCTGGTCCAACTTTTCTCCCCAACCTGCAGAAAAAAAGAGCTTGATACTGAAATAAGACTATAAATCAACTAATGACAGCGTTGGATGGTGGGGGGGGAGATTTAGCTTCTCAGCAAATATGTCCTCTGTTGTGGTGAAATTTTAATATGACGAAGTACTGTTTTTCCTGTTACTTCTCTGGAAGGTGGGGTGGGGGAGGGGTAAGAGTCGGTAAAGCTGTACCAGTACGGCAGACACTACTGCCTTCTAATACATGGATGTATTGAATCGTAGTGACACAACTGCCAAAAAGAGTTATGTCTTTTCATGAGCTTGTGTTCTTTATTGCTTATATTAACTCTTAGAGAAGAAAAAAAACCGGTGAATTCAACAGGCTATAAATCTTCCCTGACATACAGTATGATACTGTCTTCTGATAGAAGAGAAGGCTAAGGGAACAAAAAGCACTTCTCTACCATGAATGGAACACGTGTTGGGGAGAGAAAGGTAGAGTTATAATACCAAGGCTCTGATTTGTCCATCCCTCCCCCCCAAATTAGCCTTTCCTGTTCTCATTCCAAAACACTCCGACAATTAAGAGAGATGATCATGGCCACAAAGAAATCTAACCAAGCTCCTATTTCCTTACTTCTAAGAGGTTAATTCTATTTCTAAGTAAGCAAACCACATTAGGGGAAATACACCATGTCCAATTTATATTGTTTCAAAAAAAAAAAAAACAGACAGAGAAAACACCAGCTCAAAACTACTAGGAAAATAAACCTGGCTTAATATTGAAGAACACTAATTATTCTTAATATGTTCTTCAATAAATTTCCTTAAAAATACTTATAAAGATATAAAAAGGCAAAAGCTAACAACCAGATTACAAATGAAAACTAAGTCCGTAAGGCAAGGTGTGAGGGGAAATCTCTAATAACAACACAATACTAAAGATGAATTGAGAAGAATATTTTTATACTACACATGTAATTTTTCTCCTGAGCCAGAATAGCCCAGATGACCATCAGAAGTTAGAAAGTATTGATTCATTGACCTCTTCTCAGAACTCTGCTCCTAAATCTGAGGTAAGGAGGCTCCCCTAAAACAATTCTTTTTCTCTCCCTTCCTCCCTCCCACCATTCCTTTCTTTCATCTCTATATACACATATTCATACATATGCATGTATGTACACAAACACACACAAACCCATATATATTTATTGTTCAACTGTATGGAAACTAACTCAACAGCCAAATGTATGCCCTTCTGCCATTTGCCCCAGACTACCTTTCCCATTTCCCACAGACTCCTTTCTTACTATGTACATTTATTAAGAGACTGGGTATTTGTATGCTTCACTATAGTAACAAAGAGCCACATAATCCCAGTGGTTTATAACAACAAAGATTTATTTCTCACATATATTATATACCAGTTGCAAGTTGATGATGGCTCAGAAAGCTCTTTTTAATTCAACTGTGTTCCAAAGATTTTCTTTATACTAGGATTATGCTGAAGAACCAGCTACAGTATGGAGAATGATATTGTTTTGGCAAAGGAAAAGATCAAGAATGAAGTAGGAATGAGTTCAGTACTGACCCTCAATTGACATTTTATAATGTGAGTCTTTTTCTTTCTAGGCCCCTGAGATTTGCCTTATTTACCGATAAGGTAAAGTGACTAAAAAGAAGTTTGTACCTAGATACAGAAAATAATAGCAATACCCAAAATATGTGACAGTGGCTCCAGGATTAGGTATTGAGTAGTTAAGAGAATTGAAAATGGAAACTGGAAAAATGACTTCTGCTGACTAGTATTCCTTTCTCCTTCCAAGTAAAAGTGGTCTCTCAGATATCTCTCAAAAGTAATAACGTGGGGTGTCTCGGTGCCTCAGTCAGATAAGCGTCCAACTCCTGATTTTGGCTCAGGTCATAATTTCATGGTTGGTGATATTGAGCCCTGCATCAGGCTTCATGCTAACAGCAGTAAGGAGTCTGCATGGGAGTCTCTCTCCCGCTCTCTCTACCCCTTCTGTGTGTGTGCCCACTCTCTCTCTCTCAAAATAAAAAATAAATATTTAAACATAAAAATAAATAAATAATGTATGGTAACAGACTAAATATTCTGAATATCCAGGAGTTAAGAATAAAATCATGGATCTGCAAAACTATGACCTATAAGTCAAATATGGCTCACTGCCTATTTTTGTAAATAAAACTTTATTGGAACACAGCCACACTCATTAGGTAATGGATTGTCTATGAATGCTTTTGCACTATGATAAAGTAGTTTCAACAGAGATTACATAGCCAGAAATATTTAATCTGGCCCTTTTCAGGAATAGTTTGCTTATTCTTGAATAAAACAAAATCAAATAATCTATTTATTAACTCCCTGCTTTATTTAATCATAAAATATTTTATGTTAATATATATTACTCCCAGAAGCACATTATTTAAAAGTACTTTTCTATAGTTTTGCAGGGAGAAATGTTGTGATGTAAGAAACTTATACCCAGAGAAGTTTTCAGTTATTTGTAAAATGACAAAAAGTCATCCCTTGCTATTTTAGGTCTCTGATTATTTAAATAGCCCTTAATGACAACAACTTGAAGGTCTGTCATAGCTAAGAAGCAGTGCAGTATCTTGATTACACGTACAGGTTCTAAAGACAGTCTGACTTTGAGGTGAAGGTTACACCATCAGTTCTATGGCACCCTGATGCCTTCGTGTTCAAAATGTGGCTGAGAGGAAAGATGACTTGAGTATTGAGCTATGTGATTCATGTAAGGTTCTCAGAACAGTGCCTGGCACAAAACACATTCTCAGCATATTAGCTATTATTAAAAGGGCAAAGAATAATAAAAATACCTCAAATTTTATGGCTATAAATTACATTAAAATCTTTTAAGAGCATGAAACACAGTAATCAATATGCAGTTTAGTATAAATAACTATGGTTACAAGATTGAATGCAAAAACAAACACAAATCAACAAAGGTGTTTGATAGATAACATACAAATGAAATTCTCTCATAAGGTTTGTCTAAACTCTAAATTTATTAAATTGTGATATGTTGGGAGCGCCTGGGTGGCTCAGTCTGGCTTCGGTTCAGGTCATGAGCTCACGGTTCGTGAGTTTGTGCTGACAGCTAGCTTAGAGCCTGGAGCCTGCTTCGGATTCTGTGTCTCCCTCTCTCTCTGACCCTCCCCTGCTCACACAGTCTTTCTCTGTCTCTCAATATAAATAAAAAACATAAAAAATTGAAAAAAATTGTGATATGTTGTGATAACAGAAGACAGGGAAAGAAAAAATACAAAAAAAAGTCCACATAAGAAACCAACAAAGAAAACAAAACATATATATATGTTTTCTATTTATTACATATATATATTTATCAAATAAACAAATATTTTTCTTAAAACAATACTACGGCAAAGGCATGTTGGCAAAGATATAATTATACATTGATATGAGTGCTTAATTTGATAAAAATTTTTCAGGAAAACAATCAAGCAACATAAATTAAAAGCTTATATTTTCATTTTGCAATCCCTAATCAAATAATTGATTTAAGCAAAGTTTATCTATGGTTGCTAATGTCTCTAGAGGAAAAGTAAACAGAGAACTTATTACAGAGAATAAAATATGACTCCACAGATGACTTACTGATGGTATAGTGAAACTCCCAACTTTACAATAGAGTCAGGATGACCCTAGGGACTCGATCACCTTACCATCACCAAAAACAGGACCTTGTATGGTTTCTGATATGGCTGGTGTAATAAGAAGGACAAAACAGCATTTAGAGAATAACCTTGCCAAGATTTGGGGGTCCAACCTCCAGTTTACAAAAGATACAAAGGTATGTTGAATAAGCAATCAAATGAATCCTAAATGTGGGAAGCTCTACTGAGAAATCAACATGTTTTCTTAAAAGAATTACTGGCACAGAAAGTAAAATGGAAAAGTGGACACTCAGAAATTAAGAGATGTAAGAAGCAACAGAGGATGGCCAAATGCAGTGAGTGAGACTTGATGGACCATCATTTCAAATGACTAACTAGGTAACAGGACTTTTTCTTTTTTAACTTGAATATGAACTGAGTACTTGGTGGCATAAAGCAATCACTGTTAGTTTTCAAAATTTAGCTGATGATCATTTTCTTTATGGGTGATGTTTTTGTTCTGTCTCATGTCTCATGAATACATGCATAAATGCACTTATTTGACAACTAGTAAAAGGAATAAACAATTATCTAAGCAAATGATTTCTAACTGGTTTAGGGAATTATCTTCTATCTGTGAAACATTTTTAAAATATTTTTTTGAAATGTGAAATTTTTTTTGAGTTTTTAAAAAAATATTTAACATAAAGGTTAAAGAGTAAGCTAAAGAAAGAAAATAGCTATCTTAAAAGAATTTCATAAAGGTTTTCAGATCCCTGGAGATTTCTCAGAGTGTTTAAGAATCATTATTATTAAATGCTTTCTATTTATTAAGAGTGAAATCTATAGAACCAGTCCTATCATGATTATACTGGAAAAAAAAATACAACAAAGCCAATCTCAGTGTAATCAGTAGAAAATGTTCAGTCTATTTTGAAATGAGAACTCAAAAACTGAAAAACAAAACAAAATGAAACAATAAACAAACAAAACAGAGTATCTTAACTTTATTGACTCATTTTTACCTCTAATTCTGCCTGCTTCCAGCAATGAAGCTGATAGTATGGTCAAGAAAGGTATAGTATATCCTAGTAAGAGATGTCTTGGGAAAAAATCCTACTAACTCCTGCTTATTATTATTTTATTTTTGTATCTTTCTATCTGAACTCTGAAATACACGATTTTGCCACTTAATTATATACTGTCTCAGTTTATTTTGAGAGAAGCAACATTATGTGTGGATGAAAACATGAATATTTGAATCAGACCTGGATTGAATTCAAGGCCTGAAATATTCTCCCTGTACAAACCTTAGTTGCTCATTTTAAAGTGATTACATTATTAGTTATTTCAAATTCCTCTTGATGATTAAAAACTCTAAGTCAGGGAAAGCACTATCATAGTGTCCAGTTCATGTTTGGTCAATACTCAAATTTCAATTATCCTTCCACACATATTTGTATCTATCTGGTGTTTGGAAGAAATTCTTTTTTGAAATGTTATGCCAGTGACTAACTTCATAACCAGTATGTTTCCTCTGAGAATGGCTGGGGTAATATTTACCCAGGTAAGTGATTAGTATATAGTTTAGAGGCATTCATACTAGCTTATTACAAATTCTCTTTAGTCTTTACCAAATGTCTTAGGTTTTTCTAATTATTATTTTAATCAAGTCACTATGAAAAATGTCTAACACCTCTGTTCTCCCATATGGAATCCAGAGACACTCAAAAGTTACAATTTAATGGCATTGTAACAAAAGATAGCTTTGCCATTTTCATTAGATCGGTCTTCCTGATGACCCCAGCCTTTCTGAATGGTGTGAACACATATTAACACACATCAGCCAGATACTTTTCTCTCCTTTCCTTATTTGATTTTCACATCAGAGAAGGCCAGTTTTGGACCTGACATAACTTAGGTTGGTTTTCTAATTCAGTATGCTTTTTTTCATTCCTTTATTACTATTCTTTCCCACAAGGAACTGCATTATTATAATTGTTACTATTTTGTCTTTGATTCTAATTGCAGCGTGGGGCCGACATTCAGTATGAGGGGATTTCTGCCTGCAGAGAGAAGCATAGTAAGCCTGATGTCTGAGCTAAGAAGGGGGTGTATAGGCAAACATAGTCCAGACATACTTTTACAGACTCTTCAGCCTCCACACTATGTAGCTACCACGTTTATATTTTATGCATATAGATATATACTGTTTAATAATTCATAAAGCTGGATACAGTTGCTACAAGGCGATGTGATGTTCTCATTTGATCTACTTTGGCAGAATCACTTTCTGTCAGGGAATTTACTGCCATGATGTGCACAGTAAATATTTAATAGCATTAGAGGCATCAGAGTCTATTTTTCTTTGAAGAATGTTTAATTATGTCAATTTCCCATGATGAGATGCTAAAGCCAGTATTATCTGAATTTGGAGTACTGGCTGGAGGTGGAGGATTCCCCGCGTGAGGCTCCCCTCCCATAAGAAGTCAATGTATGTGAGCTTAACAAGGCAATATAGCAGAACGTCAACCTCATTAATTTAGGCCACACTAATTAAATATTTGTGGTACTATAGCTGTGCTTGAACAGTGAAGAAAGGGTTGGCTAACCTACCCAGGAAGATAAAAAGCACAGGGAAAATGAGGTGAATCTATTTTTCCCATGTCCTCTCTATTCATGTACATATTAGATAGAATCATGTTGGTGGGTTTGAGCCTCGTGTTGGGCTCTGTGCTGACAGCTCAGAGCCTGGAGCCTGCTTCAGATTCTGTGTCTCCTTCTCTCTCTCTGCCCCTCCCCCACTCAAGCTCTGTTTCTCTCTGTCTCAATAATAAACAAACATAATAAAATTTAAAAAATATTTTTAATGTTTTTGAAGAGAGAGAGAGCATGAGAGTGAGTGAGCGCAAGCAGGATAGGGTCAGAGAGACACAGAATCTGAAGCAGGCTCCAGGCTCTGCACTGTCAGCACAGAGCCTGACATGGGGCTCGAACTCATGAACCACGAGATCATAACCTGAGCTGAAGTCGGATGCTTAACTGACTGAGCCACCCAGGCACCCTGATATTTGGCAGTTTTGAGCTTAAAAAAAAAAAAAAGAAATTTCATTTGGGTCCAGTTATAAGCTTTAAGCTTTCACCATAACTTTTGTACTGAAAATAGACAACACATTATTCCCATTCATTCCAGTCGGTGACGAACCATGCTACATTTTTCTTGCATGATCACTAAAACATCCTAAGCCAAGACCTTAACTGATGGGAAAGTTGATAGGATAAGCAACCAGTTCAATTTGGCTTTCCAAATAACCACATGCATTTGGCCTCACGAGTGAGTTATAACTTGTAACTCAGTAAAGTCAGAACATATGGCTTCACCAGGAAGAATAAACTCTAACATGGCTCTCTGTGCATGATCACAGCTTTGATTCAAATATCTCATTGCAGAGTTATTTTTATATCCTCCAAAAAATAGACTTTTTAAAGTTTGTATTTTCTTCTGGATACAACAAACAACATTAGATTTTTGGGACAAATTTCCTTTGGAGAAGTTTACAGAAATGTAGTAATGATTAATCCAGAAAACAGGGGTGTCTGGGTGGCTCAGTTGGTTAAGCACCTGACTTTGGCTCATGGTTTGTGAGTTCAAACCCGTGTCAGGCTCTGTGCTGACAGCCGTGAGCCTGGAGCCTGCTTCTGTGTCTCCCTCTTTCTCTGCCCTTCCCCTGCTCACACTATGTCTCTCTCAAAAAATAAAAAAAATCTATATTTTTTAAAAAATCTAGAACACAAAATGCATAAACCTATTATAAAAAACACTTTTCTATTGAATACCAGACATTTTATTTTTTGTAACAATACTTTGATAAAGTTATTTTGACAGAGAGTTATATAGTTTCATGTGCAGATAATATGATGTGTACTGGTTAAAACGTTCTTAAAATAGAGGGATAGATAATATCAAATTTACCAGTCCATGTCTGAGTTGTTAATTTCTTTACCGGGGGTGAATTCGTCTAAGACAGAAAAGATATAATACACATCTCGAAATCTTTCAGGATGCGAGCCATAAATCTGTGCTTTACAATACAGATTCGTTTGGTCAAATTTTACCCTTCCCTGTATATCTCAGGAACTGATACCTGGCCCATCTGTGCATTTTGTACTCTTGATCTCAAAGTTGGTGCAAAGATAGACCAGTGACCCACACTCAATCTATGGGGCTTAATTATGGGATTTTTGCTAGATTGTTGGCAAAAAGAATTGTCCTCTTTATTTCTTAGTATAATACAGTTCACCATCACTCAGTTTTTCAAAGAATACTTGCAAAGCTCTGCATCCCTCACAAAGAAAGTCTCCCTGAGATGAAAACTAGAAGAAAATCTAAGCCTGATAACATTACTTAAATATCAGAATCTGTCTCTCGCTGAAAGGCATTTATAAGTTATACAGTTTATATTTGTAGTTTAAGATGGTTTGTCTAGTTGTTAATGGCAGCAAAGAAAACACCTGAAAAACAAAAGTGTTTCCCAAACTTAAGTTTCTTGAGCTTAGGTATTGTTCCCATGACGTGATTGTGTCTTATCCCAACTCCTAGTTCTGGGGAGATAAGGCTCAGTGATCATATCAGACATGCATCCATGTATTTGACTTCTACAAATCCAGTCATTGGCACGTAGAGATACATACACCCATAGACACATGCTTACGCAATACACATTTTATAAATAGAATATAAATTGTTCAGGTGATTCTGTCTTCCCCAGAATGAACATGAGACAGCAGTTATAATAATCTATTCCCCAAGATGATTTTCGTATGTGTAGTCCTCTCAAACTAGGAGTGTTTTATGTTGATGATTATATATTTCAATAAGTAATTTTCATATAATAACTTTATTTCTTGGGAAGTTATCATTTTAACACTACCCCTGGGGTCAGTAAAACATTGTATCAGAGTAGAGGAAGTAGAGACATACATAAAGGGCCTCTGTTTTGCAAATTACAATACCCCTAGCATGGAATACTATGTACCTTTTAAAAATGAGAAACGTATTGAATAAATCAGCAAATGATAAATTAAGACTATGTGTTAAATTCTACATGTTAATTTTGGGGGAAGGAGAGAGGGGAAGGGAGTGATGGGCAACGAGGAGGGCACTTATTGGGATGAGCACTGGATATGACATGGAAACCAACTTGACAATAAATTATAAAATAAAAATAAATAAATAAAAATTTGTATGATACCATTAAAAATATACATACACACACATATAACACACCTAAGCACACGCACATATCTATTCACACTCAAAATGTTCACCACTACACACACATACATGCATACACACAGGCCCAGGAAGTGCCACACAAATATGCTGATAGTCATCAGCTCTGGAAGCTTAATTGTTCAAAAAAGTTTTTAAAAGCTCCTGGAATCTACTCTAGTGCTCCCTCAATATAACATTTGGTTACAAAAGGGAAAAGATCCAACAGACATGACCTGTGATTCAAAAGCAAATGACCATCAATTAATAATGTTCAGAACAAACTGGCTTCTCATTCAGCAGTAGGTTATCTTCTCCTGCATATAATTCTTTCAGCTGTCATTGCATCAACAGTAATCCAAACCCATGCCAGCGCAAACTGTGGGAAGTACAGAGAGAATAAGACACTTAAGTTCAAAGCCTGTTCCTTTTCTCTCATTGTTTAGATATACCTCTTTGATTTCTCTCGGGCCTTAAATCTTTATCATGATCCCCTTTCAGTGCAGACCCTTGATAATGCTATTCTATCCTTGGACCTTGCTGTAATCTTACAATTATATTTGGCTCTGTTTTGACCTCTGCAGCCATCCTAATGGCTAAGCCAGCCTTGTTCATTCTTTTAAATGTGTATGCCCCAAGATTCCTACCTTTAAGACTTTAAAGCTGTATATAGGCCTATACAACAAATAATTTGTTTCAGGAAAAAAAAAAACAAACTCTAGCACTAAGAAATGATACTACGGAAGCAACTATTTATTCTCTCCATGCAAAAGGTTTTAAGTACTTCCAAGAAATCTAAAATTGGCCTTCTCCTATAAAAGATAAACAACTCTACTACCATCTATGTTTAAAAGCACTCATAAATCTGGTCGCCATCTGGTCCCTCTTCAGTAAAATACCTAATTATTCAGCTGCTACCTGAACATCTCTACTTAGAAAGATGTCCCCCACACGTCTCCAACTCAAATGCTAAACTGAACTCATGCTTCCTCTTCTTTTAAATCAGCCCCAATCCTGTCCGGTATTAAACGTCTCCATTAATGATGTACTATTTATTCGATCACCAAACTTTGAAACTTGGAGGGAGAGTCTCTCTAGACATCCTCTCCCCTCATGCCTCATATTTTGTTAATACGTACTCATTCATTCTCCCTGATGTCAATCTCCTACTTCAGCTCAGAAGTGCATCATCTATTGTCTGCTTTCACTTCCCTGCATTTACTCTCCTCCTGGTCACCAAGTAGCCTCCCTAAAATATAAACCAGTCTACATTCTTGCCATCTTAAAATCATCCTGTGGCTTGACAGTTCCAAGTAGTCTGGAATTCTTACGCTGTGCATATCGAAAGTCAAAAACAAAAAGAGCAAACACTCTCAGACTATGTCTATTTATTTATAAATTATATATTTCTGTATCACATATAATGCGCACATCAGAAACCAGAATTTTATTTATAAAATAAATACAAGATAAAATAAATGTAAATAGATATTCCTTATTTTGCTTGATTTATTATCTCAGTAAATTGTCTTGTGCACTTCTGTGGCTGGCTCACTCCGCTGTGGAGTCCTCCATTGTTTTAGTAGGTAATATACAAACATTTTCCCAGGAGTCCTTCATTCTTTTGTGTCATTTTGTACCCCATTTTTCATTCTACCCTGAACTTGTGTGATTTGCTGTTTGTGTGTGATAAGATATGTGTAGAGTAAGGATTGGGTTTAAGATTAGAGGTAGAATGAATCCTTTGAAGTTAAGATATAGTACTTTTTTTTTCCTTTCTTTTGGCAATCTGAGTGCCCAGCACATTGCTTACAGCATATTTGTTAAATAAGTTAATGAATTACAGTAATTAAGTACATAAGTTAATAAACAAACTAATTTAGATTGAGCTCTTTAAATGTAAAATGCAGCTGATTAAACTGGCTTTCATCTGAAATGTATTTTTGGGGGCACCTGGGCTGCTCAGTTGGTTAAGCGGGCAACTGCAGCTCAGGTCATAATTTCACAGTTCGTGGGTTCAAGCCCCGCATCAGGCTCTGTGCTGACCACCTGCTCAGATCCTGGAGCCTGCTTCCAATTTTGTCTCCCTCTCTCTCTGACTGTCCAAAGCTCATGCTCTGTCGCTCTGTCTCTCTGTCTCTCTCTCTCTCTCTCTCTCTCTCTCTCTCTCAAAAATAAATAAATGTTTTAAAAAATTTTTAAAAATGAAATATATTTTTGTACTTTAAGTACAATGTACTCTATAAAAATTGATACAGTTTTAGAAAATGGGAAAGGGAAGTTCTGCTTTAAGAGATACACAATTATCTAGCATTCTAGAGACATTTATTATAAAAAATATCCTAATTATAAGTGAAATATATTTGTAGGGCCCTATTTAATCTTAAATCAGAGTATTTTGGGGGCACGTGGGTGACTTAGTTGGTTGAGTGCCCAACTCTTGGTTTTGGCTCAGGTGGGGATTCCCCTGAGGGGGGTTGTATGATCGATCCCCATGTTGGTCTCTGTGCTGCACAGAGAGCCTACTTAAAATTCTCCCCCACAAACAAAATTAAAAATAATTACAAAAATATTTTGCATGCAGGCACTCATACAACTGTGCATATGAATTTCTTTATTTCTTTTCTATTGTTTGGATTCCCATTGTCCCCAAAGTACTGTGTTTTTACTTGTGCATGTGCTTAAGTTTCTGCAAAATAGATGCTGAAAGGAATTGTCATAGTTTGAGAAAGATTATTGCTTTGTTTTCAACTGTTGAAATCTCCTGAGTTAGATTGAATGAACTGAAAGCATGTTTTCATGGTTTGCTCCAGTTGCATTTTCTTCATCTTGATGCCTACTGTTTAACTGTCTTTCTGGAAGATAAATAAGGGCCTTCAATCCTTTTTTAGCACTGACTCCCTTGGAAGCGCACAGGAGGCTATGCAGTTTGCAAATCAACACTCACTGCACAATTTCAGAAAATGGCCTCTGGAGGCCAGTTACAAACAGGTCTCAAGGTAGAGGTAAGATTTTCACATCATGCATTTATCATCATGCATTTTTGAAAATTGGCTTTAGAAAACAAAAAGTGTCTATTAAGCACCTAAAGGTGGTAAACTTGGAAAAAGAAAATCTACTAACATAAAACTTCATTAAGTACTTTAATCTTTGTGAAAGCAAGCAAAAATTGAGCCCAGATAGGAACTAGTAATAACAAGTTTCCTCTCCCTCAAAGCAGATGTCACTGCCATTCACCAGATTTCTACAATGGAAACTCATTATCCTTAGAGTTAAGCTCAGAACTCAAGGAATCTCTGCCATTTAAAATGTTATCACCAGTGTCCATGAGCTAAGTTGTGAGTGTGCCTTGCAGACTCCCTGTGAGTGTTAGTTAAGACTTTAAGACTTCCTATAACTGCAGAAATCACTAATAATAATAGCAATTAACAGGAGCATAGAGATTTTCCCTTCCCAAGTGCTTTACAAATATTCTCTAATGCTCCTAGCTAAAAGCAAACTCTATTCCCTTGAAGTTTACAGTAGGAATTGGCATTTGTTTGTAAATCATGTTTCTCATTGGACCTCAAGTGGACTTGATAGTCACTATATGAAAGAGACAGAAAAAAAAAAGGACAAAAAGAACACTTAGGGTCATAGAAAGAGAGAAGCAAATTATATCCAATGAAATGAGATGTGTGTTATTGAGAAGACCGTACATGAAACACATTGATCTAGACATAGCCGATTGATCTAAAGATGAATATGATCAAGACCAAGAAGGCTTTCTTGAAGTACAATTTGTATATTTATCACCAGATAATGGAAGTAAAGGATATTATGAGAATTTATACATTGGAGATATTCAGGTATGGAAAGGCAAAATGGAGAAATTGGTACTTGCAATAGATTCGGAAGGATGGGTTAACAGAGTTGGAAGAACAGAAGGCAGACTTGAGCCCAGCATGGATGAGGGTTCAGGAAAGCAGGTCTTAGAAAGTAGAACATGGAGTTGTTTGGCTGGAGGTGTAAAAGCGGTTGGGGTGTGAAGGGGAGGGGAGACTGGCAAAGTAGTGTCTGACTACGTTACAGTAGATTTTCTATTCTAGTGAGAGGAGGTAGGACACAATTCAGTAGGTGGTGAGAGTCCTTGAAAGTGTTTTAGCAGAGGCGTGACATGATCAGATTTCTGCATTGCTAACAGCGTTCTGCTAAAAGCAGAATTTTACAGCTGTGTTGAGAAATGTTGAGGCTTCATGTTAATGTAAAATGTATTCTTGCCAAGGGTTATATAAAAAAAATTCCTGACTGAAGTGTAATACAAATGTACCCCATTCTACCCCAGAGCCATGAAGGAGGCCCATTAAGGGGTTTCATTCAAGACCCTCTGTCTATAATGAGGGAGATGGTGTGGCTTCCTCTATCTGGAAGCTTTTTCAATGACTGATGTTGCTGAGGCATCTAATTTAAACTTAGTTGGATTTATCTGGCCTAAGGGAGTTCCTGAAATATTTTAACTGACAAGGTGGGGATTAACTATTAAAGAGTGATAGAAAAATCAGTCAGGTGTCTTGCCTGAGAGGCAGCCAGGGCTTCAAGTTGGTGAGGGGAGAAACTTCAGTGATGGCTTTCAGGATACATTCCCGAGAACTTCTATTCCTTCCTTTGGCCTAAATAGGAAGGTCACAGATCTGCTGGAGTCACTACAGCAGGTAACAGACTGGTGCTCTATGCTTTAACAAAACTGATCTCAAGACCTCTTCCCCAAATCCTCTTCTTAGGATGCAGGCACCAGATCATTAGACTAAAACTGCCAAGCCTCAGCAAGGCCTCCTCCACCTTGAGATCAGTGAATATCTCAGATTTAGCTGTTGGGAGATTTCCGAACGACCCCATTTATTCATTAGCCTCCTGTGGTTAACATGCTTGGCTGATTCAAATCTCCTCTTTAAGTGACTCCTCATTTCTGCTATTTATTCTAATCTTCTTAGCTTTTCTGTCCAAGAGCTCCATAACTATTCGAATCATGATTCTTTTCTAATTAGTCTTCTTTCGATAAGAAAACCCTACTTCCCAGATCCTGTCCTGCCCACATGAGAGAGATTTTTATTCAGTATGTCCAGGATGGGTCAAGGAGTCCATATTTTAGACCAATACTTTACTTGACCCTGTTGCAGCCATTGACTGTTCATGCAGTCATTCAGTGGTTCATTCCAGAACCATAAACCCGGACCATAAGTTACATACAGATCTATTTGTGTTATCAATATATTCTAGGGCCTAACAAAGAACTTACAAAGAAAGATCTCAATGTATATTGACTGACAGAATGAATGAATGAATGAGTGAGTGAGTGAAATAAATATTGATCTGAACACATACGCTGCAGAGCTCTCTCTCTTCCCCACCACAATCTTAAAAATGAAAGATCCTGGTCTGAGACTAATTGAAATTTCAGACACATCTATGTGTATTTGGTTAAATGAACAGATAGACATCTAGAATTTGGTTTTCTTAGGACACTTTTGTCAGTGTAAGAAAATGACTATCAATTCTTGCCTAGAAAGGAGGAACAATGAAGAGCAGAGCATGATGGTGCCCAAGCCTGCAGTCAGAAAGGCCTCAGAGAGCCATGGAAATACACTTGCCTGATGGACACACAAGCAAATAGTGAAGGTGAGAAAAAAAACAAACTTGTCTTCCTGCACAAATTAGTAGGACTTCACCAAAGAAAGACTAATGGGAAAGGAGGGCCATTTTTACTCCATACAATAAGGGTTTGAAATATCAGAAGTTACTGATCTTGAAATTTACATGAACCAGGCAAAAAAATGACAGAAATAGCAGTGGCAGCAATCAGATATTAAATAGCCAAGAAAAGTTATAAAATGATAGCAGAGAAGGATAAAATCATGTGAAATAATCCCTGAGAATCCTTAAGCCATCAGTTCACCAGGGATTTTGTGATGGACCTGAGTTAATCAGATGGGAGGAACCTGAGCTAATCAACAATGTAACATGACTTATGTGCGTGGGGATAGGACACCATTAGCATTCATAGCTGATGTGTCTTGGGAATATTTGGGTTTTGTGTCAGTCACTGGGGGGCACAGCCTTTTCCCCCCATCTCTATATATCTCCAGTGATTATCATTTCAATCTCCACTCGGGTTAGTCTGGGCAGTGAATGTGCAAAAATCCCTGAGTGGGTTATATGTACTTACTAAAATCCTCATACATATTCCCCAAGTCTTCAAAATTAAGGGAGAAGCTGCAGTTCTAGGTTAAGCTCCCCAAAACAGTCCTTGGGAATGACTAACACACCCACAGTGAATCTATTAAAATGTGTTCCTATGTTATAAACAGTTCCATGTAAACCATAACGTTTGGCTAACCTCTTGGGTAGAAATCTAAACCATGAAAGTGTAAAGCTTTGAAGCACAAGTCAACAGGGAGTTATATTGATCAGTCTCCTGTTGCAGTCTGTACGGTTACTTAACTATAGATAGAGTTTGATATAGATTTGACTGACTCTTCTTCACCACATCCAGCACCTGAGGCTGGAAATATGTGATCAACAGCAGTTGATTAGTCATACATACCCTCTTGATTTCAGATATCAGGCCACATGTGATACTGAATCTTTATTTCTGACCTTACACCATATAGTCAACACCATTTGAATACCTACCATGTACCAAAGCCTAGTAGAAGTATTCATCTCTGCATTTTATCTCTACAACAACCCTATGCATGTAGGAAAATATCAAGAATTTCCTCTTAAAAAAATAAGTGTAAATGAGGCTTAAGTTCTCATAGAAAGAGGTAGGGCTAGAACTCCTAGCTTTTCTAAGTACCATGTGTGTTGCCTTCCATTAATGTCCATAGATGGCATCAAGTTGTCTAGGCTTTTAAATACAAACTCAGTTTTAGCATCTTTGAATTTTAGAGCTGTAATGGGCCTCAGAGGTCTCAGTGCACCACAGGAAAATTAATGACATAGTTCTTTTGAAGTAAAAAAATAGGACAAAATATAGGATAAAGCAATTGTGGGTCACAATTGAACTAATGCTAATTACACACAGCGTTCTTTTAAAAATCAGGGAGCCTATTGTTATTCAAATTGATTAGTGGTGTTATTGCCAACATGAAAATGATATCT
This sequence comes from Suricata suricatta, assembly GCF_006229205.1. Classification (NCBI taxonomy): domain Eukaryota; kingdom Metazoa; phylum Chordata; class Mammalia; order Carnivora; family Herpestidae; genus Suricata; species Suricata suricatta. Next base: position 20,166,905 of record NC_043710.1, on the reverse strand, counting down.
GCTATCAGAAAGACGTCCTACAATTAAGATGCTCCTCCCTGATGTACTGCATTACAGAAGTCAAGTGTTGCTGACCTCACCAATTTGTGGCTATCAATGCCATCCCATTAATGTAAAGAGCCTGTATTGAACTATTCTTATTCCTACTTAGTCTGCTGTGAAAAGAGTCCTCTCAAATATCCATGCTTTTACACAGGGGAAACTAAAACATTCCTCATGGACAAATCAGAAGTGTCCATATTGTTCACTGAGCACCCTTTCCCACCATTTATTCTTGAGTTTCACCGTATCCACCTGCCACCTCTCTCAGAAGCCCGATCCTCTCTCGCTAGCACCTCCTCACTCCTGTCCCACCACAGAGTACAACACACAGGTGACTCTGCAGTCTGTGATGTCTGGCCACCGTGTGGTGGTGTGTGGTGATAGAGGACAAAAACTTTTTTTTTTTAGATTTTATTCTTTTAGAAGGATTTGAATGGTGTTAATGCTTTAACTTTGTCATAAAACAGATCTTATAACTATTACATTCATCTTTCTTCTTGAGAAGGCATGTGTTCTTTTTCTTTCTCCTTGTATAGTCAAAAGTAAAAAAGAAAGGATCTTTCTTTCTAAATTCAGGTTTCTGCCATTCTTCTTATAGGATCTCTAATTTTTTTTTAATATTTATTTATGAGACAGGGCAAGTGGGGGAGGGACAGAGAGAGGGGACAGAGGATCCTAAGCAGGCTCTATGCTGACAAGCTACAGCAGCCAGCCCAACGTGGGGCTCAAACTCATGACTATGGGATCATGAACTGAGCTGAAGTCAGACGCTCATCTGACTGAGCCACCCAGGTGCCGCACTCTGCTATCTTTTTTTAATGGAGGCATAATTATAAAGCGAGTAAAATCTACTTTTTGGTGCATATTGCTGTGAGTTCTGACAAGTACACACAGTTATGAACACATGATCATAATCAAGATATCAAACAATTTTATCATCTCCAAATATTCCATTCACTCCACCTTTAGTCTCTGCCAGAGTCGGACACAAAATTATCTGCGTCTCTTCCTTCATTTGGTCTTAAGAATGTCCTATAAATAAGCATCCAGTCTACTTTGTTTTTATTTATGACTAGAATGAACCTGAACTCCATTTTCCCAGGTTATTTCAGTTTATGCATAATTATCAATAGCACCCCATTTCATGCTCAAAAATATCTAAAGTCGGGGCACCTGGATGGTTCAGTCAGTTGAGCATCCGAATTCGGCTCAGGTCATGATCTCACGGTTCGTGGGTTCCAGCCCCGTGTCAGGCTCTGTGCTGACAGCTAGCTCAGAGCCTAGAGCCTGCTTCGGGTTCTGTGTCTCTCCCTCTTTCTGACCCTCCCCGGCTCACGCTGTTTCTCTCTGTCTCTCAAAAATAAATAAAAACATTAAAAAAAAAATCTAAAGTCTGGAAAATAAACTGAAAGATTTGGCCACTTACAGTAATAACACACACACACACACACACACACACACACACACACACACACACTCTTTCCAGAGAGGACTGAATTTAGGCCACATGTGTGGGGGAGAATATCTCCATGTTCAACTGTCCCCTCAATCTCTCTACCCACCCAGGGAAAACAAAAGAAACACAAACACAACCCACAAAGCTTAGATCTTTAAATTTTGAATACCATTATCTTTCCCAAATGGACATTCATGTGCATGACCCACTGACCTAGGAATATTCAAGATTTTACATGGAATACGAATAAGATAAACTGCAATTTATGTAGAAGTCCCAATGGTTTGGCTGCAAGGTCACCCTTTTTTTTCTTACTGTAAACAACACATAAATCCCAACTTGTAAGTTAAAAACTGCTTTAGGGGCACCTGGGTGGCTCAGCGGGTTGAGCAGCTGAGTTTGGCTCAGGTCATGACCTCTCAGTTTGTGAGTTCAAGCTCCTCATTGGGCTCTGTGCTGAAAGCTCAGAGCCTGGAACCTGCTTTGGATTCCATGTCTCCCTGTCGCTTGGCCCCTCCTCTGCTTACGTTCACTTGCGCTTGCTTTCTCTCACGCTCACTCTCTCTCAAAACTAAAAAACATTTAAAAATTAAAAACATAAAAATTGCTTTACTATGCTAATGGTCCTAATGTTTAATTAATTAACTGCTAATATATAAAGAAACATGTCACTGGCACAGTCTCTATCCAGACAGGTGAAGTATTTGAACTGCGACAGAGATGATCCAAAAATCAAAATGGGCATGGAGGGGACTGTCTTTCTGATATCTGTGATGCATTCCAGTCTGAAACATTTGTGCGCCATGGCTGGAAAGAAGGCAAACTTTTTTTTTTTTTTTAACATTTTCTTTAATGTTTATCTATTTTTGAGAGAAAGAGACAAAGTATGAGTAGGGGAGTGGCAGAGAGATATGGAGACACAGAATCTGAAACAAGCTTCATGCTGTCAGCATAGAGTCCAACACAGGGCTTGAACCCATGGACCATGAGATCATGACCTGAGCCGAAATTGGGCACTCAACCAAATGAGCCATCCAGGTGCCTCCAAAAGGCAAACTTTTCATCAAAGCCAACCTGTATTTGAATTTTAAATCTGTGAGGTCTTTTCTCAGCTTATGTTTCCTGATCTGTCAAATAGGGATAATAATTAAAGAAATTGTTAAAATTAAATGAGATAAAGCATGAATAGCACAGTGTCCAGCACATACTAAGGGTTGGGGGGCAGGGAGAGGGACAGGGTAGCTATTATTAAATGAAACAAGAGCGTTTATTAGTAACTTTCTAGAGTTTATTAGTGCTTAGGGTAACAGAGGCAGAAATGGTCCATTGAATAAGCCTCGGTGAAACACAGCAATTAAATTTTTATTTCTGTCGAATAGAAGTGAACTATTTGAAGTTTCTCCTTCCTTTGAGAAGCATACAGCGTGGAGCATAAAATCACACTGGTCGTGCACAGTGTCAGAGGCTGTCACAGCCCACCACAAGAGGCATCCCTAATACTGTCTGGGCTTAGGGCAAAAATATAGGTGGAGGCCCACATACAACACATCTCAAGGTTTCAAAGTTATAACCCAAGCTGACGACCTGCTATGTCAAGTATATTCTAGCTTCCTGCATTATCAAATACATTCATAAAAGCATAGAAAGGTAGGTTTGAATTTTGACCTCTGGAATTCCTCTAAGTTCCATGCTAGGAAGAACATGGGAAAACCTGGGCACAGGGCCCTCATCCCTTTACCATGGCCTCCCCCTTTCCAGCCCGCCGGAGCTTCATCCTGCTCAGCAGCATGCAACCCAGTCTGCCTATGCAAGTTTTGTCCAAACGATTCACAAAGGGCCGGTACTTGGCTATGCCTGAGACCCAAGGATGTGTATCTGGGACCTTTGGGAAGGTGAACCCAGGAAGAGTGACCAAGCTGCACCTGGAAATAATTACAAGGACTTTGTTTCCAGAGAACTCCAACATCCCAGGCACCCTCGGACCTTGGTCCTGTAGTCTCATTTCCTAGAAGGGGTGGTACAACTGGAGGAAATCCTGAGACTATGTGTCTAAAAGGTCTGGCCCAGGGGTGCTTGGGTGGCTCAGTTGGTTAAACTTCTTACTCTTAGTTTTGGCTCAGGTCATGATCTCACGGTTAGTGAATTCAAAACCCCTGTTGGGCTCTGCACGGACAGCAAGAAGCTTCCTTGGGATTCGCTCGCTCTCTCTCTCTCTCTCTCTGCCCCTCCCCTGCTCATTCTATCTCAAAAATAAACATTAAAAAAAAAAGAGAGAGAAAGAAAAGTCCTAGCACAGAGCAAGAGCCTCCCTTGCCCAGGATCTAAATGCAGTACTCATCTTTTTCTTCCTGTGTGACTCTATATCAAAGACCCCTAGAACTTAGGTCCAACTATTTAAGAAATGCAGCAAGAGATAAATCATGCCATTTCTAGGACTGGGCCTTAAAGATTTTCATGAAATCCTTCTATTGTCTCTCTTCATTCATCAGCTGATCAGATGCAGGGAACCATTAGAACATTCTAGCAGTCTAGGGAATGGCCTACTCATGAGAAGGAGCCTGAGTCTCTAAGTATCAGCATGAAGAAAATGCCTCCCCATTTGTGTTGAGTCTTTGGGATTGTGTGTGCATATGTGTCTGTTAGTAGCTAGCATACTCTGCCAAATATACCCACTATCCTTGAGATTCCCCCCGCCCCCCAGATGTGTTTCTAACTTGAATGCTTCTATATGCTTCTACTTCTGTATCCCTTCAATAAATCAATTTTAAAAAAGGACTTTCAACATGAGTGAATAGATAAATGACTGAATAAACAGTGGAACACAAAATGAATTAATTAACAAGTAAGTATCTAGATGCTTCCCTTGATATGCTAATGGACCCAGGCACCCTTGGACCTTGGTCCTGTAGTCTCATTTCCTAAAGGGGGTGTTGCAAATTCAAAGACCTATTGCTCAAACTAAAAAAATGAGCCGTTTAGCCTTCTGTCTCAAACATTTCCTCCTAGGTATTTCCTATTTTCAGATTAATAGTTGACCATCATGATGCAAATAGTAACAGGAATACAACCCCTACTTTCAGGTAACTGTCCTGATTATTGGTTTGGACAAATCCCCTTCTCTTTACCCATGTGACTGAGAAGGGAGCAGCCATAATTTTCCAGCAGGATATAATTTCTGGACAAGAGGGAGACAATAGACACTTTAGATTGGACCAAGCGAAAGTCTTTCCTGGAAATTTAAAACTGAAGGAATAGGAGAGTCTCAGTTTGGTTGAGTGGTGAAATCATAAACCTAGCCATGTTTGATGGCAGTTATATCCCACTAGGTGCACTAGAAAACCAGGGAAGAAAGAGAAATGAAAACAACAGCAAAAGATGTACAAAGAGAAGCAGAGATCAAAGATCCAGAAGAGGATTTCCTTGGGTCCCTGTCATGTTGTAGTCCTTGGCTTCTGTCTCTTTCTGATGTCCATTTTTATCCCTGTCCTATAGGTCCATGAAAACAATTTATTACTCTTATAGAAAAGAGTTCTTTTGAATAGCTTAAATACATAGAGTTTGTGTTACCAGCAATCAGTGTAGACCTAAAAACAGCCAAAAGTATGAGGCATCTGAAGGGACAATACTGCAAATTCCTTATTCCTTTAATTTCTATAGCCATCTTGACCACCAACTTTCATGTCACCTTGAAATTATTCAAAGCACTCAGCTCCTTTTGTCAAACACAAGAAAGGCAAGCACTCCATCTTTGAAGTGATACTGCCTTTACCTTTAGGAAAAAAAAATGCATCTACTAAAGATTTTTTTTTTCCAACAGAGCAACACAATAAAAGAGTAAGTGTCTTTGTAGTGAAAAATAATATCGAAAGATAATTAAATCTCAGGGGCATTTTTTTTTTGGCCTAACGCAGTTTTGCTCAGAAGGAAAAATAAGCATCAAGGCGGTCCCCCAAAGACACTCCAACCCACCATTTTCACTGACGTGAAGTTGAGAAATGAAAAATCTGTGCTTGATTTGTTCTTTCTTTTCAAGAAAAAGAGGCTTAATATTCATTGGGGAGGGAGAGTAGGAAAAAAAAAAACTCACTTATTTTCAAGAGATTGAAATGCTTGTTCTCACCACCAAAGGTGTTTATTTTTGCAGAGATAGTGGCTAAGAACCTGGCCAATTTGACTGAATATTTTTGAATGTTTATGAAATTGAAGAGTGTCACCATTGGCAAAAGCCCTTATTGGCAGGACAGAGCCAATTAGTCGGGGCTGTGAGTGTGACTGCACACAGCTGATTTCACTGAGGGGACTGGAGCCTTCTACACAGCTGGTATTTGGGTCTCAGATAAAGGAATGACATACTCTTCCTATTTTAGGGCATTCTGAGTGTTCAAGTTTGGAGTTTTGAAAATACATAAAGGGAGCACTCTCAGGCGATTCTGATATGTTCCCTACTTTTTCTTGGATAAAATAAAAGACAGCATCAGCTCTCCTTGAGGCTAGAGGTTGAGTGGCCTGGCACTGTGTCCCAATTTTATTCACCACAACTGTGCATTGCAACCTAAAGGATCATTTTAATTTTTTTCATCAAATATATTCCTATGCATCATTTTTTAAAGACAATGTTCATCATCTACATTTATAGAGATAATGATTTTTAAAAATCAGAGCAAAATTGCCTAGGGCAAATGATCCAATGAATAAGCAAAACAAAACAAACTTTCCATAATATGCAAAGAGAAGTTCACCGATTCCCCCTCCTTGTCTTTTTGATTGTCTTTCTTACTTCTTTTCATCCATATCCCTGATTATCCTCATGATTAGAAAAGAAATATGTATGATTATGGAGTGTATGAATAGTGAGGATTACTGGTTGGGTTCTCTGCAAAGCAGACTCTAAGGAGATATATATCTGTTTAGAGAGTAAAAGCAAGGGAGGGACAGAGAGAGAAAGGGGAACAGAGGATCTGAAGTGGGCTCTGCACTGACAACAGTGAGCCCACGAACTGTGAAATCATGACCTGAGCCAAAGTTGGATGTTCAACTGACTGAGCCACCCAGGTGTGCCGCCACGCCCCAGACACTGAGAGGTTTAAAATGTAGGAAGTTCTTTCAGGAGTGGGCTAGGGATAAGCTGCAGAAGGGGAGGAAGCAGAATTTGACAGAAGAACAACTCAGGCTGCCATGCAGCCTCAATGGTGACTTCAGGTCACTCGATGGGGAGCTCTGAAGCATAAATGACCCGTCAGAGTTGTTCTGAGTGGAGCAATGGTATTGGGCTTTTATACTTTCATGTAAAGCAGTCATGGATATTGGCATCCCAGGAAGGGGCACAGAGGCTCAGGCAGGGTGGTGTCTCTTCAGTAGAGGCAATCTCTGAAATAGGTCAACAGTCAAATCTCTCTTTCCACTGCACTCTCAGAAGCTAGGAGGAAAGGACCTTTGCTGATATAAGGTCTGGGCAAGAGAGCATAGCATCCTTCACACTAACAGTAATAATCATTTTTCATTACCTAGCAATAAACCACATGAGCAGTATAGGTAGCTATCAGTTTATTATTTACTGATAACCTAATCTATGTCCAATGCCGCAAGAGATACAGTGGAGAGAAAACCTAACAAGTACAGGATATTTTGTTGTAGACTTGAATTACTCCTTTGGCACTACCAAAGTACAAGGCACAAGGCTACAAAGTGACAGCTGAAGGGAAAAAAATCTTGGAACCACAGGCGCAGGGAGAAGATGGTGATGAATGTCAATGAAATCAACACGAATGAGAGTCTGGCTACAGTTGCATCTTAGAGAACAGAATTAGGTTCAAACATGCAGGAGGGAATAGGGCTGTTGGCGCCAAAAAGAGAAGACTGCATACCATGGACGAACTAAGGAGGATATACTAATCTACAAGGAGACAACAAGGCTATTTTGCATTAGGGGGAGGCAGATTTGAAAAGATAAAAGGGTATCACATGACAGAATGGCTTGAACATCTGGTTGAAGAGACTAGACATCATTCAAAACAAACAAACAATACTAATACCTCATTATGGATGTCAGACTTTTAAATTAATCCTGTGTTGAGATAGAGAATAAATAAACTGTAGGAGATGAAACTTCAAATCACTTATATTCTAATTGGCAGACACAAATAGAAAAAAAAACCCCAAAAAACCATAATTACATAAATAGTTTCAGAAAACTAGGTGTTTCAGAAATAAAATGTACAAGGTACATTATGGGTACTTCCTGGGTCAGAGGAAGTAGATAGGGTTATTTGGGGCCTGAACAAATAGTGGTTTTGGTAAAGGATAGGAAATATGTCTAGGATCTTTTTTTTTTTTATCTTTTATTTTTGAGACAGAACGAATGGGAGTAGGAGAGGGACAGAGAGAGAAGGAGACAGAATCTGAAGCATTCTTCAGGCTCTGAACTGTCAGCACAGAGCCCAACACAGCTCATGAAAGCTACTACATGACCTGAACTGAAGACAGACACTTAACTGACTGAGTCACCCAGGAGCCCCATTTAAATTTGTTTTAAATAGACTATGACTCTTTTTTTCTTTTTTGAGTAATTTATTTATTGAGAGAGAGAGAGAGAGAGAGAGAGAAAGAGAGAGGAGAGAGAGAGTCAAAGAGCAGGAGCAGCAGAGGGGCAGAGAGAGAGGGAGGGAGAATCCCAAGCAGGCTCCACCCTGTCAGGGCAGAGTCCCATGGGAGATTTGAACTCAGGAATCAGAAGATCATGACCTAAGCCAAAGCCAAGAGTTCGATATTTAACGAACTGAGCCACTCGAGTCCCCCAGTGTTTTGTATTTTTTAATGTGCTACTACTCACTAGCTGTGTGCTCTTGGCCAATCTATCTGTGATTCAGTTTCCTCATCAAACTTCTAAGTCTACCGCTGTGATAAATGAGTGAATGTACAAAAGTTCTCTCAACCGGTCAGCAGAGTAGGAATGTAATAAATATTAATTCATTATTAATTATTATCCCTGCTGCTGAGAATGAGGGCTTCACATTTTCTCATCTTCTTTTTCCTATGCAGAAGCAGCATAAAGTCAAATCTACCCAGAATATTTCCTGCAGCTAAAACATCCTTCTTGAAATGATTCTCCATAACCTGGATGCAAGCGGGCCTCCCCTCACTCAGTAACTGCTTATTAAATGGCAACTATCTGCTAGGCATTGGCTTCCTTAAGGTAAATTTAATTCAGAAATTACAAAATGAAATTTCTTGAGTTTGTTTTGTTTCTCTGTAAACCCACACGCTGGTTTATCAGCCTGCAAGAGGAGCAGAAAGATAGCCTTGGGGGCTCTGTCAGTTGGGTGCAGCCCAGACATCAAAGAATATTATGAATGTGTAAAATTGCCTTTGGCAAATACTATTTACAGACCCTCTGGCACAGTTATGCTGAAATGATAAGAAATGTCACCTCAGCCTACTGCACTGAATAATAAACATTTCCTGCCTTCAATATCAACTACCCACTTATCCAGAACCTGGAAGGGCTTGCAATCACAATAAAGGAAGAAGGCAATGGTTTCTATTTTCTTCTCATTAATATGCTGCAATTCTCCCAATTAATTAAGTCAGTAGTATAGCCAGGAGTAGGACCTAGTGAGATTATCTATATTATGCACTTGAAATATAGTTTATCCATTTTAATTAAATAAGTTCTAAATATAACTACTTTTAATTCTTCTACACCCTAAAACTAATTAAAAATGAAATTAGTTAACATTTCTCAGTGACATCATTAAAAAATTGTTCATATAAAAATGCAAATATCCCTATAGTATTCTGCATGTTTACTTGTGTCCCTCTGTGATGCTGATGGCCAGGGGATTACAACTAAGCATGAATATGGACCTCTGGGCAACAATTTCTTTTTTCCTCTGAAATTTCTCTTCCATGTCTTATCTGTATTCTCTTGGTCTTATCTTGGTGTGTTCCCGTTACTGGCTATGCCTTTGAAAGTCATTAAGTATTATCTTCTTGGTTGCATTGTTTCAGACTTTATGTAGGGCTGATCTTAATATGTTTATCCCTATTCTTTACTTCCATACATAGCATATACTTAAGGCCCTTTCCATGTCCTTCCTCCATGGTTAAGAAATACTAAAATAGGTCTAAAGCAAGATCTAAATCAATACAGGTCCTTCAGTGGAGGAAACCGGAGACAAGAGGGAAAGGTAAAAATAAAAATAATAGTTGTTGACACTTATTAAGCACTCCAGAGGTTAATGTACTGTTTCCTCAAGATAACCCTAGTTTTATCATTCATATAGAACAGGAAAAGAAGCTGAGACTCAGATCATATGATCACTAGCACCAAGGTCATGGACTTACCATGAACCAGCTGGATGATTCCTTCAATGTCGAACTGATCAGAAGATGGTCACATCTAGAGATGGAGCCTTCAGAATCCCACAGGAGTCCTCTGCCATCTTCGAATCTCTATTTTTAGCCCAGTAAAAATCTGCACAGTGATTAAAAAATATCAAATTATGATGTTTATATTCTAGTCAAGAAGAGCCTCATAAAAATATGGAGATGATAGCCAATCAAATACACTCTGATTGAGGGCTTACTATCCGGCAGGTTAACCTATGTGGCAGATTCTAAGGCAACAGAAGAACTGGGCAAAAGCTATCATTTCAAGGAATTTATGGTTTAGGAAGTGAAACAAAACATGAATGTGTGAAAAGTGGGATTTTTTTTAAAGATTTGATTGAGAACAACATTTCATTTTTTGTCCCAATGCCTTTTTATGACTTTTTCTCAGTAGTTGGATGGAAATCGCCACTTTCACTTTACTTATCCAAAAGCAACTCACTAGCTCCAAGAGAAAATACGCTCTACTTCTTCAAGAGGAGATAGCAAACCATTTGGGCGTCTATTTTAAAATCACCACCCCTATAAATGCTACATTATAGGTAAGTAGATTGGGAGGTAAATTTTTTATGATTTACACCCATTTTGTCACATCACTTTTTGTTTTATGACACCACTTTTTTTTTTAAAGGTCTGTTTATTTTTATGTGTGTGTGAGAAAGAGAGGGAGAAAGGGCGAGAGAGAGAGAGAGAGAGAGAGAGAGAGAGAGAGAGAGAGAGAGAGAGAGAGAGAGATCCCTAGCAGGCTCCATGCTGTTAGCACAGAGCCTGACTTGTAGCTCAAAAATCACTGAGATGATGACCTGAGCTGAAATTAAGAGGCAGATGCTCAACCGACTGAGCCAACCAGGTGCTGCTTATAACACTACTTTTAATGACTCTCCTCAAACCAACAAGTTCCCTACCTTTTATTATCACTTCCTCTCTACTTTGTGGTATTGTTAATTTCCTTGAGTACTGACATTTCTTTGTTTCTGACTTACTTTCCATTGTAGTTTCTGATATATTAATTTATTCGATAATTATACATACATACACATATATAGTTAAATATATTTTTGTCAAGAAATTTATTAGCCTTTACAAATACTATTTTCACTCATTCATAAAAAATGGTTTATGATTAAATCTGTAAAAAACCATAAAACTCTCATCAATGCATTCAATAAGACCAGTTTCATCCATAGAACATAACCACTTTAAAACCGCAGTTTTCATTCACATCCGACAAGGCTGTCAAATCAAAAGCAGTCCTTATTATTGTAATCTAAAAATCCATTTCAATTCATGTTATGTGGTAAAACTAATGGAGGAATCCTCTGGGAAGATTCTACCCCTTTTCAATCCCTCTCAAACACATTTCACAACAGGAAAATATTTGTGAGCAGATAAATAAAATATATGTAATAAATATTATACATATATACACATATATACATACACATTGTGCATATATACACACACATGTATACACATACATAATTTTTTCTGCAGCTTAAGTCTACCAGGGAGTAAGAACAAGAAAAGCTGTAAAAGTTCACCGGTGGAGCACATACTGTGGGGCAGGTGCTTGCTCTAAACCCTTTACACATGTTTACCTCTTTAATCCCTCCTGATGACTCTGTGAGGTAGGTACTGCTCTTATGCTGTTTACAAAAGAGGAACCTATAAAGTTTGCTAACTTTTCCAAGCTTCAGGACTTCAGAAAGTGGAGGTGCCAAGATTTGGATTCAGTCTAATTGAGTTTTATTTGAATTCTGAGCTCAAGTTCTTAAACCCATACCATACATTTGCATGTGACACAAACAGAAAACAGGGAAAAATTAGGCATAAGTCATTACACTTTTTTAAGCGTAGTCACAGAAAATGGTATGGGATGTCAACGAGTAGATAAATCACTGGATGTCCAAGTCCTTTTCTTTTGAAATTCATTTCAATTTGTCTATCATGGGTATAACTGTTTTGTTGCTGCTGTCGTCTTTGCTGTTTTTAAATCGTGCTGCACTGCTTTCCCACTCCCATTCAAAAAACTAAGCTATCCTAGTAGGATCCCTCTACTCATAGTAATACTTCAGTCTTCCATCCAATCCCATGGAATGTTCAGTTCAACACATTCCACATTGATATTTACATTCTTTGATTTTTCTATTGAAAGCATTCATTTTAGAAACCATCCATTTATTCATTAATTTATTCAACACATTTAATGGGCTTCTACTGTGCACCAGATATGGTCCTAGATAATGAAAATAAGCCAGGGGTGGGGGTGGGGAAGGCAAACATTTCTGTCCTCATGTAGTTTATAATCCAGGGGGGTGGGAGACACATATAATAAATACATAACATAAATTTTTGGTTCAGGGGAATCAAGCCCAGAAGGCATCCAGGTAGAGTAAGATGTCTGCATGTGCAATTTTAAATAAAATGGTCAGAAAAGCCTCCACTGAGAAGGTGATCTTTAAGCTAGGACCTGGAGATGATGAGGGAGTAACTTAGGGGGATATCTAGGGAAGACCTTTCCAGGCAGAACAAAGAGCCACTGCAAGGGGCCCCACAGGAAGATGTGCCTGATGTGGTAAAAGAATGGCCAGGGGGACAGCAAAACTGAAGACCCTGAAGAGCAAGGGCCAGTGAAGTGATTGGCAGACCACCCCCTGGGCATCTATTCTACCTAAGTGATGTCTATAGGACAAAAATATGGAATTATTTATTGCTCTATAGATGAAACAGAAAAAGAACAGGGGAGAATCATACCGATAAGGAAAATATATGACAGACACTATGTGCAGCATCCTCTACACGTTACCTCATTTGATCCTATATATCTACCCACCAATATGTCAGAAGCTGGAGGAAGGAGGGTTAAGGATTCCCCCAAACCGAGGAAACACTTTGAGACAAAGACAAAGCAAGCCCCCCATACTGTTTACAGAGAGGTATTTAGGGTAACTTACTGACTGGGGAAATCAGGCAGCTGGACAAGCGAAGTGTGACACAGCTATATTCTGCTCAATCTGGGATCTTAATCCACCGCTTTTATAGAGCGAGAGGCAGTGAGGTCAGAGGGTAATTACCTAAAGTGGTGCCACCTGTGTGGCAGTCATCTACTAGTTCTCTAAAGTGAGGCCACCTGTGTGGCAGTCATCTACTACTTCTCCAAAGCGATGTAAAGGATCAGGCAGCACTATTTGTCATCTATAGTGGCTTGTTCTGGTACACGTTAGAGAAGTTCAAAACAAGCTTCCCTGCATTCTGGTCAGGACATATATTAACCTCTAAGGGCCTGGAAATCAAAGCCCCAGGGAGGTCATGGCATGGACACGAACAAGATGGAGAGCCAAAGATGGGGTTAGTGTTGTTGGCACACCTACACGTTATCTATGTAATCATTATTATTATTTCCACCTGCAGAGGTAGGACTGGACAGTTTAAGTTGCTGCCCAGCGTCACCCAGCAATACAGCATGCAAAATCAGTACTCTGTGATTCCAGTGTTACATTCTTTTGAACAAGATATTTCATCCAAGTTTGAATAAAAATTACTTGATTTCTTTCCAGCTTTGAACATTGCAACTATCTCTTCTTAAGTGATTAACCCCACAGCAAGACAATTTTTTAATGTTTATTTTTGAGAGAGAAAGAGACAGAGGGCAAACAGAGAGGTGCAGAGAGAGAGGGAGACACACAATCCGAAGGGGGCTCCAGGCTTCGAACTGTCAGCACAGAGCCTGACTTGGGTTGGAACCCACAAACCCTGAGATCATGACCTAAGCCCAAGTTGGCTGCTTAACCAACTGAGCCTCCCAGGTGGCCCCACAAGACAATTTTTCTTAAAATTCCCTGGTGCTTGTAAACAAGGAAAAGTTTGGGTTAAAAGGTATACTTTTTCCTTCCAGCTTTTATGATGGGTTAAGATTTACTTTTACTTGAACAGAAGGGCAGCAGAGGGGTTGAAAGCATGGGCTGTGGAGTCAGACAAGGCTTCCTTTCTTTCCACTGCTTGGCTCTGCATGTCTTTGGCCAAAGTGCTGAGATTTTCTAGCAGTCTGCTTCCATGCGAGGCAAATGGGTGTATTAATAACATATGCCTTACAGGATTGTAAGGATTAGAGGAAAGAATGAACATAGAGCACCTAACGCACGCTAGGCAGGTAATGCATGTCCAATGCATATTTAGCTACCATAATTTGTATTTGCTAACTTACATAGTTGCCCATCAACCCTTACGGTCAAGTAATATAACTTTTTAATATTGATGGGGCCCTTCCCACCTACCCCTGCCAAAGTGTGAAGGGTAGGGATTTTATTCTAACAGGATTTTAAAAGTTATTTTCACCTGTAATGTACTGCAGCATAAACTCCAACCCACTCCCAGAAGCACTGCTTAGAATGCAGCATAATTAAAATAAAAGAACAATCAACAGCAGGAATGTTAGCATAAAACCAAGGAAATTATTAAGAAACTAAACTGAACAACATCATTAAGAATCACCAGAGGCTTCTATAAATATGTAAGTAGTGTAGGAGTTGAAATAATACAGAAGGGAAACACACTATAAAAATATGTTTGTGTCTAGAGCACTGCAGGTTGTATAACTCAAAGTAGCTTCTTCAATGAGGACGACTAATGATGGTGAATCAAATATTAGGCAACATCATGGCCTGGATTTCAGCAGGTGCTAAGGCACAATTTATGTTTATTCCTATGCTTAAGTGTAGGAGCTGAGTCGTTAACCAACACTGTGCCCCAATTCTGAAAAATTACTGACCCTATAAAAACAACCCATACTTTGTATCCAAAGTTTATACTTTTCTTGAGTATCCAGATTTGATTTGTAGTATGTTAAGAGTCTTAAATTATTGCTAACTACAAGAGGAGTCATATTGGAACTATACTGGTAGAGTAAATGAGTCCAAGAACTTGTCAGGGCCAAACCTCTGGTATTGCGGTAGAGGTAGAGGTAGAGGTAAGCGGTGAGCTTACACAGCTCAAGAGAGTCTTCAAGTGTGAGTTTCAGCTCCTGATTTTGCTCCTGCAGATCTATGAAGATTCTCCTCTGTAGCCCTGTGCCAAGTTAGTTCTCCACAATCTGCAACTTGGAGAAGTATTCACTTATGCGCTCAGGCTGGGCTGTGTCTAGAAAGCAGCATTTTGGCTGTGATTTAAAGAACGGGCAGATGTTTAGCCAGGAAAAACTAAGTGGCATAAACTTAGATGGAAAAGAGCCTTAATGCTGGAAAAACATTGCTGTATTTGATGGTAACTGGAGTGTGGCATATAACAGAGGAAAGTAGCAGCAGGGAAATTTTTAAAGGAGGCAAAGATAAGTCACGATAGACCATGTATTCAAGAGCTGAGTTTTAATCTATATGTAATGAGGACATATAGCCAAGGGAGTGCTTGAATCTGTTCTAGAATATATCAGAAGCATTTTGGCTACTGTATGAGGAATGAGTAGAAGGGGGGAAGAATGAATATCCACCTATACAGCTAGAAAGACTACAACAGTGGCACAAACCAAGAAATGAAAGTGGAGACAGAGAGAAGTGGACAGCCACTAGATCAGAAGCAAAGAAAGTGGAATCTCAGAGGTAGAATCTAGGAGACAGAATCAAAAAGACTTTGTGGTAAGTGAGATGTGGTGAGAACAAGTGGGAAGTTGTTAAGAATTTCAAAGTTTCTTGCTTCTCTGATAATAAAGAACTTTTGCTGAGATGAGTGAAATACCCGATCAGGAGATCCAGAGTTCAGTAAGGAGCTGCTTACCGAAGGACATAAAGTTTTAGTTATGCAAGGTGAGCAAATTCTTGAGATCTGCTATACAACATTGTGCTTGTAGATAACAATACTGTAAAGGGTTCTTAAAATTTTGTTGAGAAGATAGATCTTATGTTAAGTGTTCTTACCACAGTAACATGAAAAAGAGAAAGAAACAAGAAAAACAGGGTTTGATGTTTAGCATGTTAATTTGACTTGTGCATGAAGCATTCAAATAGACATTTCTAGTGACCACCATATACGAGCTTGTAGGTTAAAAGAGACCTCTGCACATATATGGGTTGGTTCATTATAAGCAGTTCTTTGTAGGCCTTTTTGTCTAATTTTTCCCTAGATCCAAAAAATGATAAGACAATCACTATTAGAAGCAACATTTCTCAAAGTTCAAATGACCAGGTGGCCTTTGCAATGACAGGATTCCAGGTTCTTGATGACCAGCAATGCAAATCAAGGTTTGTAAAACTAAAACACCAGACCTGGTCTGTTCGTGGGTCCGGAGCATTAGAAAGTTGTGCTTTTCTTGACTTTTTGGAGATATTATCGTGGCCAAATTCTGTTCATTGAGTTTTTCTGAGTCAAAAATAAATTCCATTTGTAACATATATAACGCAGGACTAATAAACTAGCATAATGCTGATGGTAGAGAAAAACACGTCTTCTATAGACTCAATGAGAAATGAGCTGAGCTCAGTTTTCCGAGAGCCATGCTAATTAGACAGCAGAGTCTCAAGAGTCTGCTAAATCATGACCCCGCTCAAACTGCATATCTTCAAGCACAGGGTAATAGCATAATGATTCGTGAAATGAAGTCATTTTTGATCAAATTGGTCTTTTTTTCTTAGCCCCTCTGCCCAGTGCAAGAGAATCTTTCACATGCTCCAACTCTGGAAGTTAAGACTCTGTCTACATTAAAGTATTAAAGCCTAGGGTAATTGATTCCAACTGTTGCAGCCACAAAAATTGCTTTGCTAAGCAAAGGGATTTATAGATTTGGCCACATTTTGTTGTTTGCTGTCTTCATTTATTATAGATGCATTTTCTTCCCTGTTTTCCAAGATTGAGTGAATGGAACTGATATGGAAATGATTTTAGCAATGCATTAGATAAAGAAAAAGAAAAATTTCTCTATAGGACCCATTTAAAAATAACATTTATTTACCCCCTTATTTAACAGTAAAATCTTTTCATTGCAAAAACAAGTTTTGTAAGCATAGAAATAAATAAAAAAGAAAAAATTATTCATAATCATAGAAGCAAAAATAAAATCACCATTTTGGAATTTTTATAGAAGTTCTCTTTCTAAAAATAATGTTTGTTTTTAATTAAATAAGAATGAGATAATTTGCATATGCTGGGGTTTTTTCTATGTTCTTTAAAATACTTAAAAATGTTATTTTTAGTGTCTGGAAAATCAGTGAAATATATGTGTAATGGCTTATTAAGCATTTTGTTATAATTTACTAATCTGTAGTTTGTTTATGAAAGGCTCTTTAAAGTAAGTTTCTATACTTTTATTTCACATTCAAATAATCCATAATTTATTCTAAAATTCTTGATTACAAAATTTCCATTAAGAATAATACGAGGTGGGGCACCTGGGAGGCCCAGTTGGTTAAGTGTCAGAATTTTGGTTTCAGCTCAGGTCATGATCTCATGGTTTGTAAGTTCAAGTCCCACACTGGGTTCTGTGCTGGCAGCCAGCCAGAGCCTGCTTGGGATTCTCTCTCTCCTTGTCTCTCTGCTCCTTCCCTGCTTGACCTCTTTATCTCTCTCAAAATAAATAAATAAACATTCTTAAAAAAAAGAAGAAGAAGAGAAAAAGAAAGCCCTGATATCTAGAATTGTATAGATAGAACATGAATATACATCTTGTAATCTTCCACATATTAAAAAGTTAGTGGGTTTAAAAATAGTGGGTTCATTTTTATTCTTCTCCCTGGACTTTCGTTTTTCTGGATAAACAAAATTTCTTTATCATATTTTTCATAAAATAGCAAAATGGTCACATAAAATGCTTGCCTATTGGTAGGCCCATATGGTTCATAAACATTTTAAGATCTTTGTTTGATAGTGTTTTGTATTGCAACTGATAACAGCAAAGGATACATACCTGTCTTTCAGAAATGAAGTTTTATTTCTCCCTCTAATTGTCCATTTGCATCAGTTCATAAAATTCCCTTTATATATTCTCATGTTATATAAGAATATAGGATCAAGGAGTTTATTATTCCTGCAGATGTTAACTTTTTTAAAATTCTTTTAATGTTTTATTTATTTTTGATACAGAGAGAGACAGAGCATGAGAGGAGGAGGGTCAGAGAGAGAAGGAGATACAGAACCGGAAGCAGGCTCCAGGCTCTGAGCTAGCTGTCAGCACAGAGCCTGATGCAGGGCTTGAACCCACGAACGTGAGATCTGACCTGAGCTGAAGTGGGAGGCTTATCCGACTGAGCCACCCAGGCACCCCGATAACTTTTGGTCCTAATCCAAATGCGACTGGGAGTGGAGCTAGCTCAGTGAAGGTCGCCTTATGAGCCATTGGAATTTCCCACAGTCTACAGTCTTGGACAGGTTGTCCTTACATTCAGTAAGTCTGAATGTCCCTGCCTTCCTCATTTGCTTTCTTTTCACATTCTGCCACATACAGAGAAACCTCCTTTTTTCTTTGCTGGGAAATTCTGGAATTAGTCTGCAATTACAATCCCTTGGTCAGAAGTTGAAATATAAAAGTATAGAGATTTCTCATAGCCTGGTTATTTAACATACGCATGATGTGTGTAACTTCTCTTTTTCCTACTGACAATAATCCTATCTTTGTCTTTCCAAGAGGATTTCTGCTTTTTGTACCATGGTTAAGGAGGGGTTATATTAAGAAAGTAAGGAAATAGTAGATATGGTACATGAAGACAAAGATACAAATCAAAATGCAGAGAGAGCTAAAAAAAAAATGAGTTATAAGAGAAAAGAGTTCTTTTCAGCATTAAGAGAATCTGTGACAGAAATGGAAAGTGAAGGGAAGAAAAGTTGGGTAGCCCAACAGCTAAATTTTCAAAGATATATTTAAGAACAGAGTTTCTTGAAATTCGGCATTATTGACATTTTGCACTAGATAATTCTTTGTTGTGGAGGAACGTAATATACTTTGTAAGGATGTTTGGAAGCATCATATACTTCTTATACTAGAAGACAGTATACATCTTATACTAGAAGCCCTAAGTTGTAACAAACAACGTCTGCAGTTACTGCTAAATATTCTCTGAGGAGCCAAATAGAGAACCATTGCTTAAATTAAACTGTCTTCTCCCCTTTTCCCTGGTCATTACTATCCCAACCCCCAACCCCCACTGCCATCTATCCTTTGCCATTTTCTCCAGAGACCAAGTAAACATTAAAATTGTTTCAGTAAGAGCTTTCTACTGGATTCTTTTTCCTTTGGATCAACTCTACACACAGATTGGACTTAAGTGGGTGCCAGTTTTATTTAGTTTGGGTTTGTAAATTGTTAAACCAATATATAACACATGCCATTATATTGATGGTTAGCCACAGCTGGAAAGGAAGAGACAAGAGGATGGCAGGAAAGAAGATCAAAAGATGCTGGTTGTAGTCCCGAATTTATCAATGATTGGGAGAAAGTAGTTGTACTTATTGGTTTTGTCATCCATTTTGACATCGCTGAAGTTCCTTTCAGATTTGATGTTCAGTGATTTGCTTATGACCTAGTTCTATTACGAATACCCTGACACAAAGGAACTATTTTCCCAGTGTTGCATGTGTGAAGTGAGGAAATTTCTAGATAGCAAAGAAATGTCTATGGTAGGAAAGTCAAGAGTTGGAAGAATTTTGGTGGACAGGAAATCACATGTAGAAAGAGTGCTTGCAAACATGTCAGGTTTGACACCTGTCATATATTGATCCTCACCTCTGTTCTTTCCTCTGTTCTAAGTTGTCAGCTTAGTCTATAGTGCATCCCTTTTCTCAACATACCTTGAATTTGACCATGAAGCTCAAAGTAGAATAGGATTCATTCTGTTGGTTTTCTGGTGGGAGCACTTATATTTCTGTAAAAGAAAAGGTATGTATTGCTTCTTGGCCTTTTGGCTATGATCAAGTGTAAAGAAAAGATGTGTATTCTGTATACTGGTATTGGGGAATTGTACCAATGTTAGAGAAAAAGCACAGAGAAATTTTCTGTCCCTTTATAAATATAATTAGGACCTCAGTTTGAAGAGCTATGAGTGCCCTTATTCTCTTCACTTGTCACTGGATGCTGGCAGCAGATTTAACCATTAGGCAAGAAACTTCAAGAGCATTTTAAAAGCTATTTTGTTATTCACAGATTTGGGGCAAGAATCCCTGTGGACATGTAATATCAGAAGGAGAAAAATGGACTGAAGTCATAAGGGACTGGTGTTATGGTATGTCACTGTGAAATCCAAGACCCATCTTCAGTTTGACATTCTGTTTTAAAGCTTTCTTACATCATGAAAAATACATGTTTCCTGTCCATTAGTTGTCTGTCAATGGAAGGTGTTGAA
This sequence comes from Suricata suricatta, assembly GCF_006229205.1. Taxonomy (NCBI): domain Eukaryota; kingdom Metazoa; phylum Chordata; class Mammalia; order Carnivora; family Herpestidae; genus Suricata; species Suricata suricatta. The sequence continues at coordinate 20,146,703 of NC_043710.1, read as the reverse complement.
TTTGGATGTGAGTCTAACCCTTGTTTGGTCTTCCTCGTATTACTGCAATTGAAAGAAAGAGGCCAGAAACAATCCAGAACTTCTGCTTATAATTTCAGAAACACAAAAGACAGAAAATCCTTCAAAATTGTCTCATTGAGTAAATTATTCAATTAAAGCCATGTCTTATTTTTAATAACTTTAGTTTTATAGTTTTTCCTCCATTTTTCAAATGCAGAGAAATATTTTGCAGTTTTTCAAAAGTCCTTTTGGTCAAGGAATAATAATGATTATTTTTTATATTGGAGCATTAGTGAGTCAGAGCTTTGTAATCATTCACAGAACAGCACAGGATTAGCAAGATATGAATTCAGCAGGGGATTAAGCAGAAAGCCTAATCATTTCCCAGAGTCGAATGAATCCTGAATCTTTCTGGAGGTTGAAAATATTTGAACTCATTTTTAAAAAATTATTTTTAGCCATTGCTGATGTTTCCCAAGTAGAAGCATAAAGATTCCGTTATAAACTGGAGTCTTCTGCCGTAGGAATTCAATTTTGTTATCCTGTTAATCAGGCACCTAGTTTCCTACATATCAAAACTTTGCTGTTGGGAAGGTTTAGATACAAATAACAAATGATCTAAATCATATTGACTACAGTATCTGACAAGGTGAATTACCAAGTCAGATGGAATGAGATGAGAAATGATGGACAAGATACTTTTTTCTTTTCCAAAAATGGCAGTAATTAATTTACTCTTATAATTAGGAAAGTATCTCATGTTTATTATAAATAATTAATTCATTACAGAAAAATAAAACCAGGAATGTAAAAATGGCCTATATTCATTACCCAAAGATAATAATGCTTAACAAGTTAGTGTATATAAATACATAAAGTAAACATGAATTTAAGTAATTATTGGGACCCAATATATATTCTCAGTTGTTACCTGCTTTTTTTAACCTAATAATTTTCATAAATACCTCTCATGTGTATATAGATCAATATACTATTTTTAAAATCATAGGATATTTTTACATTGAATAGATAAATAAGAATATTGTATAATGATTAAAAGCAACAGTTTTAGAGTCAGATAAACCTGAACTTGGTCCAGGCTCTCTGCTAATTAAAAAATAAGTGTTCTTGACATTTAACTTACTTTCCCCAAATCATAGTTTGTTCTATTACTTTCACTGAAGAGGAAGAAAATGGAGATAATATCTAATTTGTAGACCACTGATTGTCAGAAATGAAATGAGATAAATAAGTACCTTGAGTATTATGTACAATATTTAGCACATTGCTTGGGCATTATTGCATAATAATTGGGCATTATTGCATAATTTATTTAGCTAGTCCTCTATATGTTTGGGTTGTTTCCAAGTTCTCTATTATCTCTAACACTTTGTGGGGTTTCCTTGTGAAATCAAACTTATGTACTTGTCTGATTATTTCTGTAGGATAAATCATTTCAAGTGAATTCCAAGTGTAGGGTTCTTTTTCTTAATTAAAAAATATCTTTTTTTAGGATTTTGATTTATCTGGCCAAATTTCCCCATGCCAAAAAAGTGAGCCAATTTGAAATCCTATTAGCATTGTATAGGAATAAAAGATTTGTCCAAGAGAGACCTAATGGAGAACCAGGGGGAACGGAGGAGGGAGAGAGAGTTGGGGAGAGAGAGGGATGCAGAACTTGAGAGACTATTGAATGCTGATAATGAACTGAGGGTTGGGGGGGAGGGGGGAGGGGGGAAGACAGGTGGTGGTGATGGTGGAGGGCACTTGAGGGGAAGAGCACTGGGTGTTGTATGGAAAACAATTTGACAATAAAATATTATGAAAAAAAAAGATTTGTCTTACCCCATTTGAACAGCTAAGATAGTAATTTTTTGATGATGAGCTGTGTAGGTGAGGAAAGTCTTCAAATCATGTAAAAAACCATTTTAAGCCAGTAAAAGTCTCCTCTAATGAGGTCTTAAGAGATCATGATGTCCCATTTAAAACATTTTAGAACACAATGAAACCCAACCTCTTTGCTAACCAATTTCCAGAGAAACATTTATATTTTCCCCCAAATAATCATTTTTACAACTCAGTAGCACGATTTTTAGTTCTATTATTAAATTGAATATAGTAATTTTAATGTTTAAAAAAACCTATCCCTTTCAAGGGTCTATGAATACTGCAGTGCCACAGGGCCTAAAGCAGACACAGTACAGACTTCAGAGTCCAATAAAATGGTTCCAGTTCTTGTCTATCATGTATGAATTAGTCCTACAAACTTTAAAAGAACAATGAAAACTTTCCGATACTTTGTTCATTCATTTCCAATCGAGAAAATTACACTCTAATCAACCCTTCTTCACATTTGCTAATCCAGTCATCCTCTTTTTGTCAGCATAAGTCTTTTTGGGGGAGGAAACTGACCCTCCACCATTCAACATGGCCTCTATGGGTCTGTCTGTTCCAGTTATTTCTACCCCCTCCTTTGTTACAGGGTTGCTCATATAATGCTGATTTGACCAGTCATAATATCTACCTCCTTAGTTATGAAGATTGGCTTTAGAATGGTCACTGCAAGACTAACTAGAATCCTCTGAGTTACTCAAGAGATTTAAGCCCAGAAGTCCCAACTGTATAGTCAATCCTGCTGTGCATTGAAAAATGCTCTAACAGGAAGAGAAGGAGAGAAGAAAGAGAGGTAGAGGGAGAAAGAAAGTATCTGAGGCTCACATATCTTAAGGCTTAAAACTCCTAAAATTCTCAACTACATGAGACCTTCAACTCCCAGATATGCTTAACATGGTGTGTGTTATGACTCTGTCACCTGAAATAGAGAGAATCATAATACAAAAATCTATCCCTTAGGGTGTTGTGTGTTGACTGAGATATGATACATAACATATCTAGCCAGAGACCTTCCAAGTGTTCCTCTTTTTCTTTTCCTTCTTTGAAGCACTCATTCTGTCTCCCTACTGAACAAGTTTACTGAAAGAGTGGGTGATCTATCCCATTGGATAGAGATCAAAGACTCCAGAACCCTTCACTCAAGGAGAAGGCTGTTGGTAAATCTGGGGGAGTTTCAAGAAGAGGCTACGTGGTGAGTGAGAGTTCTTTCCTCAACTTTGGCTCCTGTCACCTCAAAAAGCAGCAATCCCCAGTTTAGTGTCAGCCACAAATGTACTTTGATCAGACATGTGATACATACAACATCTTTTCTCCTGGCATCCCGAATAGCATAGCTTTTATTTACTCAGGAAGTAAACTAAACTCGGTGCTGTTTCTATTCAGAGAAATGGCTAGACTAAGTCAAAGTAGCCTTTGGACTAGACTATTTCTTTCCGATATCAATATGTCTGAGGACTCTTGAAGATTGACTCTACTTGATAAATAAATTTTGTCATTATTTCTCCTTTTACAGTTCTTAACTCATCAACAATTAACACTTTACTACTTGAATATTTTATCTTGGCAATATTTACTAGAGTTATTTTAAAGAGTAAAGGCTGGACTTGAATAATTTCACAGATGTTCATTTAAGAAAATAAAAGAGCAACTGACACCAAAAGGAAGAAGTGTGGTATCATTAAATTCCCTGGGAATTTCATTATTGATGCTGCCATCTATTAGTTGAATGACCTCAGAAAATTTCACTTAACCTCCTTGGATCCTAACTAAAAGGAGAGAACTGAAAAATGATTTCTTCTTGCTCTAACATTTAATAATGTTATGATTTCATACAACAAAAAAAATTGTATAAGTTTTGACCTTACAGATAATTAGGTGGTTGATATCTGTCTTACTATCAGGCAAGATATTCTCAAAAGAGAACCACATTTACACGTATCCCTAAGACAATTCTAGGTGCCTGTAGAAAAGAAATGTAGTCTGGTCAGGAGACTTAGGTGGTAATTTATGTGACTTTGGACTAATAATTTCTCTCTCTGGGATTTTGTTTCGTTACTTGGGAAAAAATAGATTTGAATGAAAACAGTGACCTCTCTCATATGTCAACAAAAGAATGCTTTTGCATGTGAAAATGTGAAATAAAAACTATAGATTGCTTGAGTCCAGGCCTGAGTGGAGGGGGAAGGCCTCATTTGGTCCTCCTCCTGTGCCTGACTGTAGTAGTCTCTGAAGTATCCCAGAGGCACTAGGCTCTCTAAGAAACTCATTTTGACAAATTTAAAGTCCCTTCAAATAAACAGTTCCATGACTGCATGATTTTAAAAAAAAATTTTTAAGCCAATTTGGCTCATTTCCTTCTATGTCTTCTATTAGATTAAGGCAGCCCACAAAATTTTAAATGTGGCATTATTTCTCAAGATTGAGTTTATGTAGTTTCTGGTTTTATAGGAAAGTCTGAGAATATCCCTTTATATACTTTGAAGTCATGAACCAAAGTTTTAAAACTGTAATAGTCAAAGATTGCTTTTGCTTATTTTTATTTGCTTTTTATGCTAAACATTCTCACCTAAATATGTTTTGGGAATGAATGGAATATAGTAAGGTGAACAACACTGCTAGTCACCCTGGGACTGTTCTCACTTTAACACTGAACGTCTCTCATCCCAGGAAGTCCCTTAGTACTGGGTAGAGCAGGAGAGTTGGCCACCATTATTGCCTGTCATCTTGCTGAGAAAGGAAATAGAGAAAATTTTTTTTAATTGATTGACCATCTTATCATTTTTAAATTTTTTTTAATGTTTGTTTTTGGGAGAGAGAAGAGAGCGAGCAGGAGTGGGACAGAGAGGGAGACAAAGAAACTGAAGCAGGCTCCAAGCTCTGAGATGTCAGCACAGAGCCTGACGCAGGGCTCAAACTCACGAACCACAGGATTATGACCTGAGCCGAAGTTGGACACTTAACCAACTGAGCCACCCAGGTGTCCCAACCATTTTATCATTTTAAAGCAATGAAGAAATAGGCAAAGAAGGAATCTATCCCATGACCAGTGAACCTGGAATACTGGCCCAGCCTGCTTGTTCAGTCTTGCTGCGGTCTGCCGCTTCATCATCCACTGTGCCCCAGCTTCACCCTTAGCACATCAGGAGCTCTTCAGAAACCCACTACTCAACACAGGCTGGGTCCTCTTCCGAGGACTACTGCACTTCTTCCCCCTTCTACTCCAGTCTATGCAGAACTGTAAAAATGTACTAATTTTCTATTGCTGCTATAACAAATTCTGACAAACTTAGTGTCTTAAAACAGCACAAGTATATTATCCTGCATGTCTGGAAGTCTATCCTGGATATCACTGGGCTAAACTTAAATGATGGCAAGGGCTGCATTTCCTGCAGAGGCTCTAGGGGGGAATCTGCTCCCTTGCCTTCTCTACTTTCTAGAGGTGGCCTGTATACCTTGGCTTATCATACTCTTCCTCCACCTTCAAAGTCAGCAATGTTTCATCTCTCCGTGTCTTTGTTCCATGATCACATCTCCCTCTTATTCTTTTCCACCTCTGTCTTCCCTATTTAAGCATCCTTGTGATTGGATTAAGCACATCCAGATAATCCAGGATAATCCCCTTATTCTAGTCAACTGAATAGCAACTTTAATTTCATCTGCAAACTTAATTCCTCTATGCTATATAGTGTAACATATTCACAGACTCACAGGACTAAAACGAAGGCATTTGGAGAGGGACCATTATTGTGCTGGCTATGCTGTCTCAAATTGCCAAGTGCTTATTTGTTGAGATTAGGAGTTTACTGTTATTATCAAAACCCACTCATAGCACTTGCTATATATTTAGGATAATTACATAATCTATCATTCAAATCAGGATACTTTTGTGAGTGAAATAGGCCCTCTTACTAATTCCTACAGGAAGACTGACATAAATTGTTCTAGTCCAGGCAAAGCGGGACACCTGGTAACAATGCAAAGTATACGTTTAACGCACAAATATTTGTTATATAATATATAATTGAATATAATTTGTAGACATTTTGTTGAATGTTCAGTTGCATGCTAAGCAATTTGGGAATCCAAAATATACAATCAAGCTGGGTAGAAATGATTCTAGCATACAATACTATAAGTAAGCTGCATTTTTCAGGTGCACTTTATAGGCATTATTTAAGAAAGATAGGGTGTTCGTGAAAGCTGGTATTTAGTGGAAATAACATGGAGGAGATGACATTCTGAAAATAAGATAAGAATGCTACAGAAAGGTAAATAAAGATGATTTCCCATAAATTAAACTCAAATTCCTATATTATCTTCTAGACTTATTTGAATATATAAATGTTACAAGGCTGAAAATACCATGTATCTTGCCTCTTTAACTTAAAATATAAACAAGTATTCATCTTCCAGCATTATCTGCATCATTATTTCAAGGACCAATAGTCTTTAATAAATAATAGTGATATGGCTTCCAAGATTTGCCAAGCATAAATAATACTGTCATGGACACATTTGAACTGTGGTTCTCATTCTTTTATAGATGATGGATATATTATTACTCCAAACCCAGGAGCAGGAAAATTGGTGTGCTTTGAGTAAACTGAAGGACAAGACATTCCAGACAAGTCCACATACAGGTCTATGGCAGATGAGTAACAACTCCCCAAAGATGTCTGTGTCCTAACCCTTAGATCCTAAAAATGTTACCTTACATGGCAAAAGAGACTAAGACGATATGATTAAATTAAAAGTATTGAGATGGGAAGATTATTTTAGATTATCCTGGATTACCTGGGAGACCCCAACATAATCACAAGTCTCCTTATAAAAGAAAGGCAAGAGAGTCATAGTCAGAGAAGATGATGTGAAGATAGAAGCAAGTCGATAAAGAAGACAAGATGTGAGAACACTATTCTGCTGGCCTTGAGATGGAGTAAAGACACATATGCCAGGGAATGTTCGTGGCCTCTAGAAGGCAAAGGCAAGGAAACAGACTCTCCCCCAGAACCTCAGAGGGAGCCCATCCTGTTGACATCTTTACTGTAGCTCAGTGGGACTGACTTTGAACTTACAACCCATAGAACAGTAAAACAAGAAATGTGTGGTGTTTTAAACCAATGAGTTTGTGGTAATTTGCCCCGGTAGCAAGAGAAAACTGGTACAAATCCATATACTGGCCACAGAATTAGGAATGAAGATTGCATCATGCAGAGCTGGAAGATCAACCCCTCTGAGCACAGCTCCTTGGGGAAGTAAATACACAGAAAGTAAAGATGAGGTGGAGAGAGTGGGTGGAAGACAGTGTCGCAGCAAACAGACTGCTGGATTCAAGTCCAAACTCTACTATAAACTCTGTTAACCATTGTTTTGTAAGATGGGGACAAAGCAATTAGCCTTCTAGATTCTTCTGGAGTGAGCTTAGCTCAAGCCCTTTGTTTAAACTGCCAATTAATCATCATACAGATTTAACCATGTTACTTACCTTTCTAATGTTTAGAGTAATAGCACCTCCTTCACAAGGTTGTTACGGTTAAATGTATGTAATGCGATATAATGCATTATGTAATGTATGTGTGTTCAATACATATTACATATAAAATATATGGAATGTAATATATAAATGTGTATATTGAGTCATGAAAAGTCTCCACCCTTGGGAGTATGTACAAATGCTCATTTTTTCAATCATCAGTTATATTTTGGATTTCTATCTGGTATGGGTACTTTAAAAGTACTCAGACTGTGGCAGAGCATAAAAAATATGTACTCTGCCCTTATGGCACTTATATTCTGATTCATTTTCCTTATTCATTGAAAGTGAGTCTGATATTCAGTATTTTCAATGAGCTCACTTTTTTGTTGTTTTTTAATTTTTTTAAATTAATTTTTTAATTAATTAATTTTGTTAATTTTTTAAAATTTTTGAGAGAGAGAGCATGAGCGGGGGTGGGGGGGGGAGAGAGAGAGAGAGAGAGAGAGAGAGAGAGAGAGAGAGAGAGACTGAAAGACCAAGAATACAAAGCAAGTTCCAGGCTCTGAGCTATCAGCACATAGTCTGATGCAGGCTTGAATTCACAGACCACGAGATCCTGACCTGAGCCAAAGTCGGACACTTAATTGACCTAGCTCACCTTTCTAAAGTCCCTGCTTGATCCTAAAGTGTGAGGCTCTTCAAAGAGAGATTTTTTAAAAATTTTTTTAATGTTTTATTTATTTTTGAGAGAGAGAGAGAGAGAGAGAGAGAGCATGAGCAGGGGAGGGTCAGAGAGAGAGGGAGACACAGAATCCGAAGCAGGCTCCAGGCTCTGAGCTAGTTGTCAGCACAGAGCCTGACACGGGGCTTGAACCCATGAACCATGAGATCATGACCTGAGCTGAAGTCGGACACTTAACCGACTGAGCCACCCAGACGCCCCCAAAGAGAGAATCTATTCATATTGGGGTGCGGGGGTTGGGGCCCTCCTGGTACCAAGCCCCTGGTTTAGACTGCTCCCTGTTAAAATGGCTGTGAACGTCCACCTGGCACCTGGTTAATAATATATTAGAAAAAATGACTTTCAAGATTTTCTTATTTATGATGTAATCCCAGAAATATTTCCTCTGTTTGTGACCTTAGGTTCATGGTACTTGCCTAAAGAACTGGATAATGACCCACTTTTTATGTGACAGTTGGAAAAGCACAGAGATATTTATTTCCACTCCCTATAGGATTGAAAAAAGGTAGTAGTGATTGGACTGGGCTGAAGAGATCATACTATTATAATGAAGGAGGCTCAACTAGTAGGGGGTGTAATGAATGTAAGCCTGAAGTGAATGAATCATTATAAAATGTACACTCCATTGCCACAATGAGTCATTTTATTAAAATAATCTCTGGCATAATGTTGTCCTCTCTTGGCTTTCCCCTACTGTGAATCTATCCATGATTCTACCATCACAAATCTTGTCCCCTGAGGACAGATCCCTAATGAGAGTGAAGGGTTTGATTATTTGCTTTTAATAACTCTGTCTCCAAAATCCTACTTAATGCAGCAGAGATTCTATATTGAAGAACATGCTAGAATTGTTGGAGGATCAATCAAAATTGGCAATTAATCATAATCACAGCCAGTAATCATAGCTGCAATTACCAATTGATTAATTAGGACAGCTCTTGAAATGCCAGTAGAAATTTAACATCATATTAGATTCAGCCCAATAACCATAAACTTCTACAATTACTTTCCAGCTTACCGTAATTTATGTCATATTTCTTTCTATTATTAGCTGCTATATTTATTTATTCATCATTTTATTTGAGCAGGCCAAACTCTTTCACTGTCTTTTTTATGTTGAGAATCTATTAAAATATGTTTAAGTCATGGCATTAAATAAATCTAGTGTCAGTGCCAGGCAAATATTTGCAAATTTAGGACATCTATTTGCATTGCTCTGCAGGCCAAGAATTTTTTTTTTTTTCAAAAAAAATGGGGTAGGAGTATATTCTGCATATTGAAAATTGGATAATGCTAGTATATTGGATTTATGTGTGCAAAGTATCATCTGGTTTATTAACCAACTTTGTAGGCTTGGTGCAGGAAATTTTATGCAACCTTCTTTGAATGATGAATAGAAGGCAAGGAGTCACCAGAGCTACCTAATATGGGCAGGCATCCTAACATCGGTGAAAATGCACATTGAGAGACTTAGGAGAGGTCTAATGTAAATAGAGTAGCGGACTTTTTGAGAAGAAACATCAGACTATGTTTACTTATTTTAAGACTACAGATTATATTGAACCACCACCACTTACCTCATACTTCCATTCAACAAAAAGCTTTTAAACACTTATTCTGCAAAATATGCTAAGTACTGAAGGGGGTATAGAATTGAATGTAGCTTACTTTTTTACCTTGGGCTCACAGTCCAATAAGGGTGTTGAAACATGAACCCCTGTATAGGAAGAACAAAAATCAGCCATGTAGGATGAATATGAAGAATGAGATTTGAAAAAGTAAGAAATGGGGGAAAAAAAGCCATTTTCTAAGATTGACTGATTTTTTTTCAAGGACCCCCTGCTTCTGCAAAGCTATTTGCAGAATCAAAGATAAAATTTTAATCATCTGCATTTTGAAATTGTGTTTATTCAAAGATTAATTCTTCTGTTCCAAATCCCCATATTAAAATCCCTCAAATTGGTTAACATTAATTTATCATTAACTTTATCTTATGTCTCAAGTACAAAAAATTTCTTAACTCCTGATTGTAACAACTGATAGGACACAATAAAGCTACTCTCATTGAAGGCATAAAAAGCAGAAATATCTAACCAGATATATTCAACATATTACATTGATAGCATTAACTTGAAGTAAATAATGAGCAAGTTTTTAGGGGTATAAGTTTTATTCTGCTATTGAATTTCTCATAATTAGGAGAATATTTGTGTGATGCATACCAGCTAAGTATGAATCATATACCCATGGGAGGAAGGTGCAGTCTATGTGAGTAACTAATGTTCCCTGCTCTTGGGTCCCACTCCATTTGCATCTAACTATATACACTGCTGCACTGTACAGAATAATTTTCACTCTTCTTGAAGGGGGTTAATTCAAACTGTGGAATCAGGAGCTGTTGAAACAGTAATAGACATTTATGAAGACTGCATTACAGTGAAAATTTTGATAGCATTGTGTATTACATCCATATTAATAGCAAATTACCTTAGCATGGATAATAGCATTTCATAATGAACAGCCAAGGAATTAGGGACTATTAGCCTTGTCCTCAAAAGCACTGTCTGCCTCTTAAGAGGTAAATTCTGAAAAATGGAGACTATGAGCCAAGTACAATCTTAAACATTCCAGGGCTGTCAACCTATTCTGAGTTCTATCAGGGAAGCCTGCAGCCCGCTAAGCCATGAAAATTCCAAAGCACCTGGAAGGAGAGTAGCAGAGGAGTTATATACATTGTACTAGTGCTGCTGATTCAACTCCCATTTCTCTCCATACAACTCAAGGCAATGGCCGTTCAATGAAACAATCTTTCAAAAAGAAAAGAAGAGGCTGCTTTTAAACATCATCCTAAACACATCCCTTTAATGGATGACCTGTCACGATCTTCTGGCAAGTGAATACTTCAGTGACATAGTACTTTGATTTGCAACAGTTATAAAACAGCTATTCCTAGAGCAGAGATAATTACGGGGGGTAAGCAGTTTGGATGGGCTAATTTATATTGCAATGCTTTGGTTGGCATAAAAGAGTAGAAGGCTGTCATGAGTAACCTTCCTCCTCCCTCCCCAAATAAGTTGTTGCAAATTCCATAGCATGGGTCCCATTAGGATATTAATTTAAGGTAAAGCCAAGCAATGATCTGGGTAGACGTTGGCTGACCTGAACAGACCCACCCGAGGACTGTGACATAGTCATCTATAAGATAGTTAAAAAGGCTGCTGGGGTATGTTGAGAAGGGTTGGGGGCCATGCCAATGTTTTGTGTATCCAAGGCATCATGGATAACCATTGTGAGTACCACCTACATGTTGGGGCTTCAGATTTATAAATTTGTATGTTGCAATAAACTGAAACAGTTCATAACATCCCTTTACAGCCTACCACATACCGATGGCATTGATAATGATAGTGATGGTGATAGTATATCAAGGATGTAGGGAAAAAAACCTTACCTAAAGCAACTGGGAATAGAAATGTTATCATTTGAGTCCTTATAAAATACTTGGTTAGGTGTTTCTTTCTTTCTCAATAGAGAAGGCATAATCTCTAAAGATCAGAGCAGAAGAATTCTTATCTATTTATCCCAATGATTTTTTCCCCTGTCTGGCTCAAGGAAGAGGTTAGATTATAACTCCTTTCTTACAAGTAGTCCTTCTGATGTATAGAAAAGTACTCTTTCCCCTGCCCACTTCTTGAGATGCTTGTGGAATTAAAAAAAAAAAAAATCTCTCTTGATAAAGGTCAAACTTCTTTCCATGGCCATGTGACCTCCCTCTTCTCTTTTTGGCCAAACACAACTATAAACCTGAGACCATGGAGTCCAGATAAAATATTTATATGAATTAGCCTGCATCACCATAGGCAAAGCACAAATTGGCACAGAAAGGGGACAGGAGATGGAGTCGAAGAGTAAAATGGGACTAACCAACAATCTTATCATGCAGGATTTGTTTGGGGAAAACATTGGATTATAGGAGAGTGTTTTTAAATGACAGTGTGGCAAAAAAAAAAAAAAATTAACAATAGAACTCCCCTATGGCCCAGGAATAGCACTGCTAGGAATTTGCCCAAGGGATATAGGAGTGCTGATGCATAGGGACACATGTATCCCCATGTTCATAGCAGCACTTTCAGCAATAGCCAAATCATGGAAAGAGCATAAATTTCCATCAACTGATGAATGGATCAAGAAGATATGGTTTATATATACAATGAAATGCTACATGGCAATGAGAAGGAATGAAATCTGGCCATTTGTAGCAACATGGATGGAACTCGAAGGTGTTAGGCTAAGTGAAATAAGTCAGACAGAAAAGGACAGATACTATATGTTTCCACTTATAAGTGGAACAGGAGAAACTTAACAGAGGACCATGGGGAGGGGAGAGGGAAAATAGTTGGGGAGAGGGAGGGAGGCAAACCATGAGAGACTCTTGAATACTGAGAACAAACTGAGGGCTGTTGGGGTGGGGGAGAGGGGAAAAGGGGGTGATGAGCATGGAGGAGGGCACTTGTAGGGATGAGCACTGGGTGTTATATGGAAACCAACTTGACAATAAACCATGAAAGAAAAAAAATGAGATACTATACCAATCTTAATTTTGTTATTGTTGTTAACAGTATTATTGTCACTGGTTGCAATATGATGAAATGAAAAGTCTTGGTAATATAATGTTCTGCATGCCAACCAAAATTTGAAGAAAAAAAAGTAAGATTATTTCAACTGCCAAACTGAGGTAGAGTCCTTCATAATTCAATGAGACTGGTGTCTTGCTTAACAAGTCTGATATAGCCACCAGTGAAGAACATGCCAGATTCCTTTTATTTCTCTACTTCTGCAATAACCATATAATCCCTACTATTTCCCACCACTCTGCTTCTTCTGTTTAGCTTTATTCATTTATAAATAATTTGTGAATTTGCCAGCATCCTGCTACTTACTTGGTCTGTCATTCCTAGTTTCTAATAGAATCCCAGAGAATAAAGGGAAAATGATTAATAATTGACAGGCAGACATGATCATAGATACCAAGGAGAGGGCCTTCTTTTTAGTAAAAGTTGAATCAAAGGTCTTGCTTTGTCTTCCCACCTTTTCTTTATAAAAGATGATTCTTGGCTTGAAGATCTTTCCCCTGATGCTGTGAGATTTAGTGGACTCCACTGGGAGGAATATACATCCCCCATCCTGCTCATGTTCAACTTGATCTATGTGCCTTAGTTTGGCGTGGGGATGTGATTGGATACAGCATAGGCATGACTGAGCACAAGCTTTAAGAACCAGTGAAGATTTAAGAGCCAGCCATTTTGCTCTCTCTTTCTGCTACAAAAAATTCATGTCTCAAACAGGGGCTGCTTCTTCAGCCTGAAATTTGGAATAAAGACAACTCATGCAGGAGAGAAGAGCTACGGCTGATCTGCAGCCACCACCATGTAATTAGGACAAGAAACGGACTTTGCTTTTGTAAACCAATGAGGTTTTAAAAGTGTTACTGCTGCATAGCTTAGCAAAACCTGACTGACATAATCACAAATCACACTTAAAATATGGAATAGTTTGTAAATAGATTTTCCGAAAGATATTTTAAAACTGATTCATTGGCAGTATTAGCAAATCCTTAAATCATTTCTCTCCCTCCTATTTTCCTACAACTTTTAATCTACTCTTTGCAATATGGGCCTTCCTCCTCACCCATGACTTCTATCTCTAGAACCAAGAACATTGCACTTATGAATATTTTAGAAATCTTATCTATGTCTCTGAATTTCTGCTCTGGTCATGGGCTGTAGAGTTGTACTAGAGAAAGACATAAACTCTTATATACCTAACTAATTACGCATTCTTTCTGTTCAAGTAAAGTATAATGTTAGATGTTTTTGCATTTGCTTATTATCTTTCCATTCTTAAAACCCCAGTTCTTCCCTGTTTACAAAAATTTGTTCTCAAAAGTAACTTTAAGGCAAAACTTCAAACTATTTCCCAGGTATCTGCTTTTTCAACTCTGTATTTCAGTTCATTATTCATGTAGTTACTCTCCAATATTTTTATTTGTCAGAAAACAAATTTAATTCTTCTAAGTTAATTATAAGCCTACAACTTCATTTCTTTTTTAAATTCTCAGACCGAGAGTTCAGAGAGCTGAAATAAATAGAATGATCAGTTTATGACAAACTGTCACTATTTTTCCTTGTAAAGTTCCCTTTCTTGTTTTGGTCTGTTCTAGTATATTTATCTTTTTTCCCTTTATATGTCATTCCTCCCCCAATCCACCAGCATTTACTATAATATGCTTAATATGTGTCTTTTACGAAATAAGTTATTTCATGTATGCACATGTTTTTGATTTACATAAAAATGTTATTATGTTATATAGATCTCATGTTTTAAAGATATATCTATATCAGTTAATGCACACCTAATTTGTTGCTCATGACTATTATCTAAATATTCATGGTATGTATCCATCCTATTTTACTTATCTATTTCCTTTACAAAAAAATATGTGAGGTACCTACAATGTCTACCATCAAAATAAACACCAAGATCTTTTGTAATTTGTATGAAGGGAGTGGATATATTCTCATAAGTGGCAATTTCCCTCCCTGCCATTGGGTACATGAAGTTTCACCCAACTGATCTACAGAATTTTTGTACCAATTATTATTTTTCTATTTACCTATATTCTTGCACTTAGAATTATATGACTTTCTACTTTTGACCTGTTATATAAGCATAAAGTTATGTCTTATGTTGAGACGGTTTGGGAGCCATGCCAAAATTTTGTATATCCAAAGTATCATGGATAACCATTGTGAATATCACCTACATGTTGAAGCTTCAGATTTATAAATTTCTATGTTTTTCGCATCTCTCTGTTTACTAATTAGGTTGAACATTGTTGATTACTATTTTAAATTCCTCTCAGTTCTAAAAGTTTTATAGTTTAGTTTTGATTTCTTTCTTAATCCAACAGTTAATTAGTTTTAGATTTTTAGCACTTCCAAATATAATACATATATTTCATTTTGTCAGTGATTGTAGGGTTATTGTATTGGTTGTATTTCCTGTTTTAAAGCAGTATTTGTGGACTACTTGGTAATGACAGAAGGAAATCTTATTAATCACATTATTTAAACAGTCTGGATTTTATTTTCTTAGTGCAGTATTAGTTTCTGAGAGAACTTGCTAAAACAGCTTACTAAAAAGTTGATTTTTCAATTTCCTACCTATATCTCAGGTTTATTAGTCATTGTCATAAACATTAGACTACATTGTTACTAACATTACATATGGTAATAATTACTTAACATGTTGATCTTTTTAATCACAAATGTATAATCTCAGGACATTTTCATATCTTATTTCATATTTTCTCTTTACCAAATTTTCTTTTTTTCCCTTTCTATCATTCTTTATAAAGATTTACTTTATAATTTAATAATTCAAAATTTATATATTTAATATTGTATTGTTCTGGTGATTTGAGACAGCCTACTAATACCCAACCATTTATCATGTCATTCAAAGATATTTAAATTATTTTTAATATGTGTCAAAATGCAAGGAAGTTTGGATCATTTCAATACTAGTTCTAAGTTTTTCTGGTAATATTTTATTAAGTTATTTGGTATTTCATATTTTCATATTTCCTAGATTGTTTTTCTCTTTTCATTTGATTTCTTCAGGAGTCTTCAAACTATACTATCAATTCCATGGGCCAAATTCAGTTTGCAGCTTATTTTGGTATACACCCAAGTTAAGAATATAGTGTTTAGGGGCACCTGGGTGGCTCACTTAATTAAGTGTCCAAATTCAGCTCAGGTCATGATCTTGCTGTTCCTGAGTTTGAGCCCTGTGTCAGGTGCTTTGCTGACAGCTCAGAGCATGGAGCCTGCTTTGGATTCTGTGTCTCTCTTCCTCTCTGCCTGTTCTGAATAAACATTTTAAAAATATATACTTTTTATATAATTTAAGTGTTGTAAAAAACAAATAAACAAAGAATAGGCACAGAGACTTTATGTGACCTACAAAGCTGAAAATATTTAATATCTTATACTTAACAGAAAACATTTACAAATGGCTGGATTATTTCATCTGAGAATAATTTCAAAGAAAATTTCTATGTGGTAAAATTTGGAAGGTCTGTATGTTTGATAATATTTAATATTTCATTTGTACATCAAAATGATAATTTAGGTGGATATATAATTCTATGTTCAAATTTCTTTGATCTTTTTTTTCAATAGTTTAAAATTTTTACTTCATTTTCTTCTTGCAATTTTGTAGCTGATTATAAAGCTGATATTAACCTTATGCTTGTTTTTGGATATCTAATCTGCTTCTTTTTCCTGGAGCTTTTTCAAATCTTCATGTATATTTGATGTTTTAAGATTTTTACTTTATCTAGTTCTGCTCTCATTTGATGATGTGTTTTTAACCTATTCTGTATGATATTCTTTGAGAATGTACAAATTTAGGGTTTTATTATTTATTTTATAAGTTTATCTGTTTATTTATTTATTTTGAAAAAGAGAGAGTGCTAGCAGGGGAAGGGACAGGGAGAGAGGGAGAATCATGACCTGAGCCAAAATCAAGAGTATGATGTTTAACCCAATGAGTCACCCAGGTGCCCTGGCATTTTACCTTTTAAAAAAAATTCAGGGATATTCTCAGGCATTGTTCCTTTACATAGTATCTTCATTCAACTAGCATTTTGCTTCTCTACTTTTAGAGAAAAAAAGAACCTTTTACACATCTACTATTCTCTAGGTTTTTGAATGTTTCTGTACTTTTTTTTAAATCTCTTTCTTTCCCTATTTCTTATGGTTTCACTTACTTAAAAGCAACTCTATAGACTGAATGTTCTTACCCCCTGCAAAACTCCTATGTTGAAGGACTACTCATAGTGTGGCTATATTTAGAGATGGGACCCCTAAGGAAGTAATTAAGGCCAAGTGAGGTCTTAAGGGTGGGGTCCTGATCTGATAAGCCTGGTGTCCAAGCTCATTTTCTCAATGTGTGTATAAAGAAGTGGGCACACACCATGTGGTGGGATTTTAACAAAACCAGCCCTGCTGGTCCCTTGATCTCAGAATGTGAGCAAACCAATTTCTTTTACAAGTATGCCACCCAGTCTGTAGATGTGGTGGTTTTTGAATGATTAATACATTTAATTTGGCCCCATATATGTTTCAGTGAGATATCAGAATGACCCAAACCAGAAAATGCTTCCTTCTCTTTACTTATCCAAATATCATCTCTCCAAAAATATTCTACCTATGACTTCCCTTTTCAAAAAGATTGTTCTAATTTCTCTACAACTTGATATGTATAATTATTATTTAATTAATTTATGGCCTTGATGTAATAGCCACAAATCCTTAGATCATGCCAAATACATATTTACTTTTGCAGTAACTAAATCAGCCCTTAATATAAAATAGGCATTTGATGTATGGTGATAGTTATCTAATTACCATTATTGCCATACCATAAGGTGTATCAATCTATGAGTTACAACTACAAGGATCTAAGTGGAATGTTATATACCTATATTCTGAGTGTATGCTGATACTATTCAGTTTTTCATGTGCTTAGTTTTACAATATATGTCCTTGATGCCACTAGACCTGATGATCTGAACCTAAGGCTTTTATATCAATGATTTTAAACAAAACTCCTTTGTACTAGGCTTAAAACATAGATTAATTTGTCCAGTATTATGGGTAGATGTTATTACTTTGTATCAAAAAATAAACAGAGATATTGATCCATTGAAATTTCACAAATCACACCTTAAAAGTGATTCCAGGTAATTCTTAGGGCCAAATTAATTTATTATGAAGCAATTGTTTTTAACTTGAAATCATTGAAAGGATATCAGATAATCATTACCCTGAACTTGTGTGCAAAAGCATGCTTATAAATACCTATATGCATTTCCCCAGAGAGTGTCACAGCATTTTAGCATTCTCCAAATGGTTTCTCACTCAACTAAAACTGAAGAAATCCTATTCAATGTTTCTACAGATTTGCATTGTATCACAATTTGAGAAGCTAATGGAAGACATAATCTTGAAATAAGTATGAAAGAATACTTGATCCAAAAGGCTGAAAGATTATAGTTCAGGCTGTACTCAAACTTGGTAATGTGAAGACACCTTTGATGAAGGAAAACGTTTAAAAAGATCTTCCTCAGATTTCATTAAAATCTAGTAATAAAACTCTGAAAAGTATTCTATAATAGTTGCTACTATTACTTACCTAGAGGGATTCAGATGGCATCCAAAGATGGGTAACAATAAATAAAAGACCATCACAAATAAACTATGTACACTGCTTAGGGGAGAAAAAATTTTCCTTTACCCTTCCTCTACCTTGTAGATTCTATCAGCCAGTCTATTAATTACACTGACATAAAACAGATTAAGAAGAGAAAAATACGTTTAATTTCAAACATACAGGAGCCCCACAAAAACATGAAAGGCTCATGACTCTGGTAATTGAGGCTTATATGCCACCCTGAGCTAATAAGGGAGTAGGGTCCTAAGGCTTCAAAAAGAAGGAAGATAGGAAGAACAAATGCTTGGTAAACCAATGCTTTCCAGGCCCAGCAAAGGCAGTAAGGACAGAGAGAAATTTAAATAAACAGACCCTGTTGAGCTCCCCCCTACTCTCAGCTCACCATACATAGTCCATTCTTTACAGCTCTCTTCCTGGACCAAGTCCTCTATGTAGAGTTTTAGAGACAATTAAAGGGGAGGTAAAAAGTTTTCCTGAGTCTTTTGTGCCTTGTCTTCAGCCCAAAATAATCCATATGCCAAAGTGGTACATTTCTGTGGAGGCTCATTCTGAATCCCTTCTGATGGTATGTCCCTGTCTCTCTTGGTCTCTTGGCCTCTCTTTCTCTCTCCCTTATGACTGCTGAGAGCTCTTCCAGTTATTCTGGAAAATTCAGAAAGAGAATTTTAAGTAACACTGTGTCATAAAGACTCCATTTACTGGGAGGAGAAATATGTTTGAACATTTCAGAAGTCAGCAAGCATGTTATTTAATTTGCTGAAATCCCGAAGCACCAATAGTTGAGCTTCTGTCACTGAGTTGGTCATAACATTGGAAGGGAGGGAGAAAAGTCCTTTTCCTCTACCCATCTTCAGTTCTCCAGCTGGAGATTAGACTATAAATTAGACTAACAAAAGGCGAATTAACAAAAGAAAGAAACATAAGTTTATTAACATGTGCATTGTGCACGTATACACTGGACCGCCCAGAAATGAGTAACCCAAAAGGGTGGTTAGAATTTAGGCTTATATATCATTTTAGGCTAAACAAAGGGAAGAGGGTTTTGGAGCTTCTGGATGGGGGAAGGTGGGCAAGTTGCAGTAAGAGAACCAAGAAAAGTATGGTAGAGAAGGGTTTTTTAATAAGTTTGTTGTGCAAATTTCACTTGGTGTCTTCTCTACTGATTAAGTTATCAAAAGCCCTCTCCTTCCTGGTGTGAGAAGATCCATCTCTACAAACGGAAATGTCCTTTATAAATGTAAATTGCCTTTACAAAAGGAAAACATGTGACCTATTTTTAAAGCTTTTCCTGCATCTACTGGTTCTCAAAGGTCTAGCTCAAAAAAATCCATAAGCCAAAAAGATATTTTCTGGGATCCCATATTCTGGTGCCCTTCAAAATGTTAGTCCGAACTTCCCTTCACTAAACACTCCATAAAACAGTAAGTATCTGTACTAATACCGCGTCCGTCCAAAAATAAATTTTATAGTTCCGTCACTAAGGCTGATTAGTTCTTACCATACACTTTCAACACATTTCTTTGTAGCTAGAGCTCTAAATGCAAAGATAAAGCAGCTCCTGATATAAAAAAGTTCCGTTTATAATCAAATTTGGCTTCAAACCCATAAAACTCAAGCTCACTGTATGTATTGCATCAAAGGAAGCCGAGCACAGGTAAGTGGTTATTCTCTCGTTTCTCTGGCCTTCATTGATTAATCATGGTGATTCTCTGCGGTGATTCAGGGGGTTGTGCGAAATGCAATTCCAAAGAAGAGCCATAAAGGTCTGTCAGCTGGAAAGACAGTGCACCCTCAAGGCAGAAAACTAAAGGATTGCAGGTACCTTAACTGTAACTATCACTTGAGATTTGCTCCTTCGAGAGAAGCTAAATTTCTTGACATAAATTTTCAAGGGTAAAATGGATACCATCCTACAGTTTTTAAATGTCCCCCATTGAATACTGATTTTGTGGTACCTTCAGTGCAAATCCCCTTCCCAAGGCATGCATGCAGCCTGTCAGAAGTCTGAAGGACTATACTAGTGACTTGATGAAAATATATTAGTCTTGTATATCTTTCTCAATTTTCAATTTTGAATGCCACTTGTTCTTAGGTGTTTGTTTTAAACATGCTCACTCCCACAGGTACACAAACAAACACACAACACAGACAAATATGGCCAGTAAGTTATTCATTCAGATTGCTACAGTTAATTAAGAAACTTAATCAAGGCAGAGGGGGAAAAGGTAATATTATGAGCTGAATTGTACCTCCCCACTCTATTAGTTGAAGTTCTAACTCTTAGTATTTTGAAGATAAGGCCATCAAAGGGGCAATTAAATTAAAATGAGTTGGTAGGGTGGGCCCTAATTTAATATGATTGGTGTCCTTATAAGAAGAGAAAGTTTGGACATACAGTGTGACACCAAAGGTGTACAGAAAGAAGAAGAACCATGAGAATACCACAAAGAAGTTGGCTATCTCCAAACCAAGAAACAAGGCCTCAGGAAAAATCAAACCTGTCAAAACCTTGATGATGGATGTTCAGCCTCCAGAACTGTGGGAAAATAAATTTCGTGTGTTTAAGCCACCCTGTCTGGGGTATTTTGTTATGGCAGCCCTAGCAAACTAATATAAGCAGGAAAAAAGTAAAGAAAAAAACCTGAGGTTTTTGTATGAAGCATTCTAATTATTCTCTAAGTCACTGTGTTGTGCTTAGGTGACAAGTAATTACCTCAAGAGTGACACTATTGTGCAGCTCAGCAAAAGCTAGTATATTGTTATAAATTTAGGCTGTTAATTAATTTATCTGTTTATTCAATCATAAAAATTGTACATAATCTATTAGCATATATATGTCTAAGTCATGTTACCCGGTCTGAAGGAGTTTATAATTCTATGGATAAACATAACCAAGTAAGAATACATAAGCTGAGGACATATGAACAATGTAAGAAAGGCAAAGTAAAAGGGCTACGTAATTCCAGAAGAATAGACATACAGCTAATTTATTTAATAATCAATAACATTTGTTCATCAGTTATACCATAACTGGCACTAGCTAATCCCTTATATTCACATGCTCACTTAATAGTCACAAAAATTCTTAAACCTGAACATAAATATCTCCATTTTTCAAATAATTTAAAAATGAATCTCAGAGATTAAAGAAATTGCTCAAGACCACAGAGATAGGAAATGGCAAAGAGAGTGTGAACTTAGATTGATCTGGTAAAAGAACCTGTGTTTTAAATACTGTGTTATCTAGAGAGTCTATCTTCTACTGCTTCAAATATCATAAGAAATATTAAATATTTTTTCAGATACTTCTCAGTGCCTACGTGAAAGGTAAAAGGCATATTTGCTAATTTGCTTAACATTCTGTCACTAATATATATATTCATTCCTAAATATTCTGTCATCATTAAATGATGCTAAGAGCAGGAAAAGATCTTCAAGTTATTCTTGTTCAAATCTCTTATTATCAGTTGGGAAAAGTTACATGAGTCATACAATGCTATGAAGCCAGAGGGTATAAGAATGTGCTGTTCCATTTGCCAGCACATAAACAGTGTGTTAATATTTTATGATTATATGAGCTTGCAACAGAATGTTAAAAAATAGTGATAATTCATAGCTTCCTTCCTTAAGAAAGTTTTCCTATGGAAATAATCAGTAGAACTGTAACACTCTGCTTAGTGGCTTAATTTGTTCATGTTAGAAGCTGGAGTCTAATTTCATAATGGAGGATTAACAGCCTCAGACAGAAGCACTTACAGACCACATTTTCAGTAGCGTTTGAAGACACATGAGTGGGACCTTAAGTTTCTAACTTAGGCTCTCCTCTTTCTCTTGCACTAGATAATAATGCAGAAAGATCTGAGTTCAAATTATAGCCCTTAACCTTACTTAAGCTTACATATAGCTATGTAAGTTATGTACATTAACTAAATGTTTTAAATAAAAGTTTTCCATATCTACAGTGAAAAAAATAACACCTACTTTATATGCACTCTAACAGGTAAATTAAAAATCATTTATATAAAATGTGGCACAGAGTAGGCACCTAACAAAATAAGTAGTATCTATATAAGTCTATGAAGAAACATTTATTTTGAGCCCATATATCTCTAATTTAATTTATGATCAGGGTGATTTACTGAGAAACACAAAGTTTTGTCCAGAAAAGATAATGGAATCACTAAACATTTAGTATTCCAAGAGCAGTAACAGCAATAGGACAGTATCAGAAACAATATTGGTGGGTTAACTGTTAAAACAATCAAACTGTATTTCTTTTCTTATCATTTATAAAAGCAGCAATAAAAAATGGAATTCCCAGCATTGATTCAATGAGCCGGATTGACTGTAAATAATTCTAAGACCAGAAAATATTATATTTTTTTCAGACAGTGGATAACAGCACAAATTGTAATCCCTGAGTTTGGAAAAGTAAACAAGAGCCTTAAATTTGCAACAGATTTTTGCAAGGAAGCAATTTCTGGATCATGATTCCATGAGAGAGCTTGTAAGTGGAAAATGGCATTCTCAGTGAGTTGAAGAGACAGAGGTAAGAGTTCAGGGAATATGACCTTGCTGGAATTTCTAGAAAGGATCTTTAGAAAAAGAGGAGTTATACAGAAAACAACCTATACAGGAGTCCCCTGGAGTTTTGACTGTAAACCTCCAACAGGCTGGACAGAAAAACAATCAAAGAATAGTAAATCAAACAATTTGGAGAGCTCAAACAGAAATTGAAAATATCTGACTTCCAATCTGTCAAAATGTCTAATCCTCATTGAATATGGAGAGCAATACCACGTTTTAGTGCGATGGCTAAGCTCTCTCTAAAATAAAGATTGTACTACAATGCCTTTAAAAACTTAAAAACAAGTTCAGAAAGGATTGAACCAATAGGTAAGTAACTTAACTACCTGATAGAACAAAGATCAACATTGTTTAGAACAACACTATAAAATCAGACAAGCAACAATGTAATACATTGGAATAGAATGATGATTCCTGCAATGAATAAAAAAATCACTAAGCATTTCAAGCAGCAGGAAAACATGACCCAATCCAGAAAAATAATTAGTAAATAAAAATATATCCAGAAATGTTTGTGGTGGTAGATTTGACAGAGTAGGATATCTAAAGGCCTGTAGCAATATGTTCAGTAATTTAGAAGACATCATAAATATAAGGATGATAGAACTGAAAAAAGTTTTATAAGTAAAAATGCAATATCTGAAATGGAAAAGTTTGGATGAAATTAATCTCAAATGAGATATAGCAGGAAAAAAAGATTAGTGAACCTGAAAATAGAAAAATAGAAACTATCAAAAGTGAAGTACAAAGAGAAACAAGAAAATGATTGAAAAATATAAAGAAATCTCAGTATCTATTGGAAAATATCAATAGGTTCAGCATACCTGTAAAGAAAGCCCAAGAAGAAAAATAATACAGAAAAAGTAGATAGCATGTTTGAAATTATAATGGCAAAAATTTCCTGAAATTTAATGAAAATTTTAAACTCACAGAATGGAAAACTCAGTAAACCTCAAGACAGATAATCCCCACGCATACACACACATGTGCACACATATACACACAAACAAACCAGGTCTCAAAAAAATTACTTAAAAGCATTAAGAATGACAAAATTTTAATAGCTGCCAGAGAATAAAACAAAGCATATTTGAGCTTTCCATAGACCTGCAGAAAATGCACTAATAATACACAGGCTGAAAATTCAGTATATCCCTGAAACTTTTCTAAGTACTTTCCATATATCAATTTATTTAATCCTCAGTATAATTCTGTGATGCAGACACTAATCTCATCACTCCGACTTTTTTATAGATGAGAAAATTGATGAAAAGCGAGGTTCAGCAATGTACCAAAGCATAATTTATTGGCTCGTGCATACCAAATGATTACTATTTTTGTATTTCTAATAATGAATAGATTTTGTAAAAAAACAACAGAATCTGTATTTTCAACTGCCTCTCTGTATGTTTTCAGAATTCAACTTTTTCTCTAGAGCTTTCTCAGTGTTTTCATTTAGGTGCTTTGAAATGCTAGAAACCCATTTGTGCGAGCTGAATAAACAAGAAGAAAATATCGCAAGGCACTATTTGCCTTTTATTTTTTCTAGTGTCAATTGATAGAACTTTAACTCAGAAGGAACCAGTACGTTTCTTTAATACTTTAGATGGTAAGGTCATCTGAAACTTGGCTCATCCTGGAGCATCTGCTCCCAGCTACTCTGTCACACTTTCCTCCTTCTTTTTTTTTCTCATTCACAAAGTAGAAAATGCTTGTGTTTATCTCCTGAGTGTATGTATTACATTTTGAGCACATTCAGAAGCTACCTCCTATACGCTTCATTATTTCCAAGGAAAGATAATCTGATTGGTCCAAGTTGGGTCAAGTAGGACCCATCCATGACTGAAGTGTGGAGGGGATGTTTGGGCTCACACAGTGAAATGTATGGCAAGGAAAGATTTCAGAGAATTTCTCATATTATCAAAGATATCCCCTATGGTGTGCCTGTGTGGGTCAGTCTATTTAGTGTCCGGCGTCAGCTCAGGTCTTGATCTCATAATTCGTGGGTTTTAGCTCCCCATTGGGCTCTGTGCTGACGGCTTGGAGCCTGGAGCCTGCTTCAGATTCTGTGTATGTTTCTCTCTCTGCCCCTCCCCTGCTAGCATTTGATCTCTCCTTCTTAAAAATAAACAAATACTAAAAAATAAAAATAAAATATATCCCCTAAATATAGTAATAAATCAGTGTAGTTAGCACGACTCCTCAAAAATAGCATTTTTCATGTGGATGAAAAAGAAGAGTAGGTCAGGCACACTTCTGGAGCTTCAGAGAACTATGGGCTCAGCCTTGTGGTCACTAATCTCATCTGTTCCTGTTAGAATTTCATTATCTTTCATGATTTCTCCAAAGAATGAAAATGAATATTGGTAACTTACGTCCTCATAAAGTCACTTAGAGTGGTCAGAACACACACCTCTGATTAGTATTTTGAATTCATGTGTCAACCTTATTTGTGTTGGGTGGAGCTGCAGTTCTGCTCTCCATGACAAAGGACACACAAAAGCCATAAGCTATGTAGAGGGCAGAGTATTCCGAAATGTGTTTTACATAGCATTAATCAGAGATCAATTCTGTAACAAAAATAAGTCAGGGAATATTTATACATGGTATAACCCCTCCTAAAGGCATAACAGATGTACTAGTACATTAAAAAAAGCTCTGTCAAGTCCTATAGTTATGGAACCTGCCTCAGATTTTCTGACCTACCATGTCTAATACACTTTCCTTTTTTAGTAATGGATAAATAATGCAAATATAAGTAAAAATGTTAAAAATGGTTGGTTGAGGGTTGGATAATTTATTGGCTTGTGTAACCAAATTTGGAGAGAGAAATTAGCTTGAAACAATTATATGGGTTAATAACCTGACACTAATGATATTAAATTTGTCTCTCTTTGTCTCCATCATTACTTCTCTATACTTCATTCTCTAAGGGCACTTTCCCCCCACCCACAAAGTTGGATTAAATATTTGTTGACTAGAAACAAAGTTTTCAAATAAGAAAAATGCTGGGAGGGGTAGTTAATTAACTTCGTTTGACCTATAAGCCAATTCCTAGATAATACACAGTGTCTAGGGAGACTGGATAATTAATTAGCATATCCTGGCTCTCCTGATCTATTTGTCAGGCTCAGCTAGACTATCTAGGGTAACAAACAACTCCAAAATTTCAGTGGCTTAAAAATAATGATAACTTATTTCTCATGCATACGTTGGTCCATCACTAGATCGATCAACTACACCTCTACTATATGCCATGTTTAATACAGGACCCAAACTGACTAAAAAGCCTCTAAATGGAATATTAACAATGTCATGAATAAAGAAAAGAGGCAGAGAACAGCATACATTGGCTCTGTAGACAGGATACATATTACTTCTGCTCACATGCCATTGGCCAAATGAACCCCATGGCCAAACATGGTATTAGACAAGGTATAATCAATCCTTCTATGGGGAAAAAGTAGAAGATATTTTTAAGTAATAATATAGCCTATCACAGTTAACTTTCTGACCATAAATATTTACCCCTCTTCCTCAACTATATTCAGAACATGTCCATCATTAATTTGGCTGATGGAGTGGCTTCTGGGTGGAACATTTCTGATCTCGTGGAAGAGAGAAGTGTTCCCCCAGGAAAATCCATTCACATTTCATTGGCGAAAGCAAGTCACATTAATAAGCCTGATATGAATATAGTAGGAAAGAGAAATCATCATGTAGGGAAGAATATGAACACTGTCAGAAATATAATTTATCATACCTGACCACCCATTTGTTGCAAGAGTAGATACTATGTGTGGCAGCCTCAACAACATTGCAGTTTTGGGAAATATTTGTCTTACCGATAATGTATTTAAATAAATAGGTAAATTGTGTTTAGAGACAGCTGAAGATCCTCTCCTTGGCACTTTGCTATGTACATTATCATATTAAATAAAATGAGTGGTACTATAATAATGATATCTATATAATCTAACTTGAAATTGCACAAATTTTTGACCTTGATACCTTTCTACATGCTAGGAAATACCATTATAGAGATAGTAGTTCAACACTGGGGATTTGTGGGACAATAGGCCCATAACATTCACCAGAAGTATCTCCTGAGTAATCTACAACCTTTAAACGTTTGTTGTAAAACATTTCTCACCAAAGCTTTCTTCATATTGCCATGGATAAATATATATTTCCTTTGCTACAGTCCAACATCCATTCACATTCATATTCATCTAGAGTACCATTTTTTGAAAATTTTCTTTTCTTATAAAAAATACTTTATATTATGAGAGTTTCTACATTTGGTGTGAAAAGTCACATTGCTTTTTGTTGTTGTTGTTCTATTTTTTACTGTGGTAAAAAGTACGTAAAACATAAAATTTGCCATTTTAACCACTTTTTAATGTACAATTCATTTAAAATCAATTATATTCACAAAATTGTGCAACATCACCATTATCTATTTCCAAAACGTTTTCATCACCCCAAGAAGAGACTCATTAACATTATACTGAATACTACTTCAATGAACATTGGTATACAATTATCTGTTTCAGTCCCAGTTTTTAATTCTTGTGGTTATATAGACCTAGAACTGGAATTGTTGGGTCATATGCAAATTCTGTGTTTAGTTTTAATGGCACTTTCAATGGTTACCATGGTAGCTTCACCATTTTATATTCCTACCAGCAATTTGCAGGGTTTTCATTTCTCTACATTTTCATGTAATAACTAAAACTCTTACCATGAATACCAGTCGCCTGTCATGCAAGATTCAAATTCACACTTTGGAAATATTGCAAATTATATATGATTACTCATTTATGCTCCACTGAAAGTGCTAATGTTATTTTCATTAATAGTAATGATAATGATTATAATAGTATCGATATACATCAAGGGTATGCTCTAATCAGAAACACTGAAAAAGTAGCTTAGACTGTTGAAGGAGAGTGACTCTGACAAAGCAATTCTTTTATGGGCTTTCCTGGATCAGGTCCCATAAATGCATCAAGTAACTGATCTTAATTTGTTTTTTTTTTCCAAATAGATTTTCTGCCAAGGAAAAAGATATTCATCCATTCTAAATCATTAAATGAGCTCTCTGATATGAATGAGTCCCTTGAGAGTTGGGCAAGGCAATGTATCTCTATTTTCTAACACGTGATTGCCCAGTATATCTAAGAGTCACAGATCTAAGATGAAGAAAAGGGAGTGAATTCATATTCATTGAACTCCTACTATAGAAAATTTCTCATTTAATTTTCACAGTGGCACTATGAGCTGGGAAGACAGTATAGAGGAGTAAAGTACCTGCACTCTGGGTTCACATTAGTTGGGTTCAACTCCTAATTCAAATCTGAACAGTTACATAATCTTTATTTAGCTTGCTCCTTCCTTCCTTCCTTCCTTCCTTCCTTATTCCCCCTGTCTTTCTCTCCCCTGTTCCTCTTTACTTTCTTTTTCTCTCTCTTTTTCTTTCTTTCTATTTTTTTCTTTCAACATACATTTATCAAGCATCAAATTATGTTTCTGAGTGATCACAATTGACAAATTTCTGTCCCTTGGAAATTATACACTACTTAAAAATATAAATACATAAATGAAAATTCTATAAACAAACAAACAAAAATAAAGTATGGAAAGAGGTTAGAGAGTAGCCAGTTTTACTACCTGCAAATGGATTCTTAATAATACCTACCTTGAAGAGCTTCTATGACAGGTTAGAATTAGATGAATTATATAAAGTGCTTATCAGAATGCTTGACTCACAGGGCGTGTTATGAGGTGAAGACAAAATTAAGGTTCAGACAGGTTAAGTATTTAATTCGAAATCACTTGGCTACTGTGTACAAAACTAGAATTGAAATACATTTGCCTATCCAAAACCATCTTTCCATTATACTGTCTTCCTTTCCTGTGATTCTAAATGTTAAGGGGCAGAGGGATACCAACACTGATGCATTTCCTAACAAGTATTTTTCCTCTATCATTAGCAAAGACATTTTTCTCATAAATTATGTTAAGTACCATGAAACAGGAGTGGAGATGAGTCACTTCCATATTTGAAGTCAAAATCAACATATTTCTTAAATGAAGTGTTCAAGATAGAGAATTTTATAAAATTACTTCTTTCTTGTGGTCTTTCATTATCTGGAACAATAATATCATATTCTTGAATTTGAGTTACAAGGTAAAGTTATCTATCATGAAATTAAAATATCTCTATAGGCCACTGTGAGTTATGACCAAAATAAGCTGGCCATCCTCAAGCCTTACCCAGGATATTTTTCGAGGGAATTGGAAGAAGTTAGAAGCCACACCCACTGCTAAAGTTGACAATAAATGCATCAGGTATACACACTTGATTTCCTGGCTTCTTTCGATCTCCACATCTATCAGGTGATAGTATATTCTAGTTTGTTTGGTTCATGTGCACTCGGGTTGTCCTGCCATCATTACTAATATCCCTTTTTTTTCCTGTTAAAACCATTCCTCTTTGGCTAACAAATTACATGTTCACCCTGCATATAAGCACTCAGGCAGAGAGTGGGTTTGTAGTGTTAGAACTTCTCAATGAAGAAATTTTACTTTGGATTATTTAAGTTCTGAAAGGCAGTCAAAAATCCACCCTATAGGTGCTTTCAGGTCTGATATGAGGAGACTCAGTTTGAGATTTTACATCTACTGGCTTACAGTGTAACTGTTAATAGTACTTGGTCATTATTTCATATCTTCAATTCTACATACCTACATTGCAAGTAAAAATTGATTGTCTAAATAAATGTAAAAAAATGCAAAAGAATAAACTCTGTCTCTGTAGTGGTATTTCAGATATTTCAGATCATTAGTGAAAGTTTTATAAATAAGGTTTTTATCCTCTTCTTGAACGAGACAAAAACAAAACCAAAAACAAAACAAATAAGCTTGTTTAACGTAAGCAATACTGATCTAAAAGGGAGGCAAGGATTACTGTGTTTCCAGACTTAATATGGCTTTAGTTGCTTTGTTTTCTAAGTGCAAACTGGTAAACAGATTGAAAACACATATAAAATAAATACAATCTCACAGCAGGTGTTTGTTGGTCATAAGAAAATATTTTAGAGAAGCTCACACTCACATTATCTTCTTTGGTAGTGAAACAGCAAAATAAACAAACTCTTAAAATATCCTTTTGGTTTTGCATCAAGTGATGGATAATTTTCTTGAATAAAAACACACATGTAAGCTTGACCAAAATTGGATAGTTTTCTCAGTCAACTGAGTTTTAGAAATTGGAACTTTGAACTCTGAGGAAAAATTAAAGCCTAAACTTCTTAACTTGGCTTTTGGAATACAGAGTAGTCCTGTATTCCATGCTACCCTCCCTAACATGTTTACTACAACCAAATTAAACTAGCTGGGTACCAGAAAAGCTGTTCCTTTTTGTCTTAATGAATTCCTTCATACTGTTCCTTCTGCCTGTGGTGGTTTGTCATTCCATTGCAATAAGTTTGAATCCCATTTAGTTCCAACTGTCAACACTTTCAAATGAATTCCTTTTCCTCCTTTAAATATCTAGGGAGTAGTCTCTCTGAGCCACCCTTTCAAGCTTATGTTGCAAGCATGTATGCGTTCATCTGATTCTTTTGTTCTAGAGGACACGTTTCATATTTAATTGATCTTTTGTAACTTGCTAATACGACAATGATTTTTGCATAAATGTCATGTCCAAAGCAAGTTTGTTAAAGAATAAATCAAGAAAGGAAGGAATGAAGAAAAATTAAGGAACGGAAAGCAGAAGGGAAATTATAAAGAGAAATTATAAACACAATGTTTCTGATGTATAAAAACATCCCTTATTGTGGTGTATTGAAAGGTCATAGTGACAAACTTCATCTTCCAGAATGATAAAAGACGTACTCTTTCAAAGCATGTATTAAGTGTGTTAATCTACGTAACGACTGACTGGCGCATATTAATACTTTCTGTGATGATTATGTAAGACAGTTTGCCAACATCCTACATCAAACTTATTCAAGTGGTAATGGCTTGGGGTACTAGAATGGGCACATAATTTCCCTCAGAGATTTCAAATCTCACCCACTTAAAGGCATACCTAGCCAAATTACTTTGTCTCTTGTAACCAAAATTCCTCATATGTAAAATGAGGATCAGAGTAGAACTAATGTCATAAGGGTGTGCTAATTATTAAAGAGTAATTTAGTGAATGGCAGTGGTAGTAGAAAAGATATTTTCTTAATCAGTTTACTATATTTTAACTTTTACAAGGAATACTCTAGAGTTATTAAGATGTTAATTGTAAACTTTTCATTGGTTCATAATTATAATAACATTGCTGGTACATCACCCATGATTTATTTGAATCCTTTGACAAATTTCTAGGGAATTATCTTACTTCCCTCTGTTTCTTTTTTTAATAGACTTTATTTTGATAACATTTTTAGGTTCACAGCAAAATTGAGAAAAAGGTACAGAAATTTTCCACGTACCCCTGCCCCCATATAGGCATTGCCTCCCTCTCTCATTATAAACATCACATTATTAACCCACCAGAGTAGTACATTGGTTACAACTGATGAACCTACACAGACACAACATTATCATTTAAAGTCCATAGTTTACATGAGGGTTCAGTCTTCTACATTCTATACGGTTGGATGAATGGAGAACATATATTCACCATTGTAGTATCATAAAAATAGTTTCACCACCCTAAAACTCTGTCCTCCACTTATGTATCCTTCCCTCTTCCCAACCTCTAACAGCCAACGATCTCTTTACTGTCTCTGTAGTTTTGAATGTCATATAATTGGAGTTATACAGTTAATAGCTTTTTCAGATTGGCTTAGTTCACTTAGTAATATGCATTTAAGGTTTTTTTCATGGTTTTATAACTCATTTATTTTTTAGCACTGAATAATAGTTGTTTAGATATACCACAGTTCATTCGTTCACCTGATAAAAGGCATTATATTTGCTTCCAAGTTTTGGCAGTTATGAATAAAGCTGTTATAAACATCCATGTTCAAATTTTTGTGTGTGCATATGATTTCAACATTTTTGGGTAAATACCAAAGAACATGATTGTGGGATCATATAGTAAGAGTATGTTTAGTTTTGTAAGCAATAGCAAACTGTCTTCCAAGTGGCTGCACCAGTTTTCATTCTCACCAGCAATGAATGACAGTTCATGTTGTGCCACACTAGTATTTGGTGTTCTTAGAGCCCTAGATTTTGATCATTCTAATAGATGTGTGGTGGTAGTGTTTGTTTGTTTGTTTATTTATTTGAGGAGGGCAGAGAGAGGGAAGAGAGAGAGAATCCCAAGAAAGCTCCGCACTGTCAGCATGGAGCTCGATGAAGGACTCAAACTCACAGAACTGTAAGATTAGGACCTAAGCCAAAACCAGGAGTTGGACACTTAACTGAATGAGCCACCCAGGATCCCTAGTGACAGTATTTTAATTTGCATTCCTCTGATGACATATGATACGGAGTATCTTTTCTTTCCATGATTATTTATCATCAACATATTTTCTTTGGTAAGATTAAGGTCTTTGGCCCATTTTTTAAAAATTGGCTTGATTATTTTCTTATTGTTGAGTGTTAAGACTTCTCTGTATATTTGGGTAGCAGTTCTTTATCACATTTGCTTTTTGTAAAATCTTCTCCCAATCTGTGGCTTATCTCTTCATTCTCTTGACATTGTCATTCATAGAGCAGAAGTTTTTAATTTTATTGAATTCCAGCATATCAGTTATGTCTTTCATGAATCATATCTTTGATGTTGTATCTAAAAAGTCACTGACAAACCCAAGACCATCTAGATTTTCTACTATGTTATCTTCTAACAGTTTTATTGCTTTGTGTCATACATTCTAAATTTTAATCTATTTAGAGTTAATTTTGGGGAAGAATGTAAGATCTGTTTCGAGACTATATATTTTTCATGTGACCAGTTATTTCAGCACCAATTTTTCTCTATTGTGTTGTTTCTGTTCCTTTGTCAAAGATAAATCGACTATGTGAGTCTATTTTTGGACTTTCTATTCTATTATTCTTTTTGTCTGTGTTTTTGTCAATCCCAAACTGTAGTGATTACTGTAGCATCACAGTAAATCTTGAATTGGGTAGAACTTTGTTCTTCAATATTGTGTTGGCTATTCAGGATCATTGCTTCCCATATAAATTCTGGAATTGATTTTGATGAAAGTCACAAAATAACTTATTGCGATTTTGATTAGGATTGCACTGAATCTATAGATGGAGTTAGAAAGAACCAGCATCTTAACAATATTGAGTCTTCCTATCCATGAACATGGAATAGCTCTCCATTTGGTTAGTTCTCCTTTGATTTCTTTCATCAAAGTTTTGTAGATTTCATCCTATAGATTTTGTACATACTTTGCTAGATTTGTACCTAAGTTTTGCTCTTTGGGGAAAGTGCTAATGTAAATGGTATTGTGTCTTTAATTTCAAATTCTACTTTATCTTTGTTAGTATATAAGAAAGTAATTGACTATTCTATATTTACCTAGTATCCTAGAACCTTGCTTTGTTCCTAATCTTGATGGAAAACTTTGAGTGTCTCATCACTAAGTACAATATCAGTTGTGGAGGTTTTGTAAACATTCTTTGTCAAGTTGAAGAAATTCCTTTATGTTCCTAGTTTTCTGTGAACTTTTATAATAAGTAGATGGTTTTTAATCATGAATGCAAGTTGGATTTTGTCAAATGCATTTATTGATATGATCATGTAATTTTTCTTTTTTAGCCTCCTGATGTATTACACTAATTGATTTCTAATGTTGAAGTAGCTTTGTATAACTGGGATAAATCTCACTTGGTTGTGGTATACAATTCTTTCTATGCATCAGTGGATTTGATTTGCTAGTATTTTGCAGAGGATTTCTGCATATATGTTCATGAGAGATGTTGGTCTGTAGTTTTCTTTTCCTGTAATGTCTTTGTCTTATTTTGATATTATAAAGCTGTCCTCATAAAATGAGTGAGGAACTATTCTGTTTTTTTTAAGATAACTAGTATATAATATTTCTATTTTTTATTTTTTAATGTTTGTTTATTTTTGAGAGAGAGAACAAAAGCAGGAGTCACAGTATTTGAAGCAGGTTCCAGGCTCTGAGCTGTCAGCACAGAGCCCAATGTGGGGCTTGAACTCATGAACCGTGAGATCATGACCTGAGCTGAAGTCGGACACTTAACTGACTGAGCCACCCAGGTGCCCCATATGTAATCTTTTTAAACTCTTTCTTGAGTTATAATTAATATACAAAAATGCACATATTTAATATATATTTTAAGTGTTTGGACATATTATAGAAAATTGTTATAATTTCATCCTTATATAATTGACAATTCACCAGGGAATTCATCTGAGCCTGATGCTTTCTATTGGGAAGATTATTACTACTGATCCAATTTCTTTATCAGGTATAGACAGACATTGATCAGTTATAGTTCAGGGTTTTCTTACTTTGACATTAGTAGTCCCCACAGAAGTTTTTGCTCTGGTGAATTTTGATTGTCTGTATTTCCATTCTCTGCAATTTTGAAGGCATTAGTTTGCCCTATGACCTCATGTCTCTTATGGATCCAAGAAGAGTTCTTGATTTTTTCATTTGTTCAGATTTCACATCTTGTTGAGACAGGCTGGTGAATTCCAAGCCTCTTACATGCTGAAATGGAACCCAGAAGTCTATCTCCTTCTGTTATTCCTTTAACTATTCTCTTTTTGTCTCTCTTTCAAGAAATGCCATTGAATTACTAGAGTTGCTTTTGATTTTTCTCATTATTGTAGTGATCTGGCAATGTCAGCATCATGGTGCAGTTAGCCAATAACTGGCCACTGACAAATATGAAAGCTTAAACTTCTGGTCCCAGGTAAGAAAAAACGTCAAGGTGCAATTACGCTCCCTTGGGCCCATGTGAAATTCAGGTACAGCTGGGATTTTGCCAGAAACTGACACATGTTTGTCTTCTTCTTCTCTATTTGGCTTTTCCTGGGAATCTTGTGCACATTTTTTTTTTCTTGTTTGTTTGTTTATTTTTGGTCTTAGTGTCTACTTCTGTGGAATCCAAACTAAGAAAATGATATATTACAGAGGAAAGTAGAATGGAAAAGTTTGGTTTACAGCATCAATCCCTACTGAGTTGAAGACTTTTCTGTAGCAATATCATTGTCTCTTCCCCAGAAATTTATTTATTTCTATCTATTGAAATACCATCTGTAGTGCCTATCATCTATCACTCATTTGGCTTTTAATTTAATGTATTGGGTTTCTATTACTAATAGAAACTATTATTATTTTAGTAATTAGAAAATCTACTACTAACATATTACCAAAAAACTTAGCATTTTAAATATCTATGTTTCTATCTATCTATCTACCATCTACCTATCTGTAATCTACTGATATAGATAAATAGGTATTATCTTACAATTTCTTTAGGTAAAAAGTCTAGGCATAGGTTAGCTTCATCCTCTGCTCAGCATTTCATCTGCCTAAAATCAAAATTTCAGCCAGGCCTCTAATCTCACCTATGGCTCAGGGTCCTCTTTCAAAGTGAGTGTTTGTTGGCAGAATTTAGTTTTTGCATTTATTGGAATAGTCCCCATTTCTTGTTACCTATTGGCCAGGGAATGCCTTCAGCTTCTAGAGGCTGACCTTGTGTCCTTGCCATATGGCTCTCTCCATGTTCAGCTCACAACATGCTTGTTTTCTTCAATGCAAGCAGGAGCAGTCACTGGCACTTTGGCTTTATCTGATCTCTTCTAAAGACTCATCTAAATAAGTCAGGGTGACCCAGGATAACTTCTTTTTATGAACTCAATGTCAGTTGATTAGGGACCTAAATCACATCTGAAATATGCCCTCTGATATATAATGTAACATGGTCATAGGTGCAGTGACTCATCCTATTCACAACCCCCCCACACACACATACACACACAAGGAGAGGGGTTCCTACAGGAGATACATAGAAGGAAGGTGAGAAACTTAGAGACCACTGACTTGCCTGCCACACTTCTTTTATCCCATATACTTGCATACAGAACTATTTGTCTGAGATTGATGTTCTATGATCTAAAATTATTGTAGATTTTAAGGGGTTGTTGTCATGGTGATTTTGCTCATAGCTATTATTGTCATTTTATAAAAGGAAATGATATGTCTGCGTATGTGATTTCCACCATCCAAATATCAAATCCAGGGTGCCTGGATGGTTCAGATGGTTAAGAGTAGGACTCCTGATATCAGCTCAGGTCATGATCTCCTAGTTTGTAAGCTCAAGCCCCATATAGGGCTCTGCACTGACAACACAGATCCTACTTGGGATTCTCTCTTCCTCTCTCTCTCTGTCCCTCCTCTGCTCAAGCTCAAGCTCATGCATGGGCACGTGCTCTCTCTTTCTCCTAAAATAAATAAATAAATAATATTGAAAAGGCACAAAATGGGCATCTGGGTGGCTCAGTCAGTTGAGTGTCCAAATTTGGCTCAGGTCATGATCTCAGTTCATGAGTTCAAGCCTCACATTGGGCTCGCTGCTGTCAGCACAGAGCAAACTTCAGATCCTCTGGCCCCCTCTCTCTCTCTACCCATTCCCTGCTCAGGCTCTCTCACAAATAAATAAAACATAAAGAAATAAAATAATTAAAAGTTTAAAAATAAAAAACAACCAAACAAAAAACAAATGAAAGCGCAAACTATCAAATCAGAAAACTTTACCCCAAGAACTTTCAAGAAATATAGATCTAGATTCAAGTTCAATTTATATGGCAAATTATTTGATTTCTACAATTCTTTCTTTTGCTTATACAATGGGTAGACTACCTGTTTCTAATCCCGAGAGCATTGGAAGAAATTTTAGACAAGTGGTTGACAGGTAATACATGCCTAACAAATGGGAGGGATTTTATCTTCTTATGCCTTATATCACAGAATGTTTTAAATGAATTTTCCAGAAAGAAAAGCCATTTTTACAAAAATGTGGAACATGTTTGCTGACAAGCAGCAGATGCTTGGGAAAGTAATTAACCAGTGCATACAGACAAGAAAGAACATTTATCAGTCACAGGAAACATTTTACACTAAAAGGCAGTCAAAAAGAGGAAAGAATTGCAAAAAGGCAATTGCAGAATATTTTTCCCCCTGATTAGAGCAGAGGGAGGGGCTTGTGGCACGGAGAACTGTCAGAAAAGACCCATATTTTGCAAGTGGTAAGATATAAGAGCCTCCAGGTTGGAAACTTAATTGGTTTTATGGCAAATTAGATGTTTTTAGAGAAGTATATCTTACCTTCATCAGGTACTTCAGGGCTTCAGCTATAGAAGGACAGAACGAGGGAAGATTTTAACAAATATTGATTAATGAACTATTTAGGATGCTGGTAAATATACTGCCTTTGTTTTCAAATAGTTCAAAAAGTATTTAAGTTTGATAGGGTTTTTTTGATCTTGAATTGTAAAGAACATTTATTAAGTGCTTGCTATGGACCAGTGTGCTACATATTTGTATTTATGGCCTAAATCAATTCATGGTGAGATACATACTTCTCTTATTATCCCTTAGTCACATATGAGAAAACCAAGACTCAAAGAAATTAAGAAACTTGTCCAGTCAGGCTAACTAACACAAAGGACAGAAAGGGACAGAAGCAGGCTGTAATCCAGCTGTGCATAGATCCCAAACAGCATGCCAAGCCTGCCTGCCACACACATTTAAAGTAACAAGCCCTTAGCATTCTCTTGCCTGAATCTTGGTTGTCAGTTAGGAATCACCCTGGTACCATCTCTTCAGGGGACCTTTTCCATAGGGTTTCCTGATTTGCATTCACTCATGTATTTCTATTCTTTCTACTCTGTGCCCCTTGTGGGCTGGCTGGGGAATGGAAGTCAGGGCAGGTATGAGAAATTCTAGCAGGAAGAAACCTCTGATGAATGCTTGATTTACAGAGATGGAGGAATGCTCATTGTTTTCACCCATGCTCTCTAATGCTTTCACACATGCTAGTGTGTTAACAGTGAGGCCCATCACAAATGACTATTTCCACTTTCAAATCATCTCTTATTATTTCTGCTCAGTGACTGTGAGCAGGTTTAATCTATTCTTCGCCATTCAAACCATTTTATTCTAACTACTGAATAACATTTCCCATTTCCCATATTCAGGGAAAGGCTGAATCATTTAAATAGAGTTTTGCATGACTTACTTAAAGCTGACAGTTTGCACGTGTGGAATTCAAACTCTCTAGAAACCTGATGAATTCCCCCAGATTTTATTAGTTTGCAATTTTTTGAAAGATGCAATAACACCCTAGCTTGAAGGGATGATGGTAATACAAAACGCTTTCTTAATATCAAGACAAATCTCCCGGGTCTGGGTCAGCGCTGAATCTAAATGGTAATTCTCCCAAATCCAGATGTAGAATTATGAATTCTATACTCCTTTCTTATTCTAAATCACTTTTCCATGAATTTGAATTGATTTTTCCTAGGGACTTCAGGCATCTTCCATAATATCTGGGCCGTATTTGCATGACAGTAAACAGATGTGATTGGAAAGAAATTACCAGAATATACAGATGTAAGCATTGTCAGGGAAAAAAAGAACAAACAAACAAACAAAAACAGGAAAAAATTTAGTGTGCTATTAAAATTGTAAACTAAGCTATATATATTTTTTTAAATGTTTCTTGACTAAGTCTTCACTCTGTCTTATTTGGATAGATGAAACATGACATGCACAGAGAATGCTCTCATTAAGTGAAAATAAATAGAAAATTAATCAGAAATAGTTGCTCATATAGAATGGACACCTTCATACACACAGAAGTCATACACTGTACAATAAAGTCACATGAACACCAACATCACACAAATTATGAACAAATTAGAACAATCCTAATTTTCATTCAGTCTAATTGGGTGGCATAACCAACTTAACGTTTTAAGTTTTCTTATCTATAAATGGTAATAATGACAGGTATTTCACAGAGCTAATAAAGATGAAGTGATCTACAGCTATACACATAGTCACCTCTTAAAAATAGCTACATTTCCTTCCATTTCATTCTGAGATGTTTTCCAATTTAACTAGCAACTTGCTTACAACCAAGCCATGAGTCTAAAAATGGGTAAAGATCACAAATATACTTAAATGTCTAAAAATGTTAACAGTTAATTGAATCATGAAACAAACCAGTTAAAATCATAACTTATCCCTGTGTTCTTGTTTCATTGCACTAGGCCAGAATCGGAGCATCAAAATCTTATCCTAATGGGACCTTAAATCATATTTGATTCAGTTTAATCCCATCACTGACTTACTGTTCTGTCTTTTGGAGACTGCACATTCTTTGACATCTAAGAAAGATCTCATTTCATTCTTTGTCACCCTACCAGGCACACAGGGTATATGGTTAATTTGTGTTAAAAAAAAAAAAACACACACACACACAAGAGACACCTGGGTGGCTCAGTCAGTTAAGCATCCGGCTTTGGCTCAGGTCATGATCTTGCATTTGTGGGTTTGAGCCCCACATCAGGCTCTGCGCTGACAGCTAGCTCAGAGCCTAGAGCCTGTCTTCAGATTGTGTCTCCCTCTGTCTGACCCTCCCCTGCTCACACTGTCTCTTGCTCTCTCAAAAAATAAATTAAAAAACATTAAAAAAATAAATAAAGCCATTTAACTTCTGCCATAATGTCTCAATCCCTACTATGGTGATAACAATATATATTTTACCTTACTAACCAGATGTTTGAAAATCTAAGTTGGATAATAGATGTAAAACTCTTTTAAAATTACGTTATATGCTATAAAATCATTATTATTTAGTACATGGCCAATATATTACCTGATATTTTTTAAATTAGTAAAATTTAAACACTGTTGCCAGTATAATTCACTAGTTTATGAACACTATCCCAAATATAATGATACCTGACAGAATTATATTTTGAAAGGTGGTTTTAAGGTACGGATAGGGTTCCGATATACTCTGGAAATAAGGCAATATCAGTCAATAACTAAGACCCCAAAGTGTCTCATCAGTCATCATGATGCAAATTATAAAGCAAAATCAGTCTCTAGTAAGTAGCATACAATCTTGACTTAATTTATTTAAGACTAGTAGAAAATTGTCACAATTTTTAATGCAATTATTTTCCTAATGAGAAAGAAAAGCTGCACTTGGTGATCTCAGGGTAAATCAGCCTTCACGTTGGAGATTGGATCTTTTGATTATCTGTTAATTATCATTACAAACATATGAGCTCTCACAAAATGATATGAAAAATCTAAAAAATAAGAACATTTGTCACCACAGTTCTACCACCCTGTCTACCTTCCGTCAAGAACACGAGAGAGCCTAAGACTTTACCTTACTTGCAAACTAAAAAGTTAGCCTGCCACAATTTCATGGAAGGTGGAAGACACAAGACTCCTGGATCAGACAGGAAGAACTTTAACAACAATAGCAGCATGTAGGGTATCAGCATTTGTGCTGCCCTCAGAGCCTGAAATGTCATAGAATGATCCAAAAGAAGCTATGTGACATCTACATATGCAGTGTGTGTTTACACTACAGGAATCCCAGCTTAAGGAACCCAAATCTTTGATAATAGGCAATGAAGCTACTTGATTTTTGTCCAAGAGAGAGATGCAATCTTTATTATATGGTATAGCAAACAAACCTGCTCTTTTCTTTAGAGGGAGACACTATTTCTATCTTCCAAAGCTGTTTGCTCTACAAACATCCTTGAAAAAATAGGATAGAACAAAAGAAATCAGTGGTTCTGCTTGTAAGACAAGTGGAAATATGAAGAGCACATGGAAAATTACCTAACATGTGCATTCCTTATTCCTACATTGTCTTGGCTTCTAGAAAGTGTTCCCATGAATATGGTAATCTATCAGCCACTGCAATTAATCCAAAAAAATTTGGCTAGAAATAAATTAGTTCAATATGTCTTATATTGCATTGAATAATGGCTTATATCAACAGAATTCCAAGCAGGAGGATGAAGTCAACCTGCAATGATGACCTCGACTATGCTCCTCAGGTCCTGGACCCAACAAGTTGAACAAATCCCAAAATTATCACCATCAAACTTTAAAAGTCAGGTGATTTTTCTCTTTAAGAGTCTGTATTGACTTTTCCATTTGGTCCATGACATGAATCCAGGTAGAGAGAGATGTCTTAGTGATTGCATTAAACTGTCTTGCAAGGAATAAGTCTAGAGTAATTTGATCATCTATAACAACCCTGGCCAGTGAGTTGAGTCTGACTTTCCTGAATTTCAGGGATACATTTTGACCAGTTTTTTTTAAGTGGATGATCTACCATCAAGATAACTGTCTAAAGATTACATGAAAATAACAATACCTTAGTTTTCCCTCCAAGAAGCTCCCTTAGTAAACCAGGGTAGTCTTACTTTAAAGAGATATCTGTAGTCATCTAAGAACTACATGACCTACTTGTGCTGTTTCCTTAAATACTTGAAGGTTTCTATGACTCCTAACAGGCAGTCACCATGGTTTCAGAAGGCAGGCAAGTTAATACTTAACTTGCACACAAAAATTACATACATGGTGCCCCTGGAAAGATGTTTTGTTTTTTTACCATTGATGCCTTCTCCCCAAGTGGGACCTATTTGAGCTGGAGGGCTTGAGTCAAGCTTGAGCTTGAGCTTGACAAGTGCTTCCAAGGTGCCTAGTAGCCATGGGGTACCTAGTTCAGTTTGAATAATTGAGTCTCATCTTTCTTTTGGAGGGAATTGTTTGAGGACAGCCAGTTTAACCTGCTCTGTCTGTTCACATCAACACCTGGGTGACATTCATCTATGCTCAAGAAAGGCTGGGTGTCAGTTACAGGAATGGGGATGGACAGCTATCTGGATGTTTTGATAGATATTTTGTATGGAGGAGGCATACCCATTGATGGGATTATACACGATGGATTATCCAGTTGAAGACACTGGACCTTTAATTATTTCTTTATAGATATAAAGTTCATAGTGAGTCATTTGAGAACAGAGACTACATTCAAAGTTCCTAACACAGGGACTGTTTGATGAAATTACCATATAGTCTTTAAGATGTTTTTGCTGGGGTTGCTCTGCTGCTAATAATAAAAATAATAATGATAATAGAGATAACAATAAAAATAATACTAACTAAATTTTATTTAACATTTTTATATGCCTGGCATTTTGTCAGATACTTTTGTAAAATTTCACTTATTTTTATTACATGCACTCCACCCTACTCCTATTCCCTCTTCATTTGTCTCCAGTGGGTGGATTAAGATTAAGAACAAGGTAATGCAGTGAGGCCAGAACTCTGACATGATAAAGGATTCTGTAACTTGGAATTTGCACTTTTCCTGGCCTCTCTGAGAGCCTGGGTTTCACATGTTGCCAGAATTTCTATGATAAATGAGATTCAAACTTATCTCTCAATTAGGAATTGGCTTGGTCTAGGAAGTCTCCAGAGAAAGGGCTAATATTAAAGTTTGTGGTTTAAACTTTAGGTCACAGGCATAATATCAATGTTTGGGTCTATGAATAATTTAGCTACAATTCAACAGGGTGAAGGTTCCTCATAGATTTTAGAATACTATCCTTAGTTTTCTGACTACAGAACAAATCTTTTGCCATAGTCTTCTATATCAGACTCGCAGTGCTCAAATGACTTAGGGTCAGCACACTGATAACTGCTGGTAACATCTAGAACCCATGTCCCCTCTTTCTTAGTCCATGGAGTATTGCACTCTACTGTGCATAAGTATTTCACATTATCAGACATAAATTCAGTTTGTTAGATATGTAGCTCAGACTTCCTTTCCTTTCCTTTCTTTCCCAGATTGTTATGGGTTAAGGTCAAAGCTTTTAAATGTTCCCAGTGAAGTATAAAATATGTGTTAAACTTCTAAGACATTCCAAACATTTGCCTCTATGGTTTGTGACCAATGTATCCATTAATTTGCTCTTTGGTCATAGCTTTTGCCATGTAAGTCTTAGGTCAGGTAAACACTAATGCTTTCAATTTTCCTTTCATTCACTTAGCAAACAATCACTCCTGAAAGACCCATGAAATGAATGCCAAGCCAATCTATAAAAGACAAGGATGATGTCAATAAATAGGAAGAATTGTTCATCTTGAGATGGGATTTGCCTTGCTCAACTTACTTTTATCTTTCCAGAGCAACCTAGTGTAATGGTAATGGTGGAAGTGAATAGCCCTTTAATTGGATTGAGCAGTTATGGATCTAAAAGCTCCTAAAGGGAACTGAAAATGCTGTTTTCTTAGTCTTGGCTAAGATAAAAATGTAGTTCAAAAGCGAAATGGAGTTGCCTGAAGACAGTTATTAGCCCATCCAGATCCACTTTCAATGGCATGGCTCCTGTATTGCTGGTAATACCCTTCCATGGTCTCCTCTGAAAGATGGTCTTTCCTGGCCATCTTAAAAAGTGGAAAAGCATCACTTCTGTTTTCCTCCCATACTGATTTTTATGTAACCAAGGGGAACATAAAAACTTCCCAAATGCTAGAAAAGTTACTCACCTAAATGCCTCTGATTAATCCTTGGTGTCTGTTTCCTCATCTATAAGTTCAAGAAATACCTTTTGGGATTACCATTTTGTATTCTTTTGAAAATTCAATGAGATAATATTTGTGAGGGTGCTTTGCAAATTGGAAATTTCCCTATAAATAATGACTAATTCTTCCTGGGACATGCCCTATATGCCTTGACTACCAAATTACACTGGAGGGCAAAGGCAGAGTCTCCATTATTCATTTCTATATTCGATAGCACCTAAGCTCTCCATCTAGTCTGCTTTTACTATATGAGCATTACATTATTGCTCATTATTAAACACATGCTTATTGAACATCTACTGTAGGCTCGGACTATTTATTGGTGCCATAGACAATGTACCTGCATCCTAGAAATGCAAATTACAAGTTGGATCTAGCAAGAGAATGTGGAGTGTGGAGCACGACTGTCTTGCACAATTAGATCACCTCCTTTGGAAAAACAATCAGAAGTACCCCCTAATCATATCTTTAATGATATGTAAGCTTTATTGTTTCTTGATTTAAAAGGGCAGGGTTTTCCCCTGAATGATTAAAATAGTAGCTACAATTTTTGAGCATGTCTTACATATTAGAAACATTATATACACCATACAGAGGTATATCTTATTCTCATTTGTTCTCACAGAGGTGGAACAGAAAGATCCAATCTTATAATTGTGAGTCTAATATTTGAACCGTACCTTGACTGTTGCCCTTCCTCCAGGCTGCTTTTCAATATGCATGCTCAGAAGTTGCCCCTCCTGAGTTCTGATTCCAGAACACTCTGCTCCCCTTACACATCCCTTCATGTTCCCCTTCACCTGGCACCCTAAGGGACCTTGAAGAAGGTTAAGAGTTTGTGGGGGTCCCTCTTTCATAGTGAGAAGCCCGCTGTGAAATCTATCAGAGCAGCAGAAAGATACAAGTAAATGTTTTCCAAATAAAAATCCCTCAGTAAATCAAAGAAAAAAAAGGTGTAATTTTCCTTTAGTAAACGCAACATGCACAAGTTATTTGAAACAGCTGGTTCAAGTGGAAATGAATGACTTCCCCAGGGTCACAATCTGACAGTAAGTGCTTGCTGCTTACATGTGTGGAAGGGGGAACGGGGACAGATATTGTAACGGAGCAGAACAATTTCTCCGCCTCATCAGTTCATGAATATTTGAATGGAGAGGGTGTGATTCAGAGAGTTCCTTCATGGCTTTGCTTTTTATTTTCCCTAGAGTCTCCCTCTTATCCAGCAGGTATCCATCATATACCTACTACAGTCCAGACATACTGCTCAGCACTGTGGCCATAGAGTTCAATATGGCATATTATCTTGCCTCAAGAAGCAATCTTCTTTGTATTATTTTTCAAATTATCATACAACTGTAT
Source organism: Suricata suricatta (assembly GCF_006229205.1). Taxonomy (NCBI): domain Eukaryota; kingdom Metazoa; phylum Chordata; class Mammalia; order Carnivora; family Herpestidae; genus Suricata; species Suricata suricatta. Next base: position 20,101,723 of record NC_043710.1, on the reverse strand, counting down.
TAGACAAAGGAGGACAGGTATCCTTGCTTATACAGAGTGAGGATGAAGAAATAAAGGCATTTCAGCCGCCACTTTCTATGACTGTACTTTGTGCTACAAGAACAAAGCGGGAACCTTTGGATAGAGACATTGAACTGAATCTCCATACACGTTTCTAAGGAACCTGACTTACTTGCTGTGTCATCCAGTTCAATAAATATTTTTTGAGCATCTATATGTGATATAACATTTTCTATTCCAGGGCTTTTTCAACCAAGGTCTTTTATATACTTCATCATAGCCTGTCTTTTGCTAGATGAGAACACTTATGTATCTCGACTAAGAAATGTTTACTGAAAAATATATTCAAAAGCTTTACATTGGTAATGGTGCTGGTTAGCAAGGGCTCTTTACAGTTACCAAGTATGTTTGTTACTGTTCTCCTTATCCCTACTTCCTAAAACATTTCTCAGAGACTGGGAATTACATGGGGAAATAGAAATCTAAGCTATGTATTCAATCTAAAGCTGCCAGGAAATCAGGGTCATTTGTTTCAAGTTCAGTGGTTTGGAGCTGGTGATATCCTGGCTCTATTTAGCTGACAAAGGTGGATGTGTGTATTTTAAGGAACTATGGGTGGGGTGGCAGGGGGAGAGACAAAAATTTGTCAATGCCCAGAAGAGAAAGAGGTAAGAAGAGTAATGTAGGAAGTGGAGAGGAGATTGATGTAGGAAAATCCCACTTACCAAAGTCTGTGCAAAGAACCAACATGTTCTACTAAAAGTCAGGAGTCTGGAAATTTAGAACAAAATGAGCTAGAGGAGTAACAAGAAGAGACAACCACTTCTAGTATGAGGTATAAACAAGAGAAAGGAGGTGCATTTTCAGTTCAGAACTCTGGGTAATAAATTCTCAATGACATGGGTTTGGGATTCACAATAATTTTGCATATGCAGAGACTCCTGCAGTTCCATTGAAGGCTGAGAAATTTGTGATTCTAAGAATGAAGTGTGGTACCAAGAGTCAAACTAGAGCCCTGTAGGAAAATCCAGAGCTACTTTCTCACAGCTGTCTATTTGTCAAATATCATAATGGATAAAGGAGTATGAACTTTCTTTTTTCTTTCTTTCTTTCTTCCTTTTAAAAGAAAGTTAGAAACTTGGAGAGGATTTGGAGGAAATATGCCCTGTATGCACTGGAGAAATCAGTTGATAACTAGAATGAAAAGCACTGATCCTAAGGCCCTAGGCCCCATGTGGAGGTGTGATAGATCACAAAACTCCAAATCCATGAAGCCAAAGAGCTGAAGATTAGCATGAGAACAGATGGTTATTCTATTGTTTTCCTTGGTTTCTGAAACAGACAACCATTCACAGTCCAGCTCCAGAAAAGGGATACTTATGGCAGGGATACAAAAGAGATTCTATAATAATCAAAGTGCCAGAATTGCAGCCTACGTTTTGCCTCCTGGAATGGAATGGAAACAGGAACACATAGCACTTGTAATGGTTCCCTGTACCTGCATTATTACCTTTTCTCCCCTAACATCCTTGACTCACTTTTTTCCCCTCCCTCAATACTTAAGACACCATTCCCGAACACAGCAGTGGAGAAAATAACTTGTAATTCATTCAGTTGCAAAAAGCTACTCACATGTCAGTCACTGCAGAAATGTTGCAGTTGAGTTGAATTTAATTTTCTTTGAAACTGGAGATTATGAGTAGAGAATTACAACAAGAGACAGGGCAGCAGACAGATTAGCCAGTCATCGTGCCAGTAAGAGACACAGCATTGCCCATACTCCTAGCTATGAATTAACATGTGGCATTAGGCAATCAACCTGTAGATGGTGGGAAAAGGACAAGTGACTATGAACCTCATGTTCCTTAAAAACTGTCCTCCAACAGGAACAAATCAGTGACTAGAAAGCGAGGAACACAATGGTAGTTAATAGCTTAATCAAAACTGGTGCAAAAGGAAGAAATATAACATCATGATAAATGTACCCTCACTCTCAGGGTAAGAGTGGGGTGTGTGCTCTAAATTGTCCAGAGTAACAATATCCAGAGAATTCATAATCCCATGGGCTATATGAATCTGCTCTTGGACTAAGGAGATAGTGATCATATTATAACATAGGTTACAGTGATCTTCTACAGAGTTTCATTCCTTATATGGAGACACCAGAAATCCCTGATCACTGTGCTCAGTATCTCAAATGGACTGCAGATGCCATTTAAGTGCAGATCTGGAAGGTTACCATTGGTTTCTTTACCTAGTGATCCAACACCATGTGGAAAAACCCTGTCCAAAGTGTGGTGCCCAAATCAGCAGCTTGACCATCACTCTTGGGCTTGTTATAAATTAAACACATAATCCCTGCCCTAATTCCATGAACTAAGACAGGGTGGGGGGGAGGGAATGGGAGGGATATTAAAATTTTTAAATCTGCTACAGTTAGCATTTGTATAAAGATGGCTTTCTTATCATTCCACTATTCATCCAACAAGTATTTACTTTATACAAAGCACTTTTCTGAAAACTGAAGACTCAGTAGTAAACAAGACAAACATGGGTCTGCCCTTATGAAGCTGAGTATATTTTAGCAGTGAAGAAAAATATTAAACAATAATCTCCTCAATAATAATTTCATTACAATTGTGATCAATATGTTAAAAACAGACCCAGGAATATTTTGAGGTATTTGAAAACTGATGATTGAAACCAATGATGTCTTTGGTATATCTTGGCATCGTGATGGTATATATGAAAAAAGTACAAAATATTAGATAAAAGCCACACACACACACACACACACACACACACATACACACACACATACACACACATACACACATACACACACACACACATACACACACACATACACACACACATACACACACATACACACATACACACACACACTAACTAAATAAGTAAATAAATAAATAAGTAAATAAATACATAAATACATAAATAAAACACTTCAATCGATGCTGGTGTAACCCAGGGGATGATGACCTTTCATAGATGACAAATCCAAGAAAGGGAGGCTTGTGTGGAACGTACTACTGGCTTCCAGACATTTCTCACAGTTAGGCTTCTCTCTCCCCTTAAATAGAATTAAAGTGATTCAATAAAGCCAATATCAGAATCTATTCTCAGTCTCCAAGGGATGAATTAACTCCTTATTGTCCAGTACAATGATTCTTCCATTGATCTGGCATTTGCTAATCACAGCAAAAATCTCAGAATGCTGAGACTTGAAGGTTAGAACAGGGCATATGCAAAGACATAATGGGATAGACACTTGATTCCATCATTGAACAAGGTACAGTCTCTGCTTCTGTGGTCTCTATTGACTACTTCACAATTCCATCCTTTTAACTTAAAGGAACTATTTAGATGAGATAGATAAAGAATAATGAGCTGAAATAAATTGAAATGTACTTTCCAAGTACGTTTTTATAGCTTTTATCCTTTTCTTTCCCTTCTGAACGTTTCAGTTTTTTCAAATGCAGTATTGAAAATTCAGAGTAGAATAACCTATCTTTGCAGCCTGATATTTTCCTTCTTATTCTGGAGGTCAGGGAGAGGGGTTCTGATTCCCTTTATGCTTAAACCTTCTATTCCTCTAGCTATGAAGAAATTTTCTCTCTCCTGATGATCTTGTCCATTTAAGTCAGCACTTCATTTTCTGATGTTATGTTCTATTTGATTCATTATTTCATGGTACTAGTATAATGTCAGTTGTGTAATACATTGACTGATGCATATTAATTCTTAGTAAAGTTTTATTTGGCAAATGAAAGAATGAATGAATAAATGTGTATTGCTTTGACCCTATGTGACAAGCCTCTGGACAGCACTGGAATGGTGAAGGGCCATTTGTAAGGCTGGGCTCAAACCTGAATAATGACATAAAATTATGATGAACTCAAGGGGCCTGATAGATTTCAATAGCATTAGATTGTCCCTGTATCATCTCATTTCTCCTCATAGCACTTAAACTATTTTAATTTCTTTCTAACATGATGAATCTGTCTCCACTGAAATGTTGACTCCATGACAATAGACAATTTACTTTATGCTGGTTTTTTTTTTTTCAGAAATGCAGCAACTCCTACAATGCTCTTGACTTGGAAAATGCTCAGTAAATATTAGCTGAATGATGTCTTTTCTTGAAGTTGACCCTGAGACAAGGATTTAAGATAAGTATTTAAAATTTTTTTAACATCCATTAAAATTTTTTTAATATATATTTTTGAAAGAGAGAGAGAAAAAGAAAGAGAGACATAGCACAAAGTGGGGGAAGGAGCACAGAGAGAGGGTGACAGACTATCTGAAGCAGCTCCAGGCTCTGAGCTCTCAGCACAGAGCCCAATGCAGGACTCGAACTCGTGAATTGCAAGATCATGACCTGAGCTGAAGTCAGACCCTTAACTGACTGAGCCATCCAGGTGCCTCTAGGATAAATATTGTATTTGAGAACTGAAAGAATCACTTGCAGAGGAGTGGGGAAATGAAAGAGGGGGAAATTCAGTTAACAGAGGATATGATATGGAGTCCCAGCTAGCACCACTGGGCATCACCTCATTTTGCTTCACTGAGGCCAGATAGGGGTGGAGACTCAGCTTCCCACTGCATCCCTTGTTCCAGAGGTAGGGATTTGTGTATGACCAGGAGTGGAGTGCTAAGTTGCCCTGCTTCACACTGCCTTGGTCATTCTCAGTGGTACCAGGTGGGTTTGTTCAGCTCCCCACCAGGTTCCACTGACATTAGGGGTGGAGAAAGGTAGCATACTAATTTTTTCTTACTTTAACCATCTAGTGGAGTCTCATTGCTATGGGGTGGGGGTAGAGATTCAACTAGCCACTGGATCCTACCGACATGACACCCACAGTTTGCTTCTGCTGGATTGGGCATGGAAGACTAACTCCCAGCTCAGACCCATATATATTACCTTGGTAGCTATGCTAGAGAAATTGAGTACTGCTGGCTTATGTTGAACAGGGATGGAAGATGTACATGTCCTCATAAGGTGGGGAAATCTGCTTCCTAGGATTAGCTTGGTGGGCTAGAACATAAACAACTTAATTATCCCTCCTGGAACCATGAGGGAGCAGGTAGCAGTTTCTGTGTGGGTGTTTGGCTTGAGTAGGATGGGTATTGCCATGAAGATTTTTTGCTCTCTTAGATCATCACTTCCACAGTCAGTTAATTATGGATAACAGACTTTCTCAAAGTTTCCTTCGATCTGTTGACTGTGCTGAATTGACGCCTTCTATAGAGCCCTGCCTGGAGTATATAGGAGCCAATCAGGAAACTCAATGGCTATGTTGCTCCTCAAGTTCCAAGGTTGCTAGGCAACCCACCCTCTTCCTACCTTTTCACCTTCCTGTGCTTCCTTGGTGAGTTGTGTCCAGGGATTTTTAGTTGTGAGGAGGAGAATCTGGGAGGAATGGGCTACTACATTTTGGCCAGAACCAGAAATCTCCTCGTATTATCTTTAAAGCCCAAATGCTTACAGAAAACTTCAAGTGTAAATTCTGAGTTTAACATATTTTCTATTTATATTATTCATTTTCATATAGTTAGAGAGTTAGGTGAGTGGAAAAAGAAATTTTTATTTCATTTTAAGTGCTGCCACTTGTACAAGTTATACATTTTCCACTTATGATCTTCCTGGTTGGCATCATATATATATATATATATATATATATATATATATATATAATATATAAAAGGAAGATAAACAAAAGGTATTACAGCCCACACCATGTGCTAGGTTTTTAAAACTGTTCTTAATGTTTTTTCCTCAGTCACTGGATTCAGGGTACCCATAGGTGCAATGTACTCTATTTTTTCAGCCTCATTTATTTAGAAATTAATCTCACACTCAAAATCCAAAATCATTTTCTATTCCCAACTGCAGTGACCTAAAAAGTTTGCCTTAAATATGACTCCATAGATGTATTTATATTTAATCAAGCCTCTTTACTGACACTCCTGGCTACAGCTGCTGATTCTGCTGCTCACAAGGGCAGGAAGGACTTTGAGTAAAATGTTATGAGATCTAGCAAGTTCAGGGCAGGAACTTTTCCCTTGAACATTGCACACAAGTCATATGATATCATCTATTTACATTATCACAACTTCCAATAATGTGGCATATAAAACAGAGATCCAAGTATAAGGAAGAGTTAGAAACAACAATAGCAGCAACAAAGACAACACAACAACAACACCGAAGAGAATACTTCCATATTATTTTACCTCTGATCCTCAAAAAATAGTCTTGTGAGTGAAATATTCATTCAGTTCAGAGACCACTCAGTCTACCTAAGTTCAAATTCTCATATTCCCACTTGTTACATATGTGAATTTTGGAAAATTCTTTAATGTCTGTGACTCCATTCCCTTATATATAAAATGGTCATAATAATAGTACCTACTTCAGGGATTGATGTGAAGAGCAAATGAATTCATAAATGTGATATACAAAGAATAGTGCTTAGCAAGACATTCATACTCACAAAAGCTGGTTAGTTTAGTATTCAGTAACCATTGTGGCAGTCATTTACTAAAATTTGGCTAGCTGTTAAAAAAGATTTTAAGTCTACCAATATTCACAAAGTTATTTGGGACATTAGTGACAAATAACCATAGTTTCTAATATCAAAGAAATGACTATATGCTATAAAAAAGAGGGGGAAATTAGGAAGTTGATTTACAGTGTGGAATGAATACGATTTAACAATTCATAATAGTAATTATTGTCCCCATTTTGCAACGAGAGTCAGAAAAGTAGAAGAATGTAGCTAAGATCACACTGTTGAATTCAAATCTCCAAATAGAGATGCATTTGAAGTCACAGATTACATAATTATAACATTAAAGTAATTAATAATCAAAGAAAAAGTAAGCATTGCCTTTAGGGTTGAAGGTAATTCTAAATACACCATGAGCTGTTGTCAGTTGTACCTTGTCTATGGCCAATGACTTGCCTGAGAAATATTCTAAGACCCAGGAGAGAGGAATTCTATGAGTCCAGTCTCCTCATCTATAAAATGAGGTGAGGAGAATAGAAATCTCTAAGATCCTGTTCTGATCTAATAAGCTGTAATCCTATGAATGTTTCTGCTATGAAACTCCATTTCTATATTATTATCCACAGTATTGGGTGCTGTTGGATAAATTGGAATAAAGTTTAGTGGAAGGGCTTACTGCTAACTGTGAAGGAGGTCAGTGCCATTAGAGAAAGTATTTTTCAAACTTTTATAACATGAAGTAGGAAGGAGCTAGACAATTATAGAGATTTGAGGTGGAATACGGGAACTAAAAGGGCAGGACAAGTGTGAGATTCTTGAAGGTTCCACAAGCTTCTATGCTCTTTTACTGATTGACTAAAACCTATGACTACACCCAACAGTTAAAGCGTATTATCTTAGGTAATCCTTACAAAACCCCTATGGAACTGGAATATTTAATCCCCAATTTTATGTGAATGATGGAGCCTTGGGGAGGTTAAGTAATCACTGCTACACAGAGAGTTTACAGGGCTGCTGATATTAAAATTCAAGTCTACATGCAGCAATGCCCATTGTCTTTCTAATGTTTTATAAAGCCTCCCAAAGTTTTCTATGTACACAAAGCATTTTTACGCTCAAGCATTTATGCAAATGACAGTATGGGTCATTACTAATGAAATTATTATTTATAATAACTATTGACATTAACCTCTCTGAACCCTGAATTGAAAGTGCTATTTTCATTCGCTGATGGAGCTGGTCCTATTAAACATTATAATCTCCCATTGTAATTTTCTTAGGAAGTATTTTCAGGGGATGGAAAAGCAAAGGGACTAACATTTCTGAGTACTTACTGTGAGCCAAGTACTTGATACATATTATCTTATTTAAACATTACATTTTTTGGAAGGATATTATTTTCCCTTTCTAGTAATTGAAAAAATTTAGGCGCAGATAGGTTAAGAAACTAATTTCAGGTCCCTGTGATTCAAAAGCCTCTGTTTTATGGTACCTCCTAGCACTTTCCATGGCCAACTTCCAAAGCATGCTCTAGTTTTTTTCTGTTTCTCTGAACTTTTAGCAGTCATGTTCAGATTTTTATTTTAGAGCATATCTACAAGTCCCGAAATATTTATTGATATTAGTAATTAAAATATATGTTGTTCAAAAAAATAAAATGAAATATATGTTGTGAAGAGAGTGATCAAATCATAATCTCAAGATTCACACCATTAGTGTCTGACTTATGCTTTTAATGAACATAAAGTTGTATAATTTCATTAGTTCCTGGTCATTGTAGGCCCTCAGTATGCATTTGGTTATTGAGTGACTCAGTAATTTGTATTGCTAAACAGCTACCAGGTTTGTTGAGTATTCATGTCTGACCACCAGGCTGCATCTGTTTGACAGTAAGTTGCGCAGGTTCCTTTTCCTTCCCCTAAATAAATCTTTTATTTTTTTCTAAGAATACTTATGTTCAGCAATTTAAAATTTCCCCAAGTCAAAGAATACACATCCCTTGACACAGACACCTAAATCTTTGTAATTTTTGAGAAGTAGTTGATTTGCTATATCCCATAAGCTAAATGGATAGTTTGGGGCACACATTTGTCTGGAGACAATGACTTGCTCTAAACAACAGTTTAAAATGTTTCAGTGAGCACCTATTGAAAGTGATATATTATGTAAGCAATTTCTTTGTAGTTATGTGTAGAAACAGCTCAGCTACTTAGACATAAATGAGTGGTGAAGCCAAGGTGAAGTGTTCCCCAAATTCCCATGCTGAGTTGTTTGTTCTGTCCTTTATGCTCCTAAAGCACTTTTGTCTTACTTTTGAAATAGCACTCACCAGCTTGGACTTATTTGTTTCCATACAAATCTTCTGCCACATTTGACCGTTAACTGTTCAAGGTCAAGGACAAGTCTTCATTCTCATTATCTCTCTAGTACCTAGCACAGTGCCATATACATAATAAAAGCTCAATAAATATTTCTTGAGTGAATGATTGAATGAAAGAATAGAAGTCTCCATTTTCTTCTAATATATTCGGATTTGTGGGAACCAATGTTATTTGCTATGTTCAACCTTTCACCCCAGCTCATGGGAATGTTGTCAGCAGCCTGCCTTCAGTTACCAGCACCTTCAGGGATTGCCTTTGCTGCAAAGAGCTGCGTAGCACAAGGTCACACTTATTCTCATGGTGGGTCATGTCAATGACTGATCAATGTGGGATGATAAAGGCTTGGCCATCTGGGCCAAACAGGGAACAGATATGGGGAGTCATTCAAGCTCCAGAGTTCCATTAGGGTTGGTGAAGACTGCAACTGGACCTTCATAACAATATGACTTTACCCCATACCCATTCCTGTTTTATTCCCTTCTATGAGTGTTTATTCCAAAGCAACTCCTTAATAAATACATTTAAGATAGTCTATATCTTTGTTCCTAAAGAACTCAACCTGCAGCAAGTTTAAGGAAAGACATTTAAGCAAAAGTTGTATGGATCTGCTTTAGTGTCTTACCTCCATCCTTAAAACCTCTAGCAGGTATCAGTGCTGATTTATAGATCACATGCCATGAACTATATTATGTAGTTTCACCTACATGATTTTATATAATTCTCACATTAACCTTGAAAACTAGGATTTTTTTAATTCCAAATTTTATACATGTGGCTTAGAGAGTCTAACAAAAATGTCTAAGATCTTACAGCTCATTTTGAAGCTAGTAGTTAAATTTCCCTTGATCCCCAGGTAATATAAGAAAGGCAAGAATTAAATTTGAAGTCTGAGAGATTTTATATTATCTTTCTTATATGCCAAGAGACCTTGGATTGCATAATATGTCTCTTTTAATAGGTGCTCATTAAAATGATCAGTACACACATAAAAAAAAAGGAAAGAAAGAAAGAAAGAAACAAGTGTTCTGCAAACTAACCTTTTCTATTTCATTGTCTTCTCTATCTTTCTTCAAGTAATAGATAGAAGAGAAAGTGTCTAAATTTGTTTCTTATAAATCTTCATCCTCTTTTAGGGAATTTTAGGTGGGTTCCCTGGAAGTAGAGCTTGAGACGAGAACTCTCATTCAAGTGATTTATTAGAAGAAGAAACTGAAGAGAGGGAAGTGAAGAAACCAGAGGAAAAATGTTAAGCTAAGTTATGTTTTCAGCTGAAGACGACCTGTAATCTAATCTCCACATCTGGACAATTAATGCACCACAGAGCCGAGCTTCTTTGAGGCAAGGTTACAGCCTTTTATACAACTATGTAACCAGACATTAGCTATGGGCTACCTACACAGAGACAAGTATAACCAACACAGTAGCACCCGGTAGGCAGAGATCAATCTTCAGGGAAGGAATCGCCTGTGTGCCATTAACAGAGAACTAAGAGCAACAGGGGATAAGTGCACTGTCCAAAATAGAGAACACATGAAAGGCACCAGAGTATACATTAATTAGGTTATTTTTAATAGCCCATGGTCTACTTTATTTGGTTAGTATTTATTGACCACCTACCAAGTCTGGGCTCATCTTAGGCACTAAAAATACATAAATAAATAAAACAACAAAAAAATCTTGCTTTATTGGAGCTTACATTCTAGTAGAGAGAGATAGATAATAGACAAATAGGTAATAGATCAGTAATAAATAATTTATGTAATATATCAGAAGTTAAAAAGTATGAAGAAAAATAGAGGAGGGACTACAATTTTAGATAGGACAACCAAAGAAAACTTATTGAGAAGATGATGGATCAAGGACCTAGAGGGGATGAGTGACCAAGTCATGCAGATATTCTGAGAAAGAACCTTCGAATAGGAAGAACTATACAGGTACAAATTCCTCAAGGTGGGTGTGTTGACTATTTTATTTATCTTATTTTTTAAAACTTTTTTTATGTCTTTATTTTTTATTTTGAGTGAGAGAGAGAGTCAGAGAGGGGCAGAGAGACAGAGAGAGAGACAGAATAAAAGCAGACTCTGTGCTGACAGCTCAGAGCCTGACATGGGGCTCAAACCCACTGACTGTAAGATCATGACCTGAGCCAAAGCCGAATGTGTAACCAACTGTGCCACCCAGGGGCCCCTAGTGTGTTGGTCATTTTAGAAAGACAAGATGCCAGTGTGACTGGAATAGAGAGAGATGGGATTTGGGACAGAGCAGAGGCAAGGTCAGGTAGACACTTATAGATCACTGCATATAATTGACTTTTATTCTAGGTATGATAGAAAATCACTAGGAGGATTCTCAGAAGAGTGACATGACCTGACTCATATCTTAAGAAAAATACTTTACTTGCAGTTTTGAAAAGAGGTGGGTGGACAGGGAAATAACACAGACACCCATTAGAAGGCTATTACAGATCTAGAAGAGTTATCTGTAGGAGGATCAGGATCAGAGCAATGCAGATGAGTGAGACTTATTTTCAGATTCTGAATATACTTTGAAAAAACAACCAACAGAACTTGTTGACTGAATATGTGGAATGAGAGCAGGAAGCAAATTGAATGTGATTCTAAACTGCAATGCTCATAACAATTGACCAACAGCATTGGTCTTGGTTTCAGACTGGTAGTCAATCTCACTGGATACAGTGTTTCACTATGCATCATGCTTACTTAGCTTTAAGAAAGGATGGAGGAGCGCCTGGGTGGCTCAGTCAGTTAAGAAAGGATGGAGGAATGAAATCCATGTAGAATTCATGCTAATGGCATAACAGAGATATTGCGACAACATGAGCAATTTTTAAAACCCCCAATCACTTTGCATTTAGAATGCACAAGTTCATAAGAGAAGCTGAGTGAGAAAGGTTGACATCAGCTCAGTAAACCCATTAGTTCTGTGGTCCGTTCACTTTTATATTTTGTTTCCATTTACTGTTGCAGCTGTATCTCATAAATATTGGTTAGTCATTACTTGATAAGCAATCTCAACAATGAGATTCAGGTGCTTGGTCTTTTACATAACCTTGGCCCGAATCTCACCCAGCTCGGATCTGTTATACTTGCATAAATTTCATCAGTTACTGTAGTAGGGGAAGATTTGATCAAGATGTGATTCATCAGTTGTCCCAAAGAATAAAAGAGGCCACTAATCAGCCATTGGCACTTTTTTTCCATAAATATTTTGGCCTCAGCAATTGGAAGAATGGAGCTGCCATCCTACGGCAGTAGTGGCTGTGGAAGGCATAGGAGGAAGAATATCAAGAATTCAACTATGGACACATTAAATTTGAGGTATATATCCAGATAGAGATGATGAATACAAAATTTGATACATGACCATGAATTTCAGCAGAGAAGGTTTGAGATAGAGAAATATTTTTGAGAGTTAACAGCAAATAAATGGCATTCAAAGCCATGCATCTAGATGAGACAAAGAGATCCAGAGAGAGTGAATACAGATAGAGAAGCTTAAGAATTTAGAATTTTAGTTATTGGAGAAATTTTAAAAAGGACTAGCAAAGGACACAGAGATCAAGAGGCCAGTAAAGTAAGAGAGAATCAGAAGTATCTGATGTTCCATAAGCCAATGGAAGAAAGATTTAAAAATTAAGGACACAGAAATTAACTGCATCAAGTTCTAATAACCAGATCATTAGAATGAGGACTGTTGGATTTAGTCACAAGAATGTCAATGCTAATGTTTATAGAAGCAGTTTTGTGGAGTGGTGTGGAAAAACTGATTAGAGATGATTCAAGAGAAAATGGAGGAAAAAAGAATTAGAACAGCAGTTATAGATAAACTTTCTGTAAGAAGAGGATCAGAGACTTGTAACATCAGCAATAGGAGATATGGTCTTTACTGTTGCTTCTGCTATTGTTTAAGATGGGATCTATTGTGAGCCTGGGAGACTCATCTGATAGATAAGGAATGAACCTAATAAAGGACAGAAGTTGAATTACTGGAATAATGTTCTTAAATGGGCAAGAGAGGATGGACTAATGGACAAGTGGAAGTGTGGATCCTGAAGGGAGTGCAAACAGTTCTTTCATTTTAATAGGAGAGAAGTAAGAAATACATTGGCAAAGATGCAGGTCAGTGGTTGGAAACTGGAAGATGTTCTTTCCTCAGTTTCTATTTTCTCAGTGGACCAGAACACAAAGCAAACATCTGAGAAGGAGGAGGTAAGAGGAGATGCTGGATGTTTAAAGAAAAAAGAAGGGCTGCAAACAGGTTGTGTGTGAGGGTGAATGGAAAGAAAAGTAGTTAGGATTGTTGGATGCAAGAGTCCACCTATGAAAAGTGGCCAGGGTTTTACACAAGACAAAGCAGGATGGTTATACATTTTAGAATTAGAAGTCATCAAGGATAGATTTTTGTCATGTGAGTATATAATGTGAGAAATGAGCAAAATAATTGAAAGCATGTACATGCAAGGGAGTTATTACAATGATAGGCCATGAAACTCAAACTGTTCAAGAATCCAAGTGAAGACACAGAAGGTAGGGGGAATGAAGGACATTAAAAAGGAGATAAAATTCAAAAGACTGAAGGTCATGGCAAGGTAGAAGATTTGTTAGAGTCAGGTGCTACAAGGAGTGACTTGGAAAGATGGATTAAAGGTTATGGTCTAAATGTGGATTTCCCAAAATTTAGAATACAGAGGGAATGTATTTACAGGTCATAACTATACCTAGGTTATTACTTTTGCAAAGAACAGTGAATATAGGATGGAGAACACAATTATTGGATCAGAGAATGCTCAGAATTTGAAGTCCAATATAATGGAACTCTCATCCAGTTTGGCACTAAAATCACCAATAGTTATGACAGAGGTAATGTGGGAGAATGAAACAATGAGCCAAAGGCTAAAACCTTCAAGGAATTAGGAAATTATCCAGGAATATATAGATGAGGACACACAGGGCTGGGTGGCAGATATTTGTATGAAGATAGGAAGAAGTACAGTCAGAAAGCAGCAATTGGAAAAGAGAGACAGAGTCCATACACTTGTTACAGCCCAGTGGTGGACTGTATGGTATTCAGTGTCACAGGAGAACAGGCATATTATAGATTTACTGGCACAGAGACTACCTCATTCACAAGCAATTCCAAATTCTGACAAAAAGAGTCTTGATGCAGTTTTGGAGTGATGGTGGAGGTCCAGATCTGATGGCCAAGAAAGAATTCTTGCAACATCTTCCATACAAAGTGGTGATTTTATTAAAGCACTGGGACAGAACCCATGGACAGGAAGAGTCGCCCTGTAATTGTGAGGAGTGACCAATTATATACAGTACCTGATAGAGGAGGTAAAGACAAGGGGAAATTTCCAAAGAGATTTTCATAGGCTAAAGAAGACCGATGGTATACTGGAGGCCTAGCTATTGTCCAGCTAAGCTTGCCATTTTCTTCTGCCTCTGTTTCCCACATCAAGTCCTATTTGTCCAACTTGGGTTTGCTGATGACTTCATATAGCTATCCCTGGGAGGCAGTCATAAGGGACTAAGGGCCTTCTCTTGTTACCTTGTGGATAGGGGCAGAACTCTTAAATATATTCCCTAACTTCTTCCAACTAGGGAAGAGTTGCTTCCTAACATACCATTAACCTTTCTTCTATAGCCTTTTTTCCCTGTTCAAAATTCCAAATGAGCCAATTCTCGGCTTATCTAGGAAGAGCTGAGTCAATGCAATAGTCCACATGGTTGAGTTCCAGTTGGCCATCCTAACACCACTCTCCATAATTACACAGCTACCCCACATACACAAACTTCCCAGCTTGAAATGCAAAGCTCAGTAAGAAGCTGCGGTAACTTACCTGGCATTGGCACAGTTTATTGTTGTGTAAGCGATCCCGCTTGGCACAGGACATCTTGATTTGTGTTAACATTCTAATGCACTAATCTTCCTAATACCCCTTATATTTATTTATGACATAAATCAAATCCTGCTCAGAACTAAGTTGTTCCTTTTTCCTCCCTCTCTCCTACTCTCCTGCTGGGTGTATTTATGTTATGCTGTGTTGTGTTGCAATGCTTGCTGCAAATTTATCTGAGCTTTGACTTTTACTGCTGATTTAGCAAACATTTTGTATTCTGCAATGAACTGTAAACATTTTTTCTCCTGACAGATCCATTATGACAAGTGTTATAAACTCTTCACTGCAGACTGTATCTCTTCTATTGAGCTGTTCTTTATATCAATTTTACTATGCACAGAAAATGATGCTGGTAATATTGCATCTATCTGAGGTTGGCCAGGACAATCAATAAGTCCTGCGACATAGAGCATGTATATACTTAGTTTTATTACATCTCTTTCTGGTTTATAAAGCATGTTAGTGGAAATCAAGTTTTAAGAGTAGTCAAATGAGCTGAAACTAGCCTGTGAACTCTGACTACTTTCCATTTAAAAGTTTGTCTGTCTTTAACCATACAAGATATTTTTCCATAGCTGATACAGTTTCTCATTCCCCATCAGGTGTAAAATGTCATGATATATCTACATTAAACCTAGGTTATATCTGAGAATAAAAACTGATCCCAAAGAAGAGCTTTCCTCTTGCCAAGCCATGTCTGTATCCTTTGTTAATCTTCGGTGATGGTAGTGGGAGGGGATTCATTTACCAGAAGCTTTCAATAAATTAGAATTTCAAAACTCTACCCAAAAAACAGTGATAGAAAAAAAAAAAACCCAAACACACGAAAGAAACTCATATACTATGGGCTGAATTTTGTCCCTACCAAATTTTGTATGTAGAAGTCCTAACCCCCCTTATCTCAGATTGCAACTCTATTTGAAGACAGAGGTTTTTTTTGTTTGTTTGTTTGTTTGTTTTTTGAGAGAGAGAGACAGTGTGAGCAGGGGAGGATCAGAGACAGAGGGAGAGGGAGACAGAGAATCCAAAGACAGGGTCCAGGCTCGGAGCTGTCAGCAGAGAGCCTGACGTGGGGCTTGAACTGACAACCGTGAAATTATAACCTGAACCAAAGTTGGACACCCAACTGACTGAGCCATTCAGGTGCCCCTGAAGATAGAGTTTTTAAAAAAGTGCTTAAGTTAAAATGAGATCATTAGAGTCAGCCCTGATCCAACATGACTGGTGTCCTTATGAGAAAAAAAGATTAGGACACAGACACACACAGAGGGAAGATTAGGTGAAGGCACAGGGAGAAGGCAGCTGTCCACAAGCTAAGGAGAGAGGACTCAGAATAAACCAATACTGCCAACACCTTGATTTTGGACTCACATCCTCCAAATCGTGAGAAAATAAAATTGTCTTTGTTTGAGCTGCCCAACCTGTAGTCTTTTGTTATGGTAGCCCCAACTAATTAATTCACCATATTTTTTAGATCTAATTTTTAATGAAACTTTCACACATTATTCATTTCTATAATAATCCTGAGATTTGTCTATCACCTTCATTCTTAAAGAGACTCAGAGATGTTAAGCAATTTTCTCTAGGTCATCCAGCTAAATGCTAGATTGCTGCGGTTAAAATCCAGGTTTTTCTGACTCAAAATCCTTTCCCTTTATATGTTGCTTGCCTATATGTTTACTCTCTAGCCCACTGGTGCTATGATGTAATGGGTAGTGAAACAGGATGGAAAAGAAGGGCACATCTAGGCTATTCACAAGTCTTCAAAGAAGTTCTCCACCTGTAGTTACACTCCTATTCCTACTAAATAAGGCATACATTTAGTGAGACTTTATTTTTCAAATACATATAAGAACATCCCATTTAAGACAGATATAATTTTTCATATTCATGGAATTGTTTCTAAGAAAGAAAAGGCTAAAAACCAATATTTTGTGAAGAAGGTGTTCTTTTTTCTTTTTTTTTAACTTAGAGAGAGAGAGAGAGAGAGATAACAGGGGAGGGGAAGGGGCAGAGAGAGAGAAACAGAGGGAAAATCTTATTCAGGTTCCACGCTCAGCACAGAGCCAGAATGCAGGACTCCATCCCTTGACCCTAGGGTCATGATCTGAGCCAAAATCAAGAGTCAGATGCTCAAAAGACTAAGCCACCTAGGTGTCCCTATAGAAGGAATTCTAATTCAAAATATCACATATCCTGAGAATGCTTCTAGAGTTTAACTTTTTTTTTGCATAAACTTAAAATTGAATACATAGCTGTTGGTTGCCATCTGCATTTTGGGCAAAAGATACAAAGTGAATAAAACAGATAAGGTCCCGGCCCCCATAGAGATTTCCTTATAATAATTACACCGAATTTGGTGTGTTTTGTTTGTTTACTTGTGTTTGTTTTGCCTTTGTTTTTAAACATGTCTCTCTTCTGTCTAAATGAAAAACCTTGAGGTCATGGACTATGTCTTGTTTGCCTTTGTGGCTGCAGTGCCTTGGCAGAGTGCCTGGCACATATTAAGGGCTCAATAAATATTTTTAAATTGAATTGGGATTCCAAATTTATAGCTGATGAAGATGAATGAACATCCAGTTACCTGACAGAAGTTCAAGTGACATTCTAAAAACTGCTGATGGCAGCTCAGCCTTTGTGCACGCCACATAAATACCAACCATTTGGTTGGCTCATAAAGCTGCACTAATGTGAAAAGGTAATCTTAGATGCCAGAAAAATAATTGTTGCTTTTTCCTGACTTTTCTCATTCCTATTTTAGTAACATCATGTGATTTTATTTCATGTTTTACTTTGATTTAAAAACAACAATTAGAGGGAATATGACATGCACAAAATATAAGATGGTTCACCTTTCTGTCATAACCTAGGGATAAACACTGCTACAGTTTCTGAAATTTATACTTCTAGTCCTTTATGCCTGAAGTTATCATAAATATATTATTTTATATGTGGTAATCATATTATGCAAACAATTCTATAACATGTCTCTTTCATAAAATATTTATTAAAACATTGCCCCATACTATTAAATATTCAAGTGTGAGTTAACAGATTTGAATAAACTTAATAGATTTCATGGGTAGCATATATTTTTCATTTATTTATTCAGTGCATAAATGGTATATACTAAAGCTACAAAGATCATAAGGCATCAGACCTACTCTTAAAGGTTGTATTATGACCTTTGGACATTCTCTCTTCACTGTATAGAATTATCTTATGTAAATTTATTTCTTTGCCTAGTATTAATTTCTCTGGTAAATATTATTTGTTGAGCATACTTTATGTGCTAACTCTCATTCCTTCAACCCATTATTTTACTCAACAATATTGGCTGAATATATAATATATGAAGGCTGTATTCTAAGCAGTAAGAAAATCTTAGTAAAGGAGATGGTTCATGTTTGGGAAGATATCAGTGAACAAGATGTTTCTGCCTTCATGAAAGTTATTTTTAATGGAAGGACAGAGACAATAAACAAAATAGATAATATAGGCTGTGTTTAAGGGTAAGACTTATAGGAGAAAATAAAGCAGGGGTGAGAGTGGGGAGGAAATGCAGTATTACATGGAATAGCTGGGGCAGACTTCAGACATAAGGTAGCTGTGATCTTGGCATTGAGAGAGAACATGTTCTTCAGATGTCTAGGGAAAGAGTTTCAGGCAGAGAAAACAGCAAGTGCAAAAGCTCTGAAGCAGAAATATACACCTGGTTAGTTGGAGAAATACTGAGGAGACCTGTGTGAGTGGAGTGGCAGGGGGCAGTGGAAGGGAACGGGATTAGATGAGTCTCAGGGGATCATAGGGCATTTGACCAGTAGGGAGATAAAACTTCTAGTTCTTTTCTACCTACTTTCATTTTCTTAGTTAATAAAATAAATAAATAAATAAAGTCATCATTTGAAAGCAGGGAGTGAAAGAAAAAGTTTTGGAGATTTAAGAAAAGGGGCAGAAGTCTTTGTGAAGGGAGAAGGAGCCTGAATGACTGGCCAGGATGTTGTACAGGACTGCAAAAAAGCACTAAAATATCGTTTTTGGAACTGTGACTCCTGACACCATTAACTGGCTCTTCCTATTTAGTCCCATGGGACTTCGCACTTCACTCTTTTATGATATATGTCATGTGTTATTGTAATTAGTCTCTCACATGAGTTTCTCCCAGGGCAGACTGTGAGCTCTTCAGAGGCAAGGGTAATGCTCAACTCACTAGAGTAACCAAAGCACAGCTTTTAGCATTCAGTAAATACTAATAAATCTCTTTGGCATGAATGTGTTCAATGAGTGGATGTTTTTAATAACTTGTTTCCATTCCAATTTTTGCCAACAGTCTCAGCAACCAAGGCCAGCATGGATATTAAGATTTCCCATGCAATCTTATTGGAAGCATTTTGGTTTTTAAAAAAAAAATTTTTGGCATCTAGATTATATACTTCTGTAAGCAGCAGCTTTTTCTATGCTTCCAAAAATAGTATGAAGATGTCAACATAACATAAAAACCATGAACCTAGGAAAAGTCTTAGAACATTATCACCCGTTTAGATTTAATCCAGGACATGAAGGAAAAATAAGTTGTATGCCACATAGCAATTCCTGGTGGTTGGCAGTGGCTGCATTTTAACATCTTAGCTGGATACACAGTGGAAGAGTAGCATCATGAGTTAGAGATGTCTACCTTGGATTGGTAGTGACAGATGGTGGCATGGCTGCTGTGAAATGTCAAGTATAAATTAAGGTATTGTTAGACTTTTGCTAAATTCCAAACTATGTTGTTTTGTCTTGTTTTGTGTTATCTTTCAGTTACCCAGTGATTCAGTACCATTTATAAAGAACTTCTCTGATTATTGTGGTATATCCTGAAAATACATTAATGAGTAAGTCTGGATACTTCATGTCCTCTTACAGTCTATGAAAATAAAGCAAACAAGTCTAATTATAATGCAGTGTGAAGGGAACTCCTCAGGGAATGTTTAGGGTGCAGTAGAAACACCTATAATGATGCATCTAAATCAGACTTGGGGGAAACAAAGAATAAGTCACTTCTAGTTTTCCATTCTGCATATAAGAGACTTAGAAATTGTCATGCTATCCTAACAAGTAAAAAGCTGAGCACACTGAACAATCAACCACCCTTCTTGGATCTGTAAGAGAGAGGAGACACAGGGCAAATCACTGCCCCCAAGACTGGAGAGACAGACAAATACCGGAAGTGATAGCTTGTTGAACAGAAACTAATGGGAACCAGTGCTGGGGTGGGAAAGCAGAATGCTGCCAGCTCAATGTGGACAATTATTAGTGTTAAAACTCCAGAGGCACCCCCCCCACCACAGTTTTGTGAGATTTAGCTCCAGAGGCTCAACCAAGTTTTCACAGTAAATACCTGAGAATATCCCCTCAAGGTTCCAGCACAGGGAGGGGAGAAGGAACCATTTTGTAATATGCCAGAGCACCCTTCTTCAACAAGGCTTGTCCTAAGGGAAACTAGTTAACCAGAATCTAACAAGCTCTGGTATTATCAATGCCTAAAATGGCTCAGGGAAGGGAAATACCCAACTCGAGCGTGCTCTAGCCATCCTGTTCTACCTAAACAGAAAAAAGAACATGGAAAAACTCTTGTGAAATTCACAGTTCAGAGGCACAGGCTCATTGAAAGACTGAGTCCTAAACATAGGACCATAGAATGCTTCTCCTCCCCCTATGCCTCATCACCACATTACTAAAGGGCTATTTAGAGCAGCTCCATGTACCAGGCATGTCACACCTGAAGATAAGGAAAAAAAAAAAAAAAAGACAATGTTTACCCCCCCCCGAAAAGGAATTTCTGAGCTAAAAAATAAAGAATGAAAGACTTAAGCAATGAGAAAGGTTATCTTTTTTTTTTTTTAAATCTACTGACAAGTTGCTCTAGTAACCCAAAGAAGTGGAGGAGAAAGCAACTGCCTCACTGCCCAGATATTGATTTGTTTGGGTGTTTCAATGCCTCATGATATAATTAAACTTTAAAAATTTTCTTAAATAAAAGAATGGAAGTTACTCAAGAAAAAAATAAGAGCATGGTTCAAACCAGTAAGAACAGGCAGAGAGGCAACTATATTCAGAGACCCAGAGGTCGGAGGGAACTGTAAGAACAGGAGTCTGAACCAAGCAGACGCCATGACAGGCTTTAAGTTTCCCCTCTGAACTAGAAGGCCTAAGTTTCAGTTTCCCCAAAAGTATCAGGCAGTTACACATTGCCTAGAACAGGAGAGACCACCTTGCGGTATCCAATCAGGAAAGGCCAGCTACCTCTCCCCACATTCCTAAAGGTGAGGCCTACATATAAGAACTTTAGATAGGACCCTGTTACCTAATGTTAAAGTTAACCCATTAGTTGCCGAACAAGTTCCTGGACTCACTTTGTATTTGGTTAATTTCAAAACTACTCTAAATATTGTGATTGGGTCCCGCCAAAAGTAACGAACGCTCTAAACAAAATGTATGGTTAAAGTTGCTGTCAATGCTGTTACACAATAATGATTGGATCACTGTACCTATTTCACAATTTCTTTTAACTCCCCCTTCCCAAACCCCATATAATCCCTACTCAGTTTTTGTTCGGAGCTCTCAGCAAGGATCCACCACTGCGCTGGTGAAGTCTGTGAGCCCAAGCTTATAAGCCCGCAATAAAGCCCTTTGCCTTTGCATGCATGCCTTGGTCTCTCTGGTGGTCTCTGGCCGTTGAGGGTACTGCGTTTTGGGCATTACAGAACATAGTTAAGTTCGAGGAACTGAAAGAAGGCTTAATGAGGCTACAGTGAGAAGCAAGGGGAAGAACAGTATGAAATAATACTGCAGAGATAAGCAAAGTCCATATTATAAATCCTCAAACTGGATTAATACATTGGGTGTAATTTGAAAAACATTGCAAAGACTTTGAATGGGTGTAATAGTGAGAAGGATAAAATTAATAATGCATGCTGAAATTACCATTCTGTCTATGTTAGGTAGAGTGAATTTGGTGATAGCCAAACAACTAAGCAGTTGTGCAAATATCAAACAGGTAATGGTGGCCTACAATGGGATAATGTCAAGGAAGAAGTGAAAATAAGTGAATGGAATTGAGTGGTACTTAGCAAATAAAATCAACAAGACTTTTGGTCCATGATTAGAAATTAGTAAAACAAGAGAAAGATAAATGAACTTTAGATCACATATCTGGTCAATGAGATGAATTAAAATAACATCACTTGACATGGGGGGGGGTGGGATGAGAAGCAGGTTTGAAGGAGACAGATTATGACTTGTTTTGCAGGTCAAATTTTTGGACTTTATGTAATAGAAGGAGATGTCCTCTAAACAGTTAAATATATGAGTGTGGAGCTCAAAGGGAAAATATAGGTGGGATGAATGAGCCTGGGAGTCATAACCATAAACAATTATTAAAATCACCTATGATGATGAAATGAAACAAAGAAAGGATCAAGGAATGACATGAAAAATTGTTGCAAATATCTGCCTGATTCCCTAAGCCCTACTGCTGTTTTGGGTTCTGAAAAAAACAAAAATAAAAACAAAAACAACCAAAAACATCTATTCTGAATTGCCATTAGATGCCAAGCCCATGGCTTCTCCTCAGCCCATGACCGCTGGACATCTTCCCAGTTCTGGTCTCATTCACATGCCTGTTGACTATTAAGGAGCATCAGCATCTAATGCTTCATATGCAGGCCCCATGTTCTTAGGGAAAACCACAACACCAGAGCTGGCATACCATATTTTGAACAACCCTTTAGGTTGAGTGGCCATGGAAATTTGGAGGATATCTGCAAAAAAGAGATTTGGCTCTCAATGTTTCTCATAACTCGTAGGACTGGAGCCCTATAGGAACTATTCTTACCGAGAGCAGCAAAAGCCTATTTATTCCTGAATCTTTTAGCAGTCTTAAAATTTGTATCTCTTGACCTCCCCTCAACATTTATTAGTTTTGAGATTTCTCATCGACTTGAAACAATCTCTTCCCTTAACTTTGTGCCAACACATATTTCACAATTGATTGTGGCCTTCTCTGGATACTCATCAATCCCTTTATGGTTTCCTCCTTTTCTACCTGAAATATAAATTTTAGTTACTCAGGGTTATTTATAAAATTTATTTTTCTCTTTTTCTACATTACTTTCCCGAGTCATCGATTTGCATGATTTCCTTCTTTTTCATTGTTAACACCTTTAGTTATGTTCTAAGTTGTGCTGCTTTCCCCTACTAAAATACTAATTTCCATTCACTTCATTTTTCTTGATGTTATTAACTCATTCTAGCTACTACCACAACTTATCGTTTCAATACCTGCTGTGTAGGTCTGTGGGGCATAGAGAACTACAGCTCCAACCTCCACATATGGTCAGTTAAAATAGCTCCATTATTTTGTGCCTTCTTTTAAAAATGTGTTATTTAATTAACAAATCAGCAAATTAAAAGAAGTAATTTTTGGACTCTCCAGTTGTTAATTTTTATCCTATTTTATATTTTCTAAAACAGATTATTTCATTTAAAAAATCTATCACAAAAAAGCTCAGAAGTGCATTATGAGTAATTATATCTCAAGACAATTTATACCCTGGCATAAATAGAGTATATGCCATTAAAACCCCTTAGGAAATGATCCTCTTGTAATGTGAATTCCATTTCATAAAGCTCTGGTAGAGGTCAATGAGATTGTAACTGACACTTCTCTTTAAACAATAAGTCACATCAATGCATGTATAAAGCATGTTTTGACAGGACAGTATAATAATATTATTATTTATTGTGTCCAAGGCACTTCTCAGTCTGTAGGAAATTGGCTTTAATATCACATTATAGCTCTTCTAGCTCTTGCTTTAATGGGCTTCCAGGCAAAATCAGCCTTGTTTCCTCTCCTTCATGATGGCTTAAAGAATCTGACTACTCCTGCTGAGCTGGTCTCTGTGAAGTGTGAAGTTTTTAATCTGATCTCTGTTCATCCTCAAGCATTTAATTTGTAGCTTAGGAATCTGTAGAGGTCTGCCATGCAGATCAACAAGGGTAAAAGCTGTTAAGATTTGCTAATACATTTTTAAGAAAGCTGACTGAGAAACAGCAAGCCAATTTCACCAGAAGAAACTATACACCAACACCTGAAGGACTGATTCAGTTTTCCATCTAGAGGTTGAACTCTTCCTGCACTGCTCTGAGACATTACCATGCTCTCTTTGAGGAAGATTCTAAGGTGGAAAATTAGTGCAAGGATACCTCGATTTTCTGCACCTCCAGAAAATAAAAGGGGGTTTCAAGCCAAAATAAAGCAAATGAACAAAAAGGGGAAATTCAAACCAAGAGAAAACAATTGTACCAAAAAAGAGAGAGAGAGAGAGAGAGAGAGAGAGAGAGAGAGAGAGAGAGAGAGAGAAGAAGAAGAAGAAGAAGAAGAAGAAGAAGAAGAAGAAGAAGAAGAAGAAGAAGAAGAAGAAGAAAGGAAAGGAAAGGAAGAAAAAAGAAAAGAAAAACCAAATACTTATTAACCAAGGATCAATGTTGTTAAGTTTGTCAAAATAAAATGAATTTTATCACTGTCACCAGTTCTGAGCTGATACAGCAAGAAAGGTCTGTGCATTCACCCTCTACCAAAGCTCTATCAACACAACATCACATTCATTTGATTAAAGGTCCTCCACCTAACATCCCTTCATCTGGCTCTCCATTATCTAAATCCTACTCACCGCCATGGCTCAAACTACATATTTCCATATTCATACCTCCTTAGAATATTTCTTGACTATACCAAAACCATTCCACACCCAATTCTTTCATATTTTACACATATAATACATATAGCTATAATTATCTAAGTACATATAATTCAAAACAAGTGATACCATGTGTGATACTGATTACATATATACTGAACCACATCATTGTTTTGAATTGTTTCATAGATATTGGTTCTACCTCTACAGTTAGATTATAATTTCAAAAACAAAAGATATATTCTCTAAGGGAGGGCTTGTTTCTTAGCCCTGGCTCTGAAATTAACTTACTTTCAGGCTGCCATAAAATTTTATGCATCTCTGCCTTGAAAAAAAAATCACTTCCTATTACTTGGAACCTTCATTTTCCACCTTCACAAAGATACTGTTGGAGTAGATGAATCTATTTTCTTTGACAGCTCAAATTTGTATATGATTTATTATTCTGTTTCTCATATTTCCAACAAAAGTTCATATAATTCTGGATGCATTGTTATTTCTTAATAAATAAGTGAATTTCATTTCAATGACTGTATGGGTGGACATTTAGACAACTGGATGAAATAACAAAAGGATATTTGTATAAACTAGCTATTTGAAAGGATTTCATTTCTTCTTGACATTTGGTAGAAGGTATAGATTGACGTACAGCTGGGTTCTTGCTTTACCCAACACTGAATGTTGAGTGGAACCCTAAGACTCTTCTTTGCTGGAGACACCACAGGGCAGAAACTATCTGCCAGAAAAATAAACTTCCCTGATCTATTTTTATGGAATAATAATAGTCTCCAGGGATTTCAAAGGTAGTGCCCAAATACTGAAAGAGCCTTAGATTCTTATCCAGGGAACAGAAAAAGAAACATTACAAGCCATTTATTTTTTTCAAGAGGAAAAATAATGTCCCCCATTAACTATCACATAATGAAAATGTCTCCCAGACATCATCAGAGTCCATTGAGACTCATAACTCCCAAGCTCATTTCTCACTCTGTTGCTGGCTGATCTATTTTTCACTTCACCTTAGCCTTTTGACAAGTCATATAAAAGAAAGGGTGAGAAAATGTTTCCGGTGTCAAAGCCTGCCTCTCTTTCTGGAACATACCATATCAGGTAGGCAGGTAAGAAACAACCCTATTATCGTTTCCAAGAACTAAGAATGGCCAAAGCTTTCCAAAAGAGCTGTTTTCCCTGAACAAGTTTATACCACAGACGGATAGTGGCCTATTTATGTGCAAAGCCACACACACCACTTAGCCCCATCACCCAGTAAAAAAGAAAGAGTCAAGTAACCTTACACAGGTGCTAATTTTTAGACATTGCCTGATCAAGGGCCTATAACTTCCTTTATAAGTGCTCTAAGTAAGTCTAGATTGATGTTTCCTATATATGCCTGCTGAACCCTTACATTAACTTTTAATATCAAATGGAGTAGCATAAGGTAACACCAATAAGGATTATCAGGATTGTTTCCAGACTACTTCATGTCCCTTTGTTTATCAACAACCTCATTCCCCCTTAATAGATAAGCCAAACTACTGCATAACTTCCTATTCTCTCAGTTTACCCACTGACAAGAGAACACTGGCATGGTCAAGTAGAACACTTAGCTTTAATTTAATAGAATCTGTGTTCAGGAACAGTGTTAGGTTCTCTGGTGGAAGCATTCATACTTTGAGTGTTAAAATGTCTGTGTTTACAGGATCCAGAGTCACAGAGCTTAAAAACAAAATTATCACTAGTAGGTAATTAGGGATAATGACACATGGAATGACCTCCGTTTCTGTCCTTTGGTTTCTAAAACCATGTATACCTACTTGACTGTATTCTCCACTGCATCCCAACATCATAAAGCACTATTTCCAATCTAGAGTTTACATGAATCTCCCTAGCCATTCTACCATTATGCAAGTCTGTTTCCTTGGGTGATATGGATATGGTAAGATCAATGATTCCTATAAATATGATTGCTTCATTCTTTCCCTGAAAACCGAGTTTACTTTGCATGGCCCAACATGGTAAGAAATTCAGTAAGTTTCAGATGGCATTTCAGGCAAAACAATCATCATCATCATCATCATCATCATCATCATCATCATCATCGTCATCATCTAGAGGAAGCAAATAACAACTCAGATGTGTTTCAAGTTAGCATAAATGACTATTTCCTACCTGATGGATGGGAGTTCTCCTGTGGCTTTTTTCTTCAACTAAGTCATATTGTTTGGGGGCTGAAGTTCAGTTTCTATTGTTTGTAAGCTGAAGAATAGAAAGAGAGAATCACCCCTGTGGAGGAAAGTCCATACTATTGAGCACATGTATAGTTTTCATGACTAGTAAGTTCACAAGCCTACTGAACAGTCTTTGGAGAACTGAGGAAGAAAATTCAGTTACCTCGTCTACTTTTTTAAAATCTTCTTTACAAAAAGTGTATTTAGTAAAATTTCATTTGAAACCAGTATTACCAAATTTTGGGCCCATTTCAAGAAATCCACCCTTATAAGTCTTCCATAAGTATCTTTGCTGTGAACTCTAGCTCCTCCCAAGACTTTGACCATCCACCCAAATCATTATTTCACCATTCCTAAATCACTGAGAGGATTCCCCATTCCCACAACTGTTTACAATGTCTTACTGGCTTAGAATGTATTAGCACTAATTTTCCACTGGATATCAATTTATTATGCAGATATATGACTAAAACTTTATCGATTTTTTTTTCTCCTGAGACAACTGGTCACAGGTCACTACCCATGAGGCTCTAATTAGAGGCTCAAGGAGGGATGACACTGAATTAGAAGTAACCCATTGAAAATGTGTGTATGCTATGCCTTCAATATCTTTTCATTTTGGATCTGTCACTCACATGATTATTAAAGGTTGCTGGGCATAATGAATCTGAAAAATCAGTGGATCAAAGAATAAATATTTTACAATAGGTAGCTTGAGCTACATGGTCATTGGTGTCTCATACTAGGTATTTATTCTAACTTAGTTTCTCATGGGAGAGAAAATGTGCTTTGTTAAATGATGGTAGGTTAAATTTACACAACTGAACAATTTTGTTCCAAAATCATAAAGACCTTCACTAGAAATTCACTACTTGATGGAGCATCACAGATATGATGTAACATACCTATCTTCCCCAGATATTCCAAGCACCCCTGGATCTCTCCTTCCATAAGAACCAACTGACAATACTACTTGTTCATGTACTTACTAGAGTATCTTTTCATATCCTACCTTTCCAACCTGAAACCAGAAGTATTTAAGGTCATTTGGCAAATTAGCAGGGCAGCATACCAAAATGTGTTTTTTTTCTGCTCTGAAAACTCAAAGATGCACAGCAACCGTTGGGTATATTTCTTAGTATGGGAGTGGGCAATGTTGTAGACACTGCAGATGATATTCCAACATGTTTCAGGTTATTGGAAACACAGAAACTCTGATGTGGCATATATCTATAGTGAAGATTATTTCTAACCTTATTATGTGCATATGCCATGCCAAAACATCTAGGATACCTGCTACTTCCTGCTTTATAGTTTCTATCAACATGAGGTTATCACTGAAGTCAGTCTGCATAATGGTCTATGGGTTTATAAGATACAAGGCATCAGTAAACTAAATTGTGATATACAGAGCTAAAAGGATGGCATAATTCTGATATGTTATAGCAAAGCTATATTGCCATTCGAGTCAAACAACTGTAGAAAAACTAGTATTTACAGGTTATTAAGATGAAGGAAAAAGTATCAGATCAACATATTGGCGGTACAAAGACACCAATGATTAATCTGACTTTCTCAAGTGAGGAGACTATATTTGGAACCAAGCCAGCAGCTTCCTTCAGTCCCCCTTTGAGAAGTGTGGAAGCTTTGAGAAATGGGATGCTCCACATAGGCTCCTCTTCAAGGAGGGCTCTGCTGCCCAGCTGCAAGGAGTGGGTGTAGCAGACAGCTTCCAGCTGGTAGCACTTTCCAAATTCCCATTTTCACTGAGCTGAGATCATATTCTACTCTTCTTAGAGCAACCCTGGCCAATGGCTTAGCAAGGTGATGGGTGGCAAAACAGACTGGCCATTTTTGCTCAGTGTGAGACTTCTCTAACGGCCAATCTTTGCCCTAGAGCTCAATTTTGGGCCAACAGAGATAATGTCAGATCTGCAGCATGGTTTTATGGATTCCCTTGTGCAACCCTGCTTCCTCCTACTTTCTATTCTCAGATGTTACAGACCAATAAAACTTTTGTGCTCTTAAGTCCATCGCAGACTGTTTCCTAACAACTCTAACCTGCAACTCTGTTTGCATTAATTTCCTATTTTTTTAAGAAACCGTCTATCCTCTGCCTCCGAACTAGAGTCTTGTAGTGGATTTTAAAAATGGAAACCATCCCCTCTCTACCTGTAAATTTTCTGGTAATGGCACAACTGTCAAGTTTTTCAGAGATGACCTAGTAATTCAAATGTGCTATTGTGGTGGTGAGGATTCACACATTCCTTTGCCTTTCCTGCCATAGGAATTGCCACTCTATGGATTAGGACACCACTCCAGGAATGCTACTAGGCTCCCAGTCTGCACTTACTATATATAAAAGAAGTTAGAAAGAAACATTAGGGCTATAATGGTTTGACGCATTCCTCCTGCTCTGATCCCTGCACTGTTTCCTGTTATTTCTTTTGTTCTTGTTGTTTTTATTTATTTTTTTATCTCTAATGTTACAGAATGCTCTCAAATGTTGGTGATCTTTAGGACTCTGCTCCTACTTAAGAACGAAACAGGAAAGGTTAATGAGTAATGCTTGATGCATAGCCTGAGTTTGTCAAGTGGTGGAGTTCACTATGAGACGATCTTGTTGAGCTGTTTCATAGGAAGGATGTCTAGCTAGCTGTTTATTTTTATAGGCATTTTCTTTTGAGCTAGTGAGTATGCCCACAAAAGAAACATCCGTCCTCTGTCTAAATGACTTAAGCCTGGCTACCAGCATTCTGGAAGCTTAGCAGAGAAAGGGGGAAGCAGTCTCACTTTTCACTCAAGCACCCTGATTTATGACAGCCTCACTCAGCTGTGTACCATGTTACCAGGGGGCAGAGTCTCGCTGGCTCACTCTCACCAAGAAATCATCATCCAGTTTCCTTCATGAATATGGTGTCTAAATGATTCTCACAGTTTTCAGCCACACAGGCCATTTTCAGAGTTACTTTTATTCTCAATTCATGCTTTGTATGGTTCTGTGATAGTAATCCCCTCACTTTGGAACTTCTACGACACCAGGTTTCTTTGTTATCTGGCCCGCTAAGTCCATTGCTAATCACCATACATTATTACTGTCATCTCCCCTCCTTTCATTTTTGTCCTTGCGACGTACAGTGTACCATTTTCTACCAGGTTTCAGATGGAACAACGGTGTCCAATACACTCTGAAGTAGAAATGTCCCTTGCTTATTTTTGTCACTCCCAAGTATCAAACTGACAGAGCCTAAATATATTCTTGAGCCCTAGCTGCTAGAATTCTCAAAAAAAACCAAATTAGGGTGGCCTTGAAACAGACATCTCTCAGCAAGACTGATACAATTGAAGCTTTAAGCACTGAAGCTTTCAAAAGAGTTTTGAAGTGGGGGAGGGGGGTATCTATGACACTGTTCCAGGGCTCCAATATTCGTCACCTAATGCCAAACCATCCAAACCTGTCATCAGTGAGTAGTTTCCTCCTGAGCTGGCTCTCCACCAAACTGCCCCTATTCAATGTTTCAATCCTCAAGAAGCTGATTTCAATAAGTCTGTTTAATTAGTAATGATGGTAATCATGAAAATACCAATGACAACAACTACATGTTTATCATCAGACCTTGGAACATGTTCCTTTTGTGATGTTAGTAAACATTAGAAAAGTGTTTCATTCTCAAACCAATTTATAAACTTTTAGTAAATAAATGTAAAAAGGCTTCTTTGTGATAGGACTCTTCAGATCCTTTTAAAATATATTAATGTATAAAATGGAAATAAAAGAATGTAATAAGAAATGATTGAATACCAGAGCTGAAAAAGGTATCAAGATCTATTTAGCCTAAAACCCTAAATTTACAATGATGTAACTCAAGTCTACTGTGGAAAACTGACTTGTCCCAGGAAATGCAGCCAAGTTTTGAAAATATCAGACAAGGCACCCAGGACTGCTGACTTCTAGTTAAAGACTCTTGAATTTCTGTTTCTTGCCTTCAGGGAACTTACAGATGGAATATATGTGAACTGTTGAAGGTAGATACATTGTTGTAACGTGTATTTTTCCTAATACTTAAAAAATTAAGGTAGATGCATCAATTAAGAACATGGGTTAGGATCTAGAATGAATCAATCCTGGGTTACATGTGGGTTCCAATATCTATTTATATGTCTATCTATCTACTTATTTTTCTTAAGTTTATTTATTTATTTTGAAAGACAGAGAGTAAGCACGCACAAGGGAGGGCCAGACAGAGAGAGGGAGAGAGAGAGAGAGAGAGAGAGAGAGAGAGAGAGAGAGAGAATCCCAAGTAGGCTCCACACTGTGGGAGCTTGACCTCTCAAACCCTAGATCATGATCTGACCTAAACCAAGAGTCAAACACTTAACCAACTGAACCACCCAGGTTCCCCGGGTTTTACTATTTTAATACTTAACAACCTTGGTCACTTAATCATCTCAAATGCAAATTTTCTCATATCTAAAAAGATGATGAAACGGACTTTATGAGTTTACTAAGACTACATGAAAAAGTGCCTAATAACAACTAATATAGGCCCAATACTTAGCACTTAAGGATCATTTAATAAATTGTATATTTATTACTGGCAGTATTTTTAATTCTATTATTATTCATAAGTTCAAGTCAGATTCTAATGAGCCATTTTATTTACCCACACCCATAATAACTTGTTAAAGGAACTCTAAGATTTCTTGATTCGGCTTTATAGCTAAGCTTCTTGATAAAGAACGGACATATTGCCTACATTTTTGCGCTTTCTACTAACTTTCAACCAGCTTAAAAGAGGTCATACCCCTATCTCCACAGAACGAATATCTGTTAAGGTTACCAATGACCTTTATGGTGATAAATCCAATACATGTTTTTCTCTTGCCATCCCGATGTTTTTTTAGCAATTTTCAACACAGCTGGGCCCCTTCTGTCTTTCAGTGTGTTTCTGATTTTTTTTTTTCCCTCACTCAACCACCAGCCTCAAGCTGTCTCTTCTGGAATGCTATGCAGTTTAGAGGAATGGAGTTAGGAAAGAAAGCCGGGGCTTGGAATGAAGCAGACTTAGGTTTATATCTACTGACTTCTTTAT
>NC_043710.1:20067705-20069725 GCF_006229205.1 Suricata suricatta | reverse complement strand
GGTTAAGTGTCCGACTTCGGCTCAGGTCATGATTTCACAGTTCATGGGTTTGAGCTCTGCATCGGGCTCTGGGCTGATAGCTCAGAGCCTGGAGCCTGGAGCCTGCTTCAGATTCTGTGTCTCCCTCTCTCTCTGCCCCTCCTCCATTCAGGCTCTTTCTGCTTCTCAAAAATGAGTAAACATTAAGAAAACAATTTAAAAAAGAGACAACATGAAGCTGCTACTCTTCCAGTGTTTCCTTT
Source organism: Suricata suricatta (assembly GCF_006229205.1). Classification (NCBI taxonomy): domain Eukaryota; kingdom Metazoa; phylum Chordata; class Mammalia; order Carnivora; family Herpestidae; genus Suricata; species Suricata suricatta. The sequence goes on along the minus strand of NC_043710.1, from coordinate 20,069,483 downwards.
CTTAGGGAATGGCATCAGCAAACTTCCAGGAACTCAGTACAAATACCTGGGAGTTTTCTATGACCTCCTGCCACCCTCATCCCAACCTTCTCTTCCCCAGCATCAATCCGATGCAGTACCAAATTCGGTTTCTTTTCTTAGAGCCCTTCAAATCTGTCAGCTGCATTCATTTATCTATTCATCTTGCATTAATTCAGTGCCTTTTTGTGCTAGAATCTGTCCTAGACTCTGGAATAATAAAGGTAAACCTGGGTTCAAACTATCTATGATAAATGACCATTTTTTTCTTTCTTTTTCATTCCAGTAAGTCTCAGATACTTTGGTAAAATAAAGTGAAAATCAATTAGTAGACAATTAAATGAAAATCGAGATACAAAATACAGGCCCTAGTTTTCATTATTAGATTCAATAAACATAAATTATTCACCAAATTGCTATAAAAGTTTGTAAATGCTTCTTTCAATTTCTGTACCTATCTCATTACAGACCAGTAAATTTTACAAACTGGTGTCATCCATGAATTGCACTTTGAGTAGCACTGAGGATAGAACCCGACCTTTTCTTTGGCCATAAATATAACAATAACATTATGCCATTAATTTGTGCTAACACTGAGGGATCCAAAAATAGAAGAGTGAGTAAATAGAAAAACCAGACTCCCATTTTTCCTATTTCCTAGTCTCAGTTTTAAGAATTTGCACATTTTTTCAGAATTTTCCATATATTTGGAAGCATATTTATTCTATATAAAAAAATAAGTGGATGGGGCACCTGGGTGGTTCAGTCAGTTGAGCGTCTGACTTCAGCTCAGGTCAGGATCTCATAGTCGGTGAGTTTGAGCCCTCCATCGGGCTCTGTGCTGACAGCTCAGAGCCTGAAACTTGCTTCGAATTCTGTGTCTCCCTCTCTCTCTGCCCTTCCCCTGCTCATGTTCTGTCTCTCTCTCTCAAAAATAAACATTAAAAATATTTTTTAAAAAATAAGTGGAATCATAGAGTGTATATTCTTCTAAAATTTGCCTTCTTACCTAGGTAAGCAGATTTTGAAGTCTTTTTTTTTTTATAAACACATAACAGATCAAATTTCTTACTTTTGTACTGCTAGATATTAGGTGATGTTAGATATTCGGTGAAACACGTGAAATTGCTGATACTCCATCCCTTGGATTTATAAAATGTCAATTTCAAATGGTTAAATATCATATTTCATTGCATGGCCATCCCATACTTTAGTTGTGCAATCCTCTATCTATAAACAATATGGTTGATTCCAGTATTTTATGTGTAACACACTTACAAACTTTGAAACAATACTACTGTTAGTCCATTTAATGGAAATGATCGTGGAAATATTCTTTCTCCTAAAAGTTTACATTGTTTTTAAAAAATAAAAACACAATTTTTTTTTTTAAACAAAGTATACCATGTCTAATTTGATTGTTGGCCTTAAAAAATCTGGATCTTCATTACTATTGAAAAGACTGTACCAATATTAGGGAGCTCTAAAGTACATTTTAATAACCTGGGGTGCCTGGGTGGCTCAGTGGCTTAAACATCCATCTGACTTTGGCTCAGGTCATGACCTGATGGTTTGTGAGTTTGAGCCTTGTGTTGGGCTCTGTACCTTCTCTGTGGAGCCTACTTGGGATCCTCTCACTCCCACTCTCTTTGCTCCTCCCTGGCTTGTGTGTGCTCTCTCTCTCTCTCTCAAAACAAATAAATAAACATTTAAAAAATTTTTTTTAAAAAGCACACTGTAACACCATACTAATAGTTTCA
>NC_043710.1:20052751-20067605 GCF_006229205.1 Suricata suricatta | reverse complement strand
AAAAAACCTCTTTTTTCAAATGGGAACTGAAGTTTTAATTCTGTGGGTTTTGCCTACTTCATGGGTGATCTCTTACAACAGGTCCTACTTAAATAAAGTTTTAGAGATTCATTCACATCCCAGCAAAATATTTCATGCTTATTTTAGTCCTTGGGCTCAATTGTATATACATTATACTGTAACAATTTTCCACTGGTTATTTATAATCAGTTTTTTTTGTTTTATTTTTTTTCTATGAACTTCTGTTTAGTTAATGCTTACAGACTTGTTTTCAAGGTCACTGCTCCTTGTTTTTGCAGTATTCAATCACCTAATAAATCTGGTGTTTATTGTTTTCTTTTTGGTTTTTGATCCTTTTTTCAAGTATTGATTCTTTACATATAGAATTTTGACTTGTTTTATAGATTCTCCTTCTTTGCTGAGAATCTGATCTGTTCACTTATTCTTTTCCTATAAGTCCTTATACACATTCCAAGTAACTACTGTCAAGTTTCTGCCTCCTAATTCTGATATTTGTTGTATATTTCTCATGTTTAATTATAAACAAGATATTGCATATAGAGCAGTGCAGTTTGAAATGTAGTATTTTTTCTGGTTTTCCTAGAAAATCTTTTCCTATGTCTGGCAATTGAGTTGAAGTGCCAAGTTGATCTACAACTAAGCTTCAGATTTAATAAGATTAATGTATTTTTGGTTAGCTCACCCATCACCCAGTGTGTTACTGAGGTTCCTCTTATGAGGGGCTAATCTCTTTTATTTTATTAGGGTTGATCCAAAAGGCAGTTGGCTCATGCTTTCACCTTCGGAGTTAGTGGCAGGGGTCACTTTTTTTCAAGCACAGTGGAAATGCTCCAGACTGCAAACTACACTCTGTAGTCCCGCCTCACTGTCACTTACTTTGACAAATTGGGTGTAATTATGAATTGCCAAGCTAAAAGTATTACTTTTACTTTTACTTAAACTCCAAACCTCCTTACCTTCCCTTTTATTATTGGTCTTTCCTCAACCCTGAAAATTATCTAGAAGGAATTCTTCTCTTGCCCACACCCAGGCCTCATGTTCCCTCCCAGGAAAGAGCAAGGACCCTCACCTCACTTGTGAAAGGCTTCTCTCTTCTGAAATTAGTTTTTGTGAACTTTCTTGAATTTGCCATTCTTTTTTCTAGTTTTATTATTTAGTTTTGAGAAAGAGAGAGACAGAGCATGAGGGGGGGAAGGGCAGAGAGAGAGGGAGACACCGAATCTGAAGCAGGCTCAAGGCTCTGAGCTAGCTGTCAGCACAGAGCCCCACAGGGGCTGGCACTCACAACCCGTGAGCTCATGACCTGAGCCAAAGTCAGACATTTAACTAACTGAGCTGCCCAGGTGCCCTTGAATTCATTCTTTAACAATTTCACGTATGATTTTAATTAAACTGGACTCTGAGTGTGTGTGTATGTGTGTGTGTGTGTGTGTGTGTGTGTGTGTGTGTGTGTGTGTAAATCCTTTTATGTCATAACTTGAAATGGAACTGTTTTTATCCACTCCTTGGCTGTTCTCTGGACAGCTTGTTGTTAGTTAATAGTTCAGTCTAGTCCCTAGTCTGATGTGTTTACTAATGATTTAAAAGCATATGACTAATCTCATCTCTGTTGATTTGTTTGTTTTAATCAAGATGCCACAAAACTAGAGCACTGGATTTTCTTTGATTCCTAAATTCCTAGATAAACTTTTAGGGTTGCATCTTTTTGCTCTTCCATTCCTCAGTGTATCATATTTAACATCCATTTTAGGGTAGGCTCTCTAGAAACAGAGCTTGGGGTTGACGTTTGTATGCACAGGATTTTCTGTGAGAAATTTCTCAGGAGAAGCTACTAAGGCTGAGAGAAACAGGATAGGAATAAGGGTTCCAATGAAATTTAAATTCAGCATGGTCCCTTGGGAATGTCTAGAGTCTGTACTGCATCAGAGGCTGTCCTTTCTAGAAGCAAGAGGAGTAGAGGGAAATATAACTGCCAGCCTCTCTAGGCAAGGGAGCTTTAGTCTCTCAAGAACAATCTCAGGGAAAATATGTCATTGGGAGCCATCAAAAAAATACTTCTCAGATCTGGGGGATGAATGCTACAACAGAGTTGGTGATAGGGATAGAAGGGAACTGGGTGAGGCATATACATAACATTCTACTAATGTTTGTAATTCTTAAATTAATTACCTAAGACACAAGTTGTCTCTACCTGCCTACAGGGTATACTTATATGATGGGAAAAAAACAAACAAAAACAAACAAATCCAGAAACACTACCACTCCACTACAGACAGAAATCCAAATACTGTGGTGTCTTCAAACAACAGTTCATAAACCAAAAGAGAGGTTAACACATAGGTTCCATGTTTGATTGAACAATATTATCTGTTTAATCATTGGGGATCAAAAAGAATCTGTTGGCGCATTTGGGTTGACATGAGTGAAACTAAAGTTCAAGTTTCTTCATGGATCATGACCCCTATTGCCAATTTTTTAGAACTATTGCTTCTAAAGGAAGAGGCCATCTTAAAAGGCTATTCAAAAATAAATCTGATTTTTTTCTTAATAAATTTTATTCTACTCCCCTAAATATGTATGTATATAACCCAATAATAATTTCTTTTGAGCATTAATCACACTGCAGGGGCCAAAGGCAGGCCACACCAAGATGGACCACTTTGGCATGTGAAGATTATTTCCAGCTGAAAGCAACTCAGTTTGTGGGCTCAAGAGAAACTTTGCCCCTCCCTTAACTACCCAGAGAATCTAAACTGGGGGTCCTTCAGAATAAGGGTTATTAGCAAAAATAAATTTTATAAGTGACCCATAATTACCAAACACCCCCCCCTTCTTATTTCCCAATGAATTGCTTTCCTTCCCTCTGAAGTTCCAGACACCTACCTTCTTTTCCTTAGTTCAAGATGACATATATTTTTTGTTTTGCCTGACTCTTTGAAATGTCCAGTCTGGGTATATTTCCTGTAGGTACAAAATTAAATTTGATTTTCTCCTGTCTCGTGTCAATATAGTTCTTAGTCCAGATACAAGGACTTTTGAAAGGGACAGAAAATTCTTGCTCCCTGACAACACAGAGACTGAACATTTGGAAGATAGTCTATCACATAGTTCTGCTCTTTAAAGTCTGTGGCCCCCTTTTGGTGGAAGGTAAAATTATAGAATAGATTTTCTGTTTGGGAATATGGGCACGCAGTCTGTGTAATTAGAACTATTCTGGTACTACTCCATAATTCTGGTTGGGATAAAATCCTAGATATATTTTTCTTAATTTTCCCATGTAAATCCTTGTGTAGGCTAGCTCCCTAACAGGTGGATGATTTCTTAATGCATTTGGAGATGTATACTGTGAGACACTATGACAATTCTCATAAGAAAATCAATAGGATTTCATGGTCAGTTAAGTTACCTTCCCTTACACCATCACATTAAAGGCACAGAACTGTTTTAGGGTGAAGAGATATGTTTACTTTAGAATATCTTAGTGTTGGTAGAATAATGCTTTGGTAGTCGATATTTTTATTAGCGTTACTTTTATTTACCATTTCTCTTAATATTAAAAAGAAACCCAGAATATCATTTGAGAAACAGGATGGGAATGAGTCATACAGGCATTCAGTATAAATGAAATCCAGACGAAGTTAAAATTTAGAATTTCTTACTTCATTTTTCTTTCTCTGCCCTCAACACTCTATGTGCCTATTATTTTGCTGGATGGACCATGCTCTCACATTGCACTAATACCAATGGATGAAAGATGGAAATGATAAATCTACATTGTTTCTTGGGTATTGGAGTGCATGCTCGGTTTGATATAAAATATCTGAATTCAAATAGCAGATCTGCTGGGGAGCCTGAGTGGCTCAGTTGGTTGAACATCTGACATTGGCTCAGGTCATGTTCTCATGGTCCATGAGGTCAAGCCCCTCATCAGGCTCTGTGCTGACAGCTCAGATCCTGGAGCCAACTTCAGATTCTGTGACTCCTTCTCTCCCTGCCCCCCACCTCAGTTGTGTTCTGTCTCTCTCTCTTTCAAAAATAAATAAACATTAATATACATATATATATAGTCAAATAGATCTGCTAATTACTAGCCGTGTAACTTTGCACAAGTTAACCTTCATCATGTTAAGTGTATTCGTAGTTCCCTTTCCTATTTCACCCATAACACCACCCGCCTCCACATTGGTAACCATCAGTTTGTTCTCTATAGTTAAGAGTATGTTTTTTTTGATTTGTATCTTTCTTTATTTGTTCTTTTTGTTAGTTTCTTAAATTCCACATATAAGTGAAATCATATGGTATTGATCTTTTTATGACTGCCTATTTCACGTAGCATTATATCCTACAGATCCATCCATATTGTTGTAAATGGCAAGGTTTCATTCTTTTATATGGCTAATGTTCCATTGTATGCATATACCACTTTTTTGTCCATTTATCTATTCATGATACTTGTGTTGCTTCCACAATTTGTCTATTCCAAATAATGCTGCGATAATACATATGAATGCATATATCTTTTCAAATTAATGTTTTCATATTGTTTGGGGAAAGACCCAGTAGTGGATTACTGGATCATATGGGAATTCTTTTTTTAATTTTTTGAGAAGCCTCTGTACTGTTTTCCACAGTGGCTGCACCAGTTTGCAATCCCACCAAAAGTGCACGAGGGCTCCTTTTTCTCTACATCCTCACCAACACTTGTTGTTTCTTCTGTTTTTGATTTTAGCTATTCTGAAACGGGTCTCATTGTGGTTTGATCTGCATTTCCCCAATGATGAGTGATACTGAGCACTGTTTACATCTGTAAGTCTTCTTTGGGGAAATGTCTGTCACCTCATATTTAATTGGATTATTTGGTTTTTGGTGTTGAATAAATTCTTTATACATTTTGGATACTAACTCTTTATCAAATATGTCATTTGAAAATGTCTTCTCCCATTCAGTAGGTTGTATTTTAGTTTTGTTGATGGCATTCTTTGCTGTGCAAAAACTTGTCATTATGATGTAGTAATAGTAGTTAAGTTTTGCTTTTGTTTCCCTTGCCTTAGGAGAATATCTAGAAAAAGATGTTACTGCTTGGCTGTAATGTCAAAGATATTACTTCTTGGGCTCTCTTCAAGGATTTGGTCTCATATTTATATCTTTAATCCATTTTGAGTTTATTTTTGTGTATGGTGTGAAAAAATTGGTCAGTTTCATTCTTCTGCATGTAGTTGTTCAGTTTTCCAACACCACTTGTTGAAAAGTCTTTTTCCTATTGCATATTCTTGCCTCTTTGTCAGAGATTAGTTGACTGTATAATCATAGATGTGTTTCTGGGCTCTCTATTCTATTCTATTGATCTACGTGTCTATTTTTGTGCTAGTACCATACTTCTTTGGTTAGTATATCTTTGCAGTATATCCTGATATCTGGAATTGTGATACCTCCAGTTTTTTTTCTTTTTCAAGATAGCCTGGGATCTTTGGGGGTTTTGTGGTTCCATACAAATTTTAAGATTACCTGTGCCATTCTGTGAAAAATGCTTTTGCTATTTTGATAGGAATTGTATTAAATATGAGAATTGTTGCTACTCTTGAATGCTCCAGCAAAAGTGGAAAAAATATGAATGTGGAGGGATAGTTTAATGAAATTAAGAAAGAAAAGAAATTTCTTTAGGGACAAAAAGGTCTTTTAATTCTTATTTCTTGAAGCTCCAAAATTATCAGTAACATAAAATAAATTTATCCAAATGAAAATTATTTATCATGTAATATTCCCCAAACTTTTCGTAAATCAGAGGAGCTTCCAAGTCCCTGGTTTGATCCAATGGCCAACACTAAACACTTTATTGCTCAGTGTAAGAATTCATGAGGCATAATTCGTTTTACTTTGTTAAAGTAAAGTAAACATGGAAAACATATCTGATATTTATTACTTTAAAGCCTAAAGGTATTTGTCCAAGTATTTGCCTGAGACAAATGCTTTTAATCTTTAACCCAGTATTTAAGTAAAAATTTACTTTAAAAAATATTTTTCTTTATTCAGTTCTTTCATAGCTTTCACAAAGTGTGACATTTATTAGATTTTAAACTTATTACTATATACCCAGGCTAACCCCTCCCAGAACAAAATACCACAACTTTCTTTCTTTGCTATATTTTGCCCTCGAACTATTATGCTTGGCTCCCAATAATCATGTATTGAATCAATATGTGAATAAGTTACTGAAAAGCTATTCTCTAACAAATATCTGGCTAGTAGATGAGTGTGAATGCATTAAAACATAAACATGATATTGAGTGAAGAAAATCATACTCAGACAACATTCTACTAAATTACTCCATTTAAAATAGTTCATAAACTGGCAAACTCATTATATCAAAGCCAGGATATTGCTCATTCTTGGAAAGAATAGTTATGGAAGAGAGTACTGAGGGGTGTTTCTTAATCTGCTGTCAGCTATCCAGGTGTTTTCAAGTTTGTGTAAATCCATGGAGACTTGACCTGTGTACTTTTCTTTATGTATGCTCTCCTTTATAAAAATGTGTTCAGAAATCTACTTAATCGCCTGGAGCAAAAATAGCTTAGGTCATTTGACTGCCCTTTTGTTCTAATGGGAAATATTAGGTGAATATTCTGTCAGAAGTCTTAAAGATACTTCATATCCTCTCCTTAGCTTAGCTTTTATGAGACATTTCCAAGAAAAGAGGCCAACCACCAATTTTCATCCAATCTCAGATCTTATAGATGTGCACTTGAACATGACAACCTTCATGGCAGACTCATTTTCTATTTCCCCAATACCTACTTCTTTCCTCACATTCCTATTTACTACTGACTTTAAACTGTTCCTTCCTGTGTCTCTCTGCTATACAACATAAATTATATCACATCTTCTTTTCTATAATTTCTCATGCTCCGAAAATATTCAACATTATTTCCAGTTAAAGGAACAATGGAAATATTATCCAGTAGTCAAAATGAACAGACGGCTCTATCATTCTTTCTGAAAATTTCCATATTGGTTCAGAGACTGGGTGTTGATCTTTAAATTTTTTTTAATGTTTTATTTATTTTTGATACAGAGAGAGACAGAGCATGAGAGGGGAAGGGGCAGAGAGAGAAGGACACAGAACCGGAAGTAGGCTCCAGGCTCTGAGCTAGCTGTCAGCACAGAGCCTGACGCGAGGCTCGAACCCACGAACGTGAGATCTGACCTGAGCCGAAGTTGGAGGCTTAACCGACTGAGCCACCCAGGCGCACCTGGGTGTTGATTTTTAAATCTCCAATCAAAACACAATCTTGGATCCTCTTCATCACTAGAAAAACATCCATTGGCATTTAAAGCAGTGCAAAAAATTTTTCTTTCCTAAAGATGGATGTCTGATAGAATTGCTCTGGGATAAAACCCCTGATGAAAGCTTGTTACTTCCACATGAAAGGACTGGAAAGTTCATAGTTTAGGTTACACGTGTCCTAAATTAGGAACACACACACACAAAGTCACAAAATAAATGCCATGGTTTTGTATCTACTTGCCAAACAGAAACACTGGCATCAGTAACACAACTGTGAAGGTCCAGTCTTCCTATTTTCATATATGTATATGCAACTCTCTTTGCATTGCTATATACCACACTCATCAGATACCATTTGTTTTCCCCAGTATGTTTTACTTGTTATCTGCCCAACCTTCCCCTCCCAAACCTTGAACCTGCTAAAGAGGAATAACTGGTGGGACCTGACTGGTGAAAAGGAGAAGCGTAGTTTAAGAAGTTTATGAAGATTCAACTTACTTCCTCAGGGGTTTTTAAACCAATAAAAAATGTATGTGGAAGAGGTAAGATTAAGATTTGAGTCCGGGTTTCAGTATGATCTACTCTTTACATGTCATGCACCCTTTGTAAATGTTAGTTTCCTATCGGCAAAGTGAAATATGATCATGATAACGGCAAACATTTATGTGGATATTGTAAGAAACAAGTACATTAGAATATACTGAATATACAATATACTGAAAGTATACTGAAGACACAACTGGGAGCCACACCAGCCTCACTGGATGACACAGTCACAGCGAGGAGATGTCAGCATTTGCACAGCTCCTGCCATGAGAAGCAAAAACTGGCATCTCCTTCTGCTCCTACTGGCTCATTTTGGAAAGGAGCCTGCTGGTATTGACCCGGCCTCACAATATTCCAAATCAGACCAAATACCCCACACAGTTACCTCAGGAGAAAAAGCATATCCCTGCCCCTACAAAGGAGATTTTAGATCAAAGCACTATCATGTTCATCAAAAGTCTCTTCCTATGGGACTTGGATGCAAAACATAGATGATAAGGGGGATTAGGAACACAAGAGTTACAATCAAGTTTGGCCTGGAGAAAAATAGCCTAATTTAGAGATAAGCAAAAGGTAAGGGCAGAACATCAGTTACTAATTGATGATGTATGGTAGTCCCTTCCCCAAGGCGAGATTCTACAAATACCTTCCCTTACACCAACATCTGTGATGAGGATGGAAAAAGAGTAGTTAAAATAAAAACCCAAATACAAAGGCTGACACATATAGGCCCCCATGGTGCTTACACATTCAGCATCAAAGAAAAATGTTTGCACAAGCAACTTAGTAACTGGCTCAAATACAATCTTCCTCTTGTCAGCCAGACAGAATGACTCCCAGCCTATCCATACACCACTTAACCTATGTCTTAATCTTAGTGTTATTGACCTAAACAAATGTGTATGTTACCCTGTTTTTCACTAAGAACATCTTGTTATTTTCTTAGTTGTAAGATTTACTCAGCCTCACTGTGAGTGGGGTAGTTCTGCAAGAATACTTCTGTAAAACCTGTTTCTGTACACTTTCCGTTGATCAAAGCATCTTATCACAGAGAATTATCCACTGTAAAAATTCCATCTTCTGATGTCATGTTATCGTTTGACCTATAAATAAAGACACCAAAACTGACAGGACAGTGATGCCTGCCTGGTGATGAGAAAGAACCTTGTGGCTCTCTCATCCCTCTCTCGCCCACACCATCTCTCCTTCGGGGACCTCTGGACTGGCTGGAACGGGACTCCAGCATAAAATGTGAGTAAACATTGAATGATGTATTTGACAAATTACAACAAAAGGGGATATGTGGCAATTCCTCAGACCTTTCTTTGGATATTCTTCCAAAATAAATAATCATCGTTTTTCATTTTTTTTAATTTTTAAAAATGTTTATTTTTGAGAGGGGGAGAGGAGGAGGAGTGCAGAGAGAGACACACACACAGAATCCGAAGCATACTCCAGGCTCTGACACAGCTCAGAGTTCCATGCTGGGCTCAAACTCATGAACTGCGAGACCATTACCTGAGCCAAAGTCAGTCGCCTAACCTGCTGAGCCATCCAGGCACCCTTCAGTTTTTTAAGGTAACTTTAAATTACTTCCCCCATTTTTCATTTTTATTTAGTTCATTCACATAATTGAGAGCAGAGTTATAGAAAGATCACTACGACTGAACAACCACAAAAAAAGTGTTGAATGGCATCATTTTGGAAAAAAAAAAAACCCAGTAAATTGTAAATTGCATTTGTCTTTCTTATTTTATGTGCAAACTTTATTGTCTTTCTTATTAACTAACAAATATTTGTATAGCACAGTATTCACTTCAATAAATATTTCACCAAAGAATAGTGAGTTATTATAATCCTTTATTTCTCCCCACAAAAATGTAGAAATATGTTTGTTTTTAGTGATCATATGTTTAATAATTACTTAAATACATAAAAGTTATGTAAAATTGATGGGAAATATAATCCAATGGTGAAGCTTCTCCAAGAGTGTGATTTAGGAACAATTATTAAAAGGTGATTGAATATATAATATATTATTATAAATAATAAATATTGCATCTTTATTTTATTTCAGGTTTTCTGAAACTGTCTTGTTACAAAATATCCCAAAAAACCTCACTACATAAATAATAAAATATTTGCCAAAATAACAAAAAGAATAGAGGCTAGAAAAGTACAGACTAAGCAAGTGTAAGATTAAAGTTTCTGATTTTGTCTGTCATCAAATGGGATAACCAGGTACTCTAGTTTAAAAGGTTACCATACGGGGGCGCCTGGGTGGCTCAGTCAGTTAAGCGTCTGGCTTCGGCTCAGGTCATGATCTCACAGTTTGTGGGTTCGAGCCCCGCGTCAGGCTCTGTGCTGACAGCTAGCTCAGAGCCTGGAGCCTGCTTCGGATTCTGTGTCTCCCTCTCTCTCTCTCTGCCCCTCCCTTGATCACACTGTCTCTCTCTGTCTATCAAAAATAAATGTTTAAAAAAATGTTTAAATAAATAAAAGGTTACCATACGGTGGTCAAGAGACAAAATACTAAATTCATGAAAGATGGAGAGTAGGTTAGATGACACATGCATAAATCAGAGAACCAATGAATTACAATCTCACATAAAGTTTGAACAAGAAAGAAAAATGTTTCCACTAAAGAAAGATGGGGAAAAAATCCGATTGACGTACTCTAGGCTGCATAGAGAGAAGAAAATATAGAAATAAAATCTTTCTTAAAATTTAATATCTTCAAGAAAGGCTAGTATATGGACCTAAATTAAAGCTATCTTTGTAAATTAAAAAGAAGGCAAACAGAAAATTTGACTTTTCCCCATGGGTAGCCAATTTGAAGTAGATAAAGCTGAGATATGCTTTATGAATATTTAAGATTTATTTTGCTTTTCATCTCTTTCTATCTACAAGAAATACTGTCATTAATTTCATCCTTTTAATCTATACTTAACACATAAATGCCTATTTATCCTCTCTATATTTAACGTGTCCTGTACATTAATAATGCACTTACTATCTATAGTTAATATTTTTTTAAATTTCATCGAACCCATTTGTTATTGTTTGTTAAAATCAAAAAAGACAACTCTTGAATAATATAGCAAACACACTATACTATGGATGAAGCACATGTCTGAGGCACAGAGCATAAAATGGTGTTGATTTGAATCCCCACAGTTTGGCAGTATCACCAGACACTGTGAACTGTAGAGTTCCTACAAATAACTTTAAATAGCAATAGATGTTAATAAAATTTATAGAATTTATCAGAGAGGAATTAGAAGCTAACAAACAAAAGCCAGGATCATAGATATACACGTTTCAGATACTAGAATTACTGGGTGCATAAAATGAAAATAAATACTTATTATGTTTAGGGAAATCTAACATGGGAGCAAAAAAATTAAAATATTGGGTCTACTAAAAATTATCAACCACAAATCTTATTTTAATCAAATAAACTTCTAGAAATGTAAGACATAAAATTAAAGCAAAAACTAAATGGTAATAGCAGACAAACAATCCAATTAAAAATTGCACAGAGAAAAACTATAGTGAGCTATCACCTCACACCTGTCAGAATGCCTAAAATTAAAAAAAAAAAAAAAAAACAACAAGAAAAAAGTGCTGGCTAGGGTGTGAAGAAATATGAACCTTTGGTGGTGAGACAGCAAACTTGTGCAGCCACTGTGGAAAACAGTGTGGTTCTTCAAAAAGTTAAAAATAGAACTACTCTATGATCCAGTAATCACACTACTGGTATTTACCCCAAAATACAAATACGCTAACTCAAAGGGATACATGCACCTCAATATTTATAGTAGGATTATTTACAGTAGCCAAATTATGGAAGTGACCCAAATGTCTATCGAGAGATAAACAGATAAAGAAGTGGTTTATATACACAATGCAATATTATTCAGCCATAAAAAATGAACCTTGCCATTTGCAACATCATGGATGGAGCTGGAGAATATAAAGCTAAGTGAACTATGTCAGTCAGAGAAATAAATAACATATAATTTCAGTCATATGTGGAACTTAAGAAACCAAAGAAATGAGCAAAGGGAAGGAGAAAGAGAGGGAGAGAGAAACCAAGAAATGGACTCAACTATAGAGAACAAACTGATGGTTATAAGAGGGAGGCGGGGATGGGTGAAATAGGAGATGGGGGTTAAGGAGTGCACTTGTCCTGATGAGCACTGGCTGACATGTGGAATTGCTGAATCACTATATTGTACACCTGAAACTAATATAACACTGTATATTAACTACACTGGAACTATAAACAAACAAACAAATAAATAAATAGAGTATCTGAATAGACATTTTTCCAAAGAAGACCTACAAATGGCCACCAGGTACTGAAAAAGTGCTCAAAATCACTAATCATAAGGGAAATTCAAATCAAAAACACTTATTATAATGGCTGTGATCCAAAAGACAAGAAATAACAAGTGCTGGTGAGGATGTGGAGAAAAGGGAAGCCTTGTGCACTGTTGGTGGGAATGTAAACTGGCGCAGCTACTATGAAAAACAGTATGGAGTTCCTCAAAACATTAAAATTATAACTACCATATGATCTAGCAATTCCACTTTTTCTAAAATAAAAATAAAAACACTAACTGGGAAGGATATCTGTACCCTTATGTTCACTGCTTCAACATTTCCAGTAGCCAAGATATGGAAACAACCTAAGTATCCTTCAAGAAACGAATAAAGATAATATGGTATAGACCCACAATATAATATTATTCAGCCATGAAAAAGATCTTGACATTTGACAAAATAAGAATGGATCTCGAAGACATTATTATGTGAAGTGAAATAGATCAGAGAAAAAATACTGTATGATCTCACTGATATGTGGACTCTATAAATAAAACCCAAAAACAGAAAAACTGAATTCATACATAGCAAAGATTGCCAGTTGCCAAAGTGGACAGTGAGGGTGGGCAAAATGGGTAAAGATGATCAAAGGTACACACTTGTAGTTATAAAATAAATACCATGGAAATGTAATATATAGCATAGTAACTATGGTTAATAGCATTGTATTGTATACTGAAAGTTGCTAAGTGAGTAAATCTTAAAAGTTCTCATTATTAGAAAAAAAATGGCAACCATGTATAGTGATGGACGTTAACTAGACTCATAGTTGTGACCATTTCACAATACGTACAAATATGAAATCATTATGTTTTATACCTGAAACTAATATAATATATAGGTCAATTATATATCACAAAATATATAACATTTTAAAAAGGATATACAGATAGTAAATAAGGTCACTTTTGAAAAGTGATCAACATCATTTTTATTAGGCAAATACAAATTAAAATCATAATAATATACCACTATTTACCAACTAGAATGATTTTAAATTAAAAAGAATGACTTAATTAAGTCTGATGAGAAGAAATGAATTGCTTATATTCCATTTGTATAAGAAATATTCTGTCATTAATGCAAAATAGAAAACAAATTTGAAAACATTTTGGGAGTTTCTTTAAAAGTTAAATCCAAAGTACCATATGACAATCCAGTTATTCAATTCATTGCTTCTAACCAAGAAAAATGCAAGTAAATGTTCACATAGGTGTGTATGTAAATGTTCATAGCACTTTTTTTTCTAAAACCCAGAAACAACCCAAATGTCCATCAACATTTACCCAGTAATTTATAAACAAATTGTGTTATATCCATAAAATAAACTTCTTCTTAGCAATGAAAAGAATGAATTAGTTATATACATCATATGGATGAATCTCAGGATAATTATGCTGAGTGAAAGAAACCAGACAATAGAAAAGCAAGCACAGCTTTTATGATTCAATCTCCATATAAATTTCTAGAAAATACAAACTAGCATAAGTGATAAAATGCAGGTTAATAAAACTGCCTGGAATGGAAACGGGAAAAGGAATTCAAAAAGTCACAAGGAAATTTGAAGGGCATAATTACTATGTTCACTTTCTGACCATGGTGTTGGTTTCATGGGTGTGTGTGTGTGTATGTCAAAACTCAACAAATTGTGTATTTTAAGTACATATATTCACACATAAATACATATATATTTGTGCATCCTTAAATAAAGTTATTAAAACACTTTTTAATAATCAAAACTATAAAATGGCCTATATATATTTATAAAGTACACAGTTTAAAATAACAACCAAAATATACTGAAAGTAAGAGAATAAGAACATACAATGTAAACACTAATTAAAAGAATATTCACCTGGCTATATTCATATGAGGCTAAGAATATTTTAATGTAAGAAATATTAGTAGAGATAAACAAAAATATTCCATAAGAGCTAAAGGATCAATTAAGCAAACAAATGTAACAATCCTAAATTTATTGATGTTATAATATGCTTTAAATTTGATATCAAGCTAACAGAACTAAATGTGAGATATAATGATCTACAATTATATTTGTGTAACCTAGTTTTATGAAAAATTGATAGAGAAAATCAGTTTAGAATTATCAAGAAATAGATCTGTAAATTTTCACAAAAATGTTCTTAAATGAATATGAAACACCAGAACCATACATTGGTCTAAAAAATAACTTCCAATAATTACCTAAGAATGAAACCATGCAGAATACCTTCTATGAACACTTCAGTTACAATGAAACCCTATAAAAACATTATAACTTGATAAACCTTGAATGTCTGGACATGAAGAAACTGATTTCCAAATACCCCAATTGGTTAAGAAAAAAAAAACAAATAAAAATTTGGAAATATTTTACACTGAATTATAGTAATATTATGACAAGACAAAATGCATGAAATTCAGCTATTTCAGTGTTCAGAGCAAAATGTATGTACTGTAGAAAAGGAAAGTTTATTTTTTTTTATTTTTTATTTTTTTATTTTTTCCATAATATTTTATTGTCAAATTGTTTTCCATACAACACCCAGTGCTCTTCCCCTCAAGTGCCCTCCACCATCACCACCACCTGTCTTCCCCCCTCCCCCCTCCCCCCA
>NC_043710.1:20052103-20052651 GCF_006229205.1 Suricata suricatta | reverse complement strand
TGTATCAGTAGCTTCTCTGATGCTTTCTTCAATCCTAGCAATAAATTTTATGACAGTTGTTCTAAATTCTTGTTCACTTATGTTGCTTACATCTGTTTTGAGCAGTTCTCTGGCTGTGAATTCTTCCTGGAGTTTCTTTAGAGGAGAGTTCTTTGGTTTTGTCATTTTGGCTAGCTTTCTGTCTCTTGTTAGTTTTAAAAGCTCGTTGTGCACTGTGTACCTGTTAGTATTGCTCTGTTAAAGGAGGCTTTTGACTGTCATCATCAACACAGTATGGTATTGGCACAAAAACAGACACATAGACCAATGGAATAGAATAGAGAAGCCAGAGCTGGGCCCACAAATGTACGGTCAATTAATTTTTGACAAAGCAGGAAAGAGTATCCAATGGAAAAAAGACTGCCTCTTTAGCAGGTGGTGCTGGGAAAACTGGACAGCAGCATGTAGAAGAATGAAACTAGACCAGTCTCTTACACCGTACACAAAAATAAGATCAAAGTGGCTGAAGGACCTGAATGTGAGACAGGAAACCATCAAAACCCTAGAGG
>NC_043710.1:20007356-20052003 GCF_006229205.1 Suricata suricatta | reverse complement strand
AAGGCAAGGGAAATGAAAGCAAAACTGAACCCTTGGGACTTCATCAAGATAAAAAGCTTCTGCAAGGCAAAGGAAACAATCAAGAAAACTAATAGGCAACCGACAGAATGGGAAAAGATAGTTGCAAATGACATATCAGATAAAGAAAAGGAAAGTTTAAAAATGAAGGATCTAAACTTTTTTTTCAGGAAACTAGCAAAAGAATATCTAGTAAATCCAAAGAGAGTAAAAGAAGAGTGTAATTAAGAATAGACAACGTTAAGGGTATCCAGAGGGGCTCAGTCAGTTAAGTGTCCAACTCCTGGTTTCATCTCAGGTCATGATCTCACAATTTGTGGGTTTGAGCCCCACACTGGACTCTGCTGACAGCAAGGAGCATGCTCGAGATTCTCTCCATCTCTCTCTGTCCCTTCCCAACTCTCTCTCTTTCAAAAAAAAATAATACTAGAAAACATTCTTAATAAGGGAGAGAATCATTCTCTTAAACATTAGTTTAATTGATAAACACCTGGCTAAACTAATTAGAAATAAAAATTAAAGAAAAGACAAATAGAAATATCAGGGATATTAATGTTAACATAATTTTAGATTCTACAGAAATTAAAAGAGTAACAAAAACACATAATTAAGTCTACACCATAAATTTGACCATTTGAAAAACAAGTAATCAAAATTGATATAAAAAAGGAAAATTTGAATACCTCTATGTTTACTAATAAATATGTATATTAAAACCTTCCCATTGAGAAAACTATAGTAGCGGATAGTTTCATCAGTAAATTTTTTCAACTGTTTAAGGAAGAAACACACTTTTTCAGAGAAGAGAAAAAGTGAAGTCACCTCAAAACTCATTGTATGAAATAATCTAATTTTGGTACTTGAAAACTGACAAGAATAGTATGCAAGGGAAAATTTACAGGTCAATATCTCTCAAGGACAAATCCACACACACACAAAAATCCAAGCATTATTTAAGTTATTGCAATCCAGTGTTAAGTCAAAATGATTTTTCAATTTGATAAGTGGGGTGTATCCCAGGTATATAAAACTGGAATTATAATCTGAAAACCCATCAGTGCAGTGCACCTACATAAATAGGACAAAATAAAATAACATATCAGTATCTCAATAAATGTAGAAAATTCACTTGATAAATTATAATATCTATTGATTAAATAAGAACAATGAAACTCCCAGGAAACCTGAAAGAGAAGAGATACTCTGTAGCCTACTCAAAGCTCTCTACAGACAAGGAAACAATAGACAAACAGAAAATTAAAAAAGTCAGAAAAATGCAGAACATTGAACATTTGCCTTTGCTGCCTTCAAAGGGAACAAGTCAAGAATGTTTATTACTTCCAATTCTATTAAACATAAGCCAGTGACAAGGCAGTCAAGTTTAGGGTGATAAGGCAAGAAAATAAAATAATTGCCATAAAATTGGAAAAATAATAAAACGCTCATCATTTACAGATGATAATTATGCAATTCAAAAATCAAAATGATTCCCCAAAAATCTGTCAGAAATAACAAAAGAATTTATAAAGATTCTAAATAAAATTTCAACATATGTAGAAATCAACTGTATTTCTAGAAATTAGTAGAAGACAACTGTAAATAAATTTTACAGACATTATTTACAATAATATTTAAACCATCAGAAACCTCAGGATATGCCTAATGAAAGATGTGTACAACATATACATAGAAAACTACAAGAATTTTGAGAAACAGTACAGAATACTCAAATAAATGAAGGAATATACTATGTCCATGATTTAAAGGATCACTATTGTGAAGAATACATGTTTCCCAATTTTATTTAAAAATGTAATGCAATCCCAGTCAAATCAACAAGGACTTTTAGAATAAATTTTCAAACTCATTTTGAAAATTAAATGGCAATGAATATTACCTACAATATTCTACATAATCTTGTAAAAAAAGAGTAAAGTTATATGATTTACAGTACAAAACATCAAGAAATACTGTGAAGCTAATGTATTGAGATAGTGTGCTATCCATGCAAGACTAGGCAAAGAATCCAATGGAACAGAGTAACACAGCCAAGAACAGACATGCATATACAAATGTATTTTCAACGAAATTGCCACTGAAATTCAGCATAAAAAAGATAGTTCTTTTTGTTTGTTTGTTTGTTTGTTTGTTTTGAGACAGACAGAGCTTGAGGCAGGGAGTGGCAGAGAGAGAGCAAGGGAGACCCAGAATGCGAAGCAGGCTCCAGGCTCTGAGCTAGCTTCCAGCACAGAGCCCAAAGCAGGGTTCGAACCCACTAACCGTGAGATCATGACCTGAACAGAGTCAGACGCTTAACCGACTGAGCCACCCAGGTGCCCCAAAAAGACAGTTCTTTAATAAGTGCTGCTTGCTTAATTGGATATCATATTACAAAATAAACTTTGACCCTTACTTCACAACACAAAAATTCATTCCATACAGACTACAGCATAAATTAGGGGGTGAAATAAACCATGAAATACAGTTGGAAGCTTTTTAAAAGAGTAATAAAATATTAAAGTACTTGGTAAAAATTCAAAGAAAGGTGTTAATTCTTGTTTTTCCAAACATCCATACCACTAAGGAAGTGCAAGTATTTACATTTATTTAAATGTCTCATAATCCATACTTATTACATATAACTTTTAAATATAACATGGAAAATGGTACCTTAACTAAATGGTCCAAAATTGAAATTTAGAAAATAGGAATTAAAAGATATTTAGTAACACCAAAGGCACAATCCATGAAAGAAATAATTGATAAGATAGACTTCATTAAAATTTAACACTTCTGCAAAAGACAATGTCAAAAGAATGACAGAACAAGCCACAGACTGGAAAAAAATATTTGCAAAAGACACATCTGATAAAGGATTTGGATAACATCTGTTATCTAAAATACACAAAGAACCCTTAAAACCTAACAGTAAGAAAGCAAACAACTTGATTAAAAGAAGGGCCAAAGACCTTAACAGACACCTCACCAAAGAAGATATACAGATGGTAATAAGCATATGAAAAGATGTTCCATGCCATATGTTATCAGGAAAATGCAAATTAAAACAGCAGTAAGATAGCACTAAACACCTATTAGAATGGCCAAAATCTGGAACAAAATGCTGATGAGAATGTGGAACAGGAGGAACTCTCATTCATTGTCAGGGATACAAAATGATATAACCACTTTGGAAGACAGTTTGATGGTTTCTTATAAAACTAAACATATTTTACCATATAAAACAGCAATCATGCTCCTTGGCATTTGCCCAACAGTATTGAAACTTATGTCCACACAATAATATTCATAATTGGCAAAAGTTGGAAGCAAGTGAGATTTTCTTCAGGAGGTAAATGGATAAATGAACTGTGGTACATCCAGACAATGGAATATTATCCAGTCCTAAAAAGAAATGGGCTAGGCCATGGGAAAATATAAAAGGACTTTAATGAATATAACTAAGTGAAAGAAGCCAGTCTGAAAAGACTACATCCTGTGTGGTTCCAACTACATAGCATTCTGGAAAAGGCAAACCTATGGAGACAATAAAGATTGTTGGTTGCTAGGGTTGCGGTTGAGTTGGGAGAGATGAATAGGCAGACAATAGAGGGTTTTTTTAGGGCAGCAAAACTACTCTTTATGATAGTATAATGATGAATATATGTCATTATATATGTGTCCAAACTAATAGAATGTACACCACCAAGCATGAACCCCAATTTAAACTATGGACTCTGGGTGATAATGATGTGTCAATGTACGATTATCGATTGTAACAAATGTTCTGCTCTGGTGAGCATGTGGATAATTGGGGTGCTATGCAGGTACTGGAGCAGGGGGTACATGGGGGATCTCTTCACCTTCTTTTCAACACTGCTATCAACATAAAACTACTCTTTAAAAAAAGACTTATTTTCAACATGTTAACATTTTTATGACTTTTTACAGTAAAATAATGTATATATCCTTGAGCAATATCTTTAACTTATAAAGGTTAGTATTCTTAAGAGATTAAAATTTTAGAAGAAGGAACATAGAGTTTTTGTGTTGTACTTCCTAGTTTTAATTGCTTTGCAGCTGAAAGGGAACAGAATTTGCCACCACAGAATCTGTCTCTATAACATAAGGATTATTTTGAGCTGGTTATTTTGAAAAAATTTTTTAATATTTATTTATTTTTGAAAGAGAGACAGACAGAGAGATAGGATCCGAAGCAGGCTCCAGGCTCTGAGGTGTCAGCACAGAGCCTGACATGGGGCTCGAACCCACAAACTATGAGATCATGACCTCAGCTGAAATCAGACGCTTAACCAACTGATCCACCCTGGTGCCCCATTAAGCTGGTTATTTTGGAGAAGACACAGAACACAGAAGCTCTGAAAATCCATTAGAGTTTACTTTTTGACTGAGCAATTTATATTTATAAGGACATTATCCATTTGTAAGTATGTCTTCCTCTCTGTACTGGGAAAAAAAGAATGATCAAATCTCCAGAAACTCTAATCATTGGAGAAGGTAAAGACTTAGACTTGCAGGACAATGTATTGTTGTTGCTTGTTATTGCTTTTCTTGGTAACCTTCATTAACAGGCTTCTGTCTTCCCCCAACCCATACCCCCTAAAACTTTCTTTTGCCAGTAGCTGAAGATGATATTTAAGGTGATGGCTTGGGCCATTTTGGGGAGCTACTCAATTTTATGGTCATTTCCCATGTATACAGAGCACATATATTATTAAACCTGTTTGTTTTTCTCCTGTTAATCTGTCTTTTACTATAGGGGAGTCTCAGCCAAGAATCTAGAAGGGTAGAGGGAAAATTATTTTCCTCCCCTACAAAGTTTTGAAAAAAAAAAAGAAGAGAGAAAGGAGGTGGACGTATGAGGGATAGAGGGATGAAAGAGGACTTATACTACCTCCATTTTGACCTTAGTCTGTACTTCCTAATTAAGCTTTTCTTTCCAGTTTGTCTCTTTACTCAGGCAAAAGACCTAGCAGGCAAAGCATATTATGATGGGGACCAAAACTATCCCTTAAGCAAGACCCCATGACTGACCCCCAGACAATGATCAACCCGACCTTTGCTGGCCACCTGCATGTACCCACTGACCTTTGTCCCACATTTGTAAAACATAAACCTAGAAGAACGCTCAGCACTTCGGAGGCAGTCTTTGAGACATTAGTTCACTGTCTTCCTGGTGTTAGCTTCACTGAAATAAATGTCTTTCTTGTTTCACCTCCACTTGTCCACTTGTCTCTCTGCCTTCTGACTTTGTCATTGGTGACTGACCAAACACGGTCTGCTTGGGCACCCTGGAGCCATGTGTTCTTGCACCCTGCACCCTGGTGATGGTGGTGGGGGGAGAGAATGAGAGAGAAAGTGCACAGGGAGGGGAAGGGGAAAGAGGGAGAGCAAGGTGAAGAAAGACAGAAGAAGGAAGAAGGAAAAGGGTTGGTAGGAGAAAATTTGTCAACAGCAGACTTCTTGTCAGGGAAAAAATGGTGCATATTTAGGAGCCCCCTCTAATGGATATGTTTATTCATTCAGATGAAGCCCTTTGTGGTACTGTTTCTCAGATAGGGCTAGAAAAGACTTAGTTACACTGAAAGAAGCTAAAGACTGATGATGAAGCAGAACCAAACAGGAAGCATAGCTGAGGCATCACAAAGAAGGCTGAGGGGCTGAGCAGGCATTCTCTGGAGAAGTTCCCAGTGGCCTCTCAGCCACATGGAATTCTAAAGTCAGGGCAATGTTACTTCCAATTTATTTTTATTTTCATTTTTATTTTTTTAATAATAGTTTGTTGTCAAATTGGTTTCCATATAACACCCAGTGCTTCTCCCCACAAGTGCTCTCCTCCAAGACCATCACCCCCTTCCCCCTCCCCCTCCCCCTTCAGCCCTTGGTTCATTTTCAGTATTCAGTAGTCTCTCATGATTTGTGTCCCTCTCTCCCCAGTGGTGCAATCAGTTAGTGCGTGGTACTTATACTTCCAATTTTTAATTGTTTGCTGTGTTGTCACACAGGTTGCACGGGGTCTTCAGTAAAGTTTCATATACTCACAAATGTCCTTTGCCAATAAGAGCTGGAGAATATCAAGAGAACAGGGCAGAAGACCTGCATCAGTGCAAGCCAGAGAAAAGAGGAAGGAAGCACTGGAATTAAGTGTCTCATTGAAAAGAGAGGAGATGAGTGAATATAGTCATGTTAAAAATTTGCAAAAGTCTTTGTGGAGAGCATTTCTTTCACAGAACAAGGGGTAAAGCAGTTCAAACCAATTTTCCTTAAATATCAAAGGTGCGCATGACCTTTGATACCCAAGTTGCAGTATAGCCAGAGGGTAGAATAAAGAGTAGGAGTAAATGACCTTTTAGGCTTCACCCAACTCTGAAATGCTTTGATTCTAAGAGGAGCATATGACTGTTTAGCAATATATCAAAGACTTGCCAGTGTCACTGTGGTTTGGGCCAATTACTACATTTATTTATGGTTTAGGAACTTCATTTAGGGCTTGAGGTACAAGACTAAAATAACTCAAGTTCAAAGAAATAACAGTGACATTGACATTTCACACTGATCAGCAAGTCTTTCAGGGAGTTACAGAACAGCAACATTTATAAGCCACAGTTGCTGCTCAAGTAGAGTATGAGATTAGTAGAGAAAACTGTCCCTAAAGCCTCATTACAGAGTAAATCAAACCTAACCCGCTGGCCCAATGTTGCTGTCACATCAGGAGAGGCCAAACCACTAAAAATGGCAAATGCAGTCAAGCCCTTATTGCTTCTTTGGGGTAAAACAGAGAAAAAAAGGCTGAACTAAGGCATTCTGAAAGCTCGTCTTAAAACGTGGGAGGCCCTAGATACCGCTAGCTTTTCAATTGGATTATCCAGGACAGTTTTCAGTTAACGAAGTGAAAAATCAATGTCTCCTTATAAACTCTGGACAAAGAAGTGTTAAGTGTTTGCCATAACACTCAGATTCTAGTTACCTTACACACAAAAGCTCAGTGATTAGCAACGGTGGCCACTGTCATACTTAACTCTTTTCATGCTGACATTTTCAGACAGTGCAGAGAGGAGCTACATTGACCTTAATGGTAATATGAAGAATAGAGGGACTTCTGAGCTCTAATACTTTCGTGTATAGATAGTGCCGAGACGACACCACCATTCTAGGATTACAAAAGAAATGACTAGGTTAGGCAAGATTATATGAAGTTTCTGAAAAAGCAAATTTGTCAATAAAATATGGCTTTGTGCCAGAGTCCAGCTCCAGCAGGTCCAGGGTTCCCCTGAAGGATGACGGTGTAGGCAAGAAAGAGTGAGAGAGCCTTGAGTTTCAGTCTGGTCACCAGAAGGTGACCAGGTGTCTCTACCATTCTGACAGGCATCTCTGCCCTGTCTGGTTCTCAAGCATTATTGATGGTAAAAGGTACAAGAACCAGAAGGAGCAGTAAATGATTTCTCATAGATAAGTTTTACAATTTTCCAGGACATGGGTTCTGCAGAAGTTACAATTCTGATTGTCATAAAAAACTTAGCTACAAGCACTCATAGTGTCATAGGTATTTTTATAAAACCTCAGGTCTAGGCTTAAGGAAGTGACCTATAACCAAGAGGCAAACAGCATTGTTTAGTAAAGGTCAGTTTTTTATGAGTAAGTATCATTAGGCTGTTTATAACCCTACGAGAAAGTTCCCAGAAAAACAGGTTTTCAGGAGACATAATGCCTGCTCTCACAGTCCCAAAGATGATTGATACATTTTATCGCAGTAGTGACTTTCACAAAGGCGTTCAGGCCCAGAAGGCAGTCAGTTATCAGTTAATTGCTTAGGGGAAAATTATATGTTACATTAGGGTGCATCTAGTTTACTCATCTTTTCCCTGACCAGGTGCAATCACGCCTCAGGAACAGGGACAGGGCAGGGGACAGGCCACTCCTGACACTAATCAGCAAAGCACTCTGAGGTTTGGTGCCCAAGCAGAAATGATAAGTTTCAAGAGGGTAGATTTTGGGAACTATCTGGGGGCAAGAGACCGTGCAAAATTGCCATACCCTCACCAGGAATTTTCACTCTACCATTAAGTTCAAATAGCTCCCAACAGGTTTGAACTCCAGAGAAGTGAGTGACAAGGATTGAAAACCAATAGGTATCAAACACTGTGCTAGACATATTTCATTGTGGAAAAGGTAAACACCTTGCCTACAGCTGCAGAAACAAAGCTATGGAGCTAGAATTCAAGCCCATCTCTCCTTTGTTTGCATTCTAAACTATATAATATGACATAATACAATGAAATTCAGTGAGACTAAGATATAGGAAGTTGAAACTCTAATTCTTACTCTGTCACTAATGAGCTAGGTGACATTGAGCAAATCACTTCTTCCTCTCTGGCTCCATATTTTCCTCACATGTAAAATGAAGGAAATGGACTTAGTGACTTCCCTTCCAGATGATAAAATTTAGGATTCATTTGCTACCTTTTCATTACCTCTACCTATGGTATAGAATTCCAATCTGAGTCATCAGAGAAGACACTTTCTGGGGTCTAGAGACCTAGGGCTCATACAATCATTCACATATGTCTTGTGGAAACATTCCTATCTCTCTTTTTCCAACTTTAAATGCCCCACTGGACTCATTTAATTTGAAGGAGTGTTCCCACAGAGCTCTGTGTGAAAAGAAACTGCCATCATATGAATATTTACCCAGTCACATTAAACTAGACATGAAAATATTCCATGTACTCCACTCATTCTCAGATATTTAAGTCTAATAGATAAGGAAGAAGCACTGACTTGTGAGTGCTTTCCCAGCTGGTCTCGGCAGAAAAAACTGGAACAGTGTGTACACACATACATTTCACTTACTAATTGCATAACTGGATGTTTCAAGTTCACTCTGCCTCTCTGCTGAGCAAGATACACTACAGTGAAAGATTTCTATGTGGCAGAGACTGTCACAGTCTTTTAAGATCCAAAGGATTTATAGTTAGGATCTTCTGAATTGCAAGAGAAAAAATATGGAAGTCTAATTGCCTCAAAACAAATAAACAAACAAACAAAAAACAAACTGGAGATGCATGAATGATTTAGCTCAGATATATGAAGAGTTACATGATATTCAATTTGACTTTGTGTAAGTCGTTTTCTTTGTGTCCCACTTCCCATGCACTATCCACCTTTCTTCGGCCTTTCCTATACAACTGGAGGCTGATTCTGTTAACTGCTTTATTGTCTTTCTTGCTACCTCTCTTTCAATTGGGTGATGACAAGGAAGTTACTAGGAAGAGACTGGAGGGCTAGCTGAGAAAAATACCAGAGCATTCAGTTCTACTCATTCTAGCCTTCAAGGATGAGTTTCTATTCCTTTCTTACAAACACCCCTACAAAACACTTCAATATTCCAGCTTTTACTGAGCTGGAATAACAGTAGGTCTTCCCCTTGACTCTTCAGTTCCAGTGAAGAACAAGTTTCCACTTTTCTTATATGTTGAGTGCCTTCTCCTTCCTCATTTATTCCTTAAATTTTGCTTACTCCTCTGTAAATAGTTGTTTCATTCAAATGTTTTCATATGAACGATCCGGAGTGAATTCTGCTTCCTCCTAGGGCCTGACTGACACAAGCTAAGGGCTGCTTGATCTAGAATTCAAACCGTGTTATTAAGACCTACTCTTTCTCTATTTCTCTGCTTTATACTCCTTCATCTTGGTACGTTTTTGGGTTTCATGTGGTAGCATGATAGTTACTAATAATTCTGGACTTGCAGCTTTCCATGCCACAGTCTTTGAAAAAGAGTTTTCTTTAAGGGTGCCTGCAGGGCTCAGTCTGGCTCTTGGTTTGGACTCAGGTCATGATCTCATGGGCAAGGAATCAAGCCCTGCATGGGGCTCTGCACTGACAGTGTGGATCCTACGTGGGATTCTCTCTCTCCCTCTCTCACTGCCCCTTCCCCCCATGCATGCACTTTTTTTCTCAAAGTAAATAAACATTTTTTTTAAAGTTTTCTTTCTCAGAAATTTTAACAGAAATCTTGAAGTAGCACTCATTAGCCCAAGTTGGGACATAGGCCCCAAATTTTGTGACCAGAACAAAGAGATTATCTAGTCAGGCAGAAGTCCCAAATGCCATCCTCCCACAACCCCAGGAACACAGGGTGGAGTCAACAACAGTCGAAGTTCTTCCACTGAAACTGGTGGTTCGCAGGAGTATTTTCTGTGTATTGATTACAAAGGAAGGAAAAGAGGATATGGTGATTATAAATCACGAATCCACAAACAAAAATGAATTCACTTAGTTGACATGAAGGATGGGCCTGGAAAAAATTTGTATTTTCCTCTGTTGTAATTCACTCTGTCCTCTTTACTCAGGCCCCAGACCTACCTTTCATTTTGATTTTATTTCTGGGGTCTTTCCAGGATGCCATAATTAGATCCCTACTTCCACTTGCAAAGCATTTTGTGTTTGGAAAAGGTGTTAGGAAAATTCTCTCAATTTTCACTGAAGTGTTTTTGTATTTAATTATTATTAAAAATAACACACTCTCAGAATAAAGCCCAAAGGACTTAGCATGGCCCAGAAAATCCAACTAAATCTAGTTCCCTCCACTGTGATTTCATTTCATACTAGGATATCCTCATCTCTCTACACCACAGCTTCACTGATATACCTATGTTTCTGAAACATATTAAACTTGTTTTCTCCTCAGGGATGTTATAAGTAACTGCTAGCCTCTACTTGAAATACTCTTTCCTACATAAATGATTCTTATTTAAAAGAAACATGATTTTAAAAATGAAGACTTAATAACAAGTACAAATATTACTAGCATTTGTGTTTGTGTGAGTTATGAAGAGTTTATCTCTTTGAAACTTAGTCTCATTAAGTGCAAATTAGAGAAGTTAATCTATAGGGGTAATTAAGATGATTGCATGATAAAATAAATATGAAAGAAACTTGACAGGATGGAGATGTGTAAATGGGCATTAATATTGCCATTATTATATGTTAGGATTTCCTTTTATTATTTTTATTTTAAACATTAACTTTTTAGTAGTTTTAGCAAATTTTATTAGCCTATCATATGTATGAGGAGCCTGACACTCAGAGAAACTAAACATTCACTTTGGTAAAAGCCAGAAAATAGGATCTTGACCTCAGGTTTTCTCATGTCAATAGCCTTACTCTCTCCATCACTCTGTGTCACTTCTGATTTGGGGTTTTATTTAAACTCTCTGGCATGGTGAAGAAGATGAATCTATTATCTGTCTACGGCTTCACTAGAGGATAAAAGCAAAGGAGTCCTTCTATAAGCAGCACCAATATAACTCAGATATGTGCCCTGAGTTACAACCATGGTGAATCTCCATTTCCTCAGCAAAGAAAGAATTCTGCAATGGCCAAGAACAAAAGAGACTTCTAAGCAGTGTTCCTGGTCCACTTCCCACTTTGTGAAGGAAGATGGTCCTGGCCTCAAGAGTGGTAAAGCCCAATTTCTCTGTTGTATGGATATGCCAGGTCTCTGAATTCCTCGCAGAATGGTGGAACAGCTCTGGAAGCCCTTTTCATAAGGTTAAATTTGTATTAGCTGGAGCTGAGCTTTACAAGCTGAAGGAGCTGCCATTTTGATTAGTTCTCTGCAGCACAAGTCATTCTCCTTCACTGTGTGTGGTGCCCTCCTCCTTTCCGCCCTTTTCAGGCAGATTGCTTTTACATCATATTCCTGTGCTTTCTGTAAACCACTTTTCAACACTGACCGTCCTGTTTCACAGTCCTCTATGCATTTGCACCTATCGCCCTGTGCCTAGAAAGGTTCATTCTCCCAGTCCTAGTCTCTGCTTCCTATTCCACACCCTCCCACATAGTGTCTCTCTCTTTACTCTTTGAAATACCAACTCTTCCTCCAAAAAGCCTCTCTGCGAAGTCTCCTTCAAGGCCTGCTCACTCTTTTACAAAGAGTTGCTCAGAGTGTGATGCATTGAATATACTCCCATTCATAGTATACTATCGAAAATTTGTAGAATTGTCTGTGTCAGGACCTATTCCAGGCTCTTACACCGTGAACAAATCAGACACAGTCCCTGCTCTGTTGGTTTTGCCAAAATCGTGTGTTGTTGTTTATGAACTGTTTGTCTCACCTCAATATATCATGCAAACAATGAAAGAGGAGGGTGTATGATTCATCATCAAACCTACAATGTCTAGCACAATGCCTGGCACATATTAGTGACTGATTAAATATTTGCTAAAAAATAATGGTTAATGATTTTTATTCTGTGTTATCATAAGAATTTGTGCTTCAGAGTTATACACTTAAATCTAAGATATGACTTTAGCTTCTTCTCTGCAGATTCCCAAAGGGCTGGTTTCTTACATTATAGGCAACTGAATCTGCCCTTCAGCACAATTTGTTGACTGTGACAAGTTATTCCCTCAAGTACAACACCAAGTTTTGCTTAACGAGATGCCAGAGGTTCTGGGATCACTGTAGACCGTATTTAGTAGCATGATCACAGCCTTTGTAGCTAGGGAAAGCTGGAAGGGCACATGAGGAACATTATAGACAAGGGCAGCCTGGTTTTTATTATAAAAGAAGCAGGAATAAAGTCTCTGTTTCAGAAGGTGTTTTGGCACGAGCTTTCCTTTTGCAAAAGACAGTCGGAAATAAGCAGTAATTTCCTGATCATCCTCAGAATTGCGCTAGAGCATCTTCACTTAGGGTGGTATCTGAAACCCTCTATCCCGGTCCTCTCCATCTCTTAGTGTAAACATATCTTTGAACAAAGATGCTGTAAAACTTAACAAATACAAATAGTCCTTAAATGTATTCACTCAACCAATATTTACCTACAAGATGCCAGATGGCCTACTAGATGTCAGAGCCTACGATGGGCATAGAGATTACATAGATAACCAAGACAGTCACAAATTCACTAATAGTCTCTGTTCTTTGCGGGAGGCAGACTCCAGAGCAGAAAAATACAATGTCAATTCACCAATGTCCTATTGAAGGTAGGACCACATGCTGGGAAACCCCAAAGGAAGCAGTAATTAAGTTTTGCTCATCACTGCAAGGAAACATCTAAAGGTAGATGTGTAACATGTAGCTGAGAATTGAAAGAGGAGAAAAGTGGTACTATGGACTTAATGTTTGTGCTTCCCTTTCCCAAATTCCTTTGTTGAAGCCTAATCACCAACGTGATGGTATTAAGAGATGGGGTCTTTGAGGTACATAGGTGGCTCAGTCGGTTGAGTGTGTGACTCAGGTCATGATCTCACAATCCATGGGTTTGGGCCCTCTGTTCAGCCCTGTGCTGACAGCTCAAAACCTGAAGCTTGCTTTGGATTCTGTGTCTCCCTCTCTCTCTGCCCCTCCTCTGCTTGTGCTCTGTCTTTCTAAAATAAACAAACGTAAAAAATTTTTTTTCTTAAAAAAGATGGGGCCTTTGAAAGGTAAGCACATTTAGATAAGGTCATGGAACTGGAGCCTCCATAAAGGAATTAAAGTCCTTATAACAAGAGACAAGAGACACCCTCCTTCATGTGAACATAGAGTAAGATGACTGTAAATCAGGAGGAGGATCTTCATAAGATGCCAAATCTGCTGGCATTCATGATGCCTGCCTCCATAAGTAATAAATGTTTGCTGTTTGATCCACTCAGTCTATGGCCTGAG
Source organism: Suricata suricatta (assembly GCF_006229205.1). Taxonomy (NCBI): domain Eukaryota; kingdom Metazoa; phylum Chordata; class Mammalia; order Carnivora; family Herpestidae; genus Suricata; species Suricata suricatta. The sequence continues at coordinate 20,038,312 of NC_043710.1, read as the reverse complement.
CAGCCTAGGTCTTCATAGACTAATACAAAAGTTGATGCCAAGAAGTGGGGTGTTTCTATAATAGATACCTAAAAATATGGAAGTAGCTTTGGAGCTGGGCAGTGGGTAGAGGTGAGGAACTTTAAGCCAGAAAGAGCCTGGATTGCCCTGAACAGAATTTTAGTGAGAGCTTAGAAAGAAGGGAGGAGAGCATCAGAAAAAGCTTCTATCTTAGAGAATATATACATAATCACAAATAGGATGTTGATAGAATATGGAAGATAAAGGCCATTTTGGTGAGCTCTCAGAGAAAAACGGGAAACACAGTATTGGACAATGAAAAAAAGGTGATCTTCATTAGATGGCACAGAACGTGGCTGAATTGTGTTTGTGTTCTAGTGTTTTGTGGAAGACAGCACCTTCAAGCAATGAAATTGGATATTCAGCTGAGATCATTTCTAAGCAAAGTGTTGAAGTCATGTTTGGTTCCTCCTGGCTGCTTGTTGTAAAATGTGAGAACAGAGAAATAAAGAAAAAATTGTTAAGCAAAAGAGAAGTGGAACTTAAAGATTTAGAAAATTCTCAACCTTCCATATTACCGATAAAAAAAAGAGGAAAACTTGTTCAGAAGAGAACACTAAGGGACTGAGGAACCAACCATTCGATAAGGTTAGTGTAGATGTGAACCAGAGATGTAAACCTAATCAGCCAGGCCAGTGGAGACAATGCCAGTATGGACTGAAGGGAATGGAGACAGAATGAAATGAAGAAAGGCTCTCAGACTTCTTGAATTTTACAGGACTGGACCACTGAGCTATTTGGCTGTGAACATGTAAAATTCTTCAAGATTTCACACAAAGGACTAATGATCTTGAACCAGACACAGCAATTATTACCTCCTCAGCTCCTAAAGTTTGGGGGAGGGTATTGCCTCAGTGTCAAGACCATGTAAACCCTGGGAGAGGGACTACCTGGAGCCTATTCCTTGGACAAACCAACCTCAGTTTTATCTTGGTACCTTTATACATGCTGTCTCTTCCTGTCGGAATGTCTCAGTCACCCCTACCCAATATGCATGGTTGACATTTTCTTTTCCTTTTTTTCATTTTTCTTTTTTTTTTTTTTTTGTCATTTTAGGTCTCAGTATAAAAACTGCTGCCCAAAGAGACCACCCTTAAATAACCAAAATATAGGAGATTACTGTTCCCTAACGTATTATTCTCTATCCTGATTGTTTCAATTTAAATAAAAAACTGAGCACCAGTTTTTTAGGTGGGTTGCTGGATTCAGTCTGTCTTGGACATGGCTTTTAACCCAACTTACAGAACAGTCCCAGTACACAGATGGTTCTCTTTAAGCTTCCTTCCATGACTGATTTCTCATCTCTCATCCCTTATATGTTGATTTTTTAATGCAGCTTTCACAAGTATACTTTATTGCCCATACTTTTGCGGTTCTGGGGAGACTCCAAACTTCTTTGGAGTTTGCTATGGCTGCCATAAGAAAATGCCTCCAACTAATTGGCTCAGATAACAGAAATTTATTTTCTCACAACTCTTAAGGATACAAGTCTAAGATCAAGGTGTAGGGAGAACTGGTTTCTTCCAAGGCCTCTCTCCTTGGCATGTAGATGTCTGTCACCATAAGGTCTCCCCTCTGTGCTTGTGTATGTTTCTGTGTCCTAATATCGTCTTCTTGTAGGAGTGCCAGTCACAATAGATTAGATTCTAATGACTCTATTTAACCTTAATTATCTCCTTGAAGATCCTATCTCCAAATACAGTCATAATCTGCGGTTAATACCTCCCCATATGAATTTTGGACACAATTAAGCCCATAGTACCATGTAATATGTCCCCAAAGTCTTATAGAAAATTAGAGGTTACTATATAATTTCTAATTATTAAAGTTTCATTATTCAGACAATGGATGTTGATTTTTTAATTTCAATAAACACTGATGAAATAGGATATATGCTAAGCTCATGTAACAAAGATGCCTCAAAATACAGTAACTTAAGTAGAATAAGTGTTTAGTTCTCTCTCAGCCCAAAATTAAATGGAGAATTCAGCAGGTGGGCAGTTCTGCTCCATGAGTTTGTCCAGGAATCCAGTTCCGTTCCATCCTGTCACTCCACTATTCCACTAAGGTGGTTTTCTCATGTCTGCATAGTTGAATCTACTTACCTAGCAAAACTTTCTCTTTTAGCACAACAAAAAGAAGAGGCAGAGAACAAATGTGGGAAAAGCAGTTTTCTCTTATGGATGTGGCATTGGAATTAAGCCCTTCGCTCCTGTTTTCATTCCATGGAATTAACTTGCTGACATGGTCATATCACATGCAAGAGGAGCTTGGAAATGGATCTCTTTAGACATAATTTCCCATGCCATGTAATCAACCCCACATGTGGTGGTTGAGGACTTCTATTACTAAAAGGAAGAAAAAGGAATTGTAATCTCTGCCACAGTGGTTTACAACAATATTTTAGAGAATAGTATGAGACACCTGCCACTTGGACAAAGTTCTGATTTAAAAGTTCAAGATTAGCTCAATTTGGGGGCACCTGGGTGGCTCAGTCGGTTAAGCCTCCAACTTTGGCTCAGGTCATGATCTTACATTTGTGGGTTTGAGTCCCACATCAGGCTCTATGCTGACAGCTCAGAGCCTGAAACCTGCTTTGGATTCTGTGTCTTTCTCTTTCTCTGCCCCTCCACCTCTCATGCTCTGTCACTCTCTATCAAAAATAAATAAAACATTAAAAAATTTAAAAAAATTATCTCAACTCGTTATAATTATCACTGGAAACTCGGATTACTTTTCCTCCAAGTTTAACATAAATTCCATTTACTTTAGTCATATTTCCCAATCACCTTAGGGTTATCTAGGATAGAAGTTTAGGCCAAAATATTTTGCATAAATGCATGCTGTTTTATAAAAATTAGAAGAATAAGAGGAAGCTGGATAAAGAGGCAACATGATATACTTTAAAGGACACTGTTTTGGAAATGACACCGAGTGTGCAAGCATTAGCCAATTACCAGAACAATAACCGCGGGCAAGGTCCTCCATATCTCTGATTCTCAGTTTCCACACGTCTACACTGGTTATAATGTTTACCTTGAGGGCTGTCCTAAAGGCTTAGACCAATATCTGAAGATCGCCCTGGGAAAACTCAATAAACCCTCATACAGTTTGGCGGTTTCCTTCACGTGACAATATGGACTCTAGGTGAGACAACTTGTTAGGCTTTCAACAATTGTGTCATCACATGATTCTCTTACTCTCTCTAAGTCCTATTTTTCTTAACTACAAAATGAAAGTAACAACAGGACCAAGTTTTTAGTGTCGATGTGAGGTTTAAGTAAAACAGTGTAGTAAACTGCCTACTGCCTGACCTATCCTAAGTGTTCAGTAAGTATTCCTGATGTGATTTTTTTCTCAGCTGAATATTATGGCCCGAGTTATTAGACAGGGGTCTTTTTCCAGCCTCATCTGATGCCCTAGATATCTATAAATTGGCTGTACTCCTGGAGAAAAAGTGAAGATGCAAAGCACATCTGTTTCCCATTTAGGAGGCCTTCAGGCTGGGTGTCTTAAAAATTAAACTGCATTATTGTCATTATCCGTGTGAAGTCTTCTTTTCCTGGTGAAGCTGTTCATACTTAGAGTGGAAAATTACAACTTCCAAAATTGTCTCCCCAGGAGACATCTAATGGGTATGTTTTTTATTTGGTGTCCTCGCAAATGATCCCTGCCAAATGAAGACATCTGATTAAAGCCATGGAAACTTTTCAACAGACAGTGACAGGAAAACTGTGGAACATGCCCCTAGCCACATTCATGGTCTCATCCCCCACTCTTGATCTATTAACTCAACAAAACTATTTAGCTGCCTTTTTCATGGAAATGGAAGTTAAAAAAAAGTTAGAAAATTTCTGACTGCAAGTGATTGCCCATTTGGGGAAAATAAGGTCAGGTCACAAAAACAACCACCAGGAGACATCATTTAGCTCTATGAACATTCAGAATTCACACAATCCGTTCTCATAAGACTTATTATTTTCTACACCAGACGTGCTCTTGGGATACACCCCAATAACACACTCCTATGGATCCTTGAGACATCTCAATTTTTCTTGAGTAATGCTACCAGGTTCTGGTGATTCCCAGGTCAAGTCAAAAATTCACAATGGAACCCATTAAAATAATTATTTAAGAAAAAAATAAATCAAACTAATTTGCCACCGTATGGCATTCTGTGCACTTTAGCAACTGAATAGATAGAGAGGTGACTTTTATAGCCTAAGGAAGGAAGAAACATCTAGGAATAAAGCTAATGTCAAAGTAATAGGTACCCTTGAAGCTTGCTTTAAAACTGTTGAATCATATGCATTTGGTGTGGGTGGAATGAAACATAACAGGAAGTTCTCCTCGACACAGGGGTACTTACACTAGAATATCAGATCTTGTCCCATTCTGAACTTGTGTTTCCTCATCATTAGAGTCCAGTTAAACAGTCATTGTAGGAATACTATATAACGATGTTGATTATTCCTTTTTGCATCATGTAAGGAGACATAGATAGTATGATCTTTCTACTATTAGTGACACCAAAACTGATAAGCTGGCTAATGTGTCTGGTGAATCATTTCATTAAAAAGAACATTTATTCTCTGAAGTATTAGGTAAACTATAGAAAGATACTTTAAAATTAAAAGGAGATTGATATAAAGAAATACATAATTCCAGAATCTGAGTAACATCTTCCTATTCTTGAATGACCAGATAGGGAGAGAAGAGAAGCCCTTTATGCCTGGTCAGAGATATTCTCAAATCATATTAAAGAACTGGTATCCAGCTTTCAGTGAATGTTTTCCACTTAAACAAGGAAGAGAGTAATATTAAAGAAACAAAAAATCCCTGCAGAAACATACATTACACTGATATCTAGTCAATGGGACTTGGTGCTGGCATTTGTTAGCTTTATACATAAACCAAGTCCTGGCTTTATGATTTGTTTAGAAACATATCATCTCAAGAAGCAGAAATGCTATTTCCTTTCAACAGATTGTAAGGAAAGGAATAGTACAGCAAAACTATTTTAAAACGTAATTCAGTATTCATATTCTCCCTTAATTACTCAGTGTTTTGTTTGAAAAGAATAAAAAAAGCAAGACAGTTACTCATCTATAGGTCTGTAAATCTTTTCTCAAAATCATTTGCCATTTTTTCCGGAAAAGTGCATTCAGTGCCAGGAAAATGGTTCCACATTAACGTGCCTTTTCTGTTCGATGTTAAGCCAAATTGTCTCACACTCTGAGAATTATTTTGTGAAGCACTGGAGTGGAGCTTTCCAATTGTGCTGCTTTAAAATAGCACCACAAGTTCCTGGGGAGTTGGTTGAGAGAATCCATTACCAATTGGCCAGCCATTATTATTCTATAATCCAGAAGTCTGGTCTATTGACCAAATGATTCAATGGTTTACAGGAAAATGTCAATAGACCAAACATTTTGACCACCCTGACTGGCTTGCATCTCTAGCTTTTAATCAAAGCATTGATCCATTCAGTTCAGAACAGCCTGTCTATAACAATGAGATATTAAACCCCTGTCAGCTATCACTATGCTAGCTGAACTGTTGGAGTAAAATATGGAAGGCGCCACCTTCCACATGCATGGCTGTTACCTTACCCATCTGATAGGTAATCCTGAATGCCTTTTGCAAGACACCCAAACCTTTTCACAAAGCTTATACAGTCTCTCACCCATAACTCTATGAAAATGCTTTGCTTCCCACAAAATGATAATGGCTCCAAAATGCTGGTAAATTAAGGCACTGAAATGTGTGCCCGCTTCAAAGAAGGTAACATTTTAAAAAATTACTAATCTGAGAGTTGTTCAACAACAGAATGGAAGAAATAAAAAATATATGAAGGTACATGTTGGCTCTTGTTTATTCTTAGTACTACAACTCTTTGCCCTCCTGTCCCAGAGAAGTGTACAGCCCTCAGAAGAGGGAAATCATAATGGGGAAACATAAAGCTTCTCTAAATATTCCTTTAAATTAAAAAACAAACTTAGCATGCCAACAGGATGTGGTAGAAAAGCCAGGAGATAGGATTCAAAAAACTTAAAATCACTGTTGAGCTCTTAATAAGTTAATTTCTCATTACTTATACCCTCATCTGTAAAACTATGTTAATAGTCCCCACCTTGCATATCTGTATGATAATTGAACAAATAAAATAGATAAGATACCTGGCACAGAGTCAAATCTAATCATAACATTGGTAATTTGATATAAAACAACATTGGAAATCTATTAATCTATCAAACCTTCTCTCAGCAACCACAAGGCTACTAATTACTATTCATTCCTTCATCCATTAACACATACTGAGTACCTGTAATGTGTCAAGTGTTGTGCTAAGACAAGACAAACACATTCATAGTTCTCAAGAAAATTCATCCTGTGATGGGTGGCACAGACATGTACAGAGATGACTGCCATTTTGTAGAGCACTGTATAATGGAGGCACTATTTAAAGAGTTGACTTTGGCTTTCTAGATCAATTCCACAGCTATATTATAAACGGTCTTCATAAAACACACTTAAAGAAAAAAAGGCTTCACTTAAATTATAAGTCAAATAGATCCAAAATCCAAGTCCCCTTCTTCCAGTCATCTCCACTCATTAGACTATATGACCTTGAAATAGTTATCTAACATCTTTTTACATCATTTCTTCATCTGTAATGTGAGGCAGTAACAATACTTACTTTACTGGTTCATTGTAAGAATTTAAGATAATAGCACCTAGAACAGTGTGCAGCATGTTTAAATCCTCAGTAAGTGGTGGCTGTTATCATAGATTCATTGTTACATGCTTTTAATAAATAGTTATTGAGTGTCTTTTGTGTTGGAATTCATTAGGTTATTTTCACTATAATGGGACAAATATAGTCATAGGCCCTAAACTCATGGAACCTTCATTCTTGGGGGAAAAAAACAGCAGAATTTTAATGGATCATTTAGTCCAATAATTTTATCTTACAGATAGTAAAACAGAGTCCCAGAGAGACACAGATAACAGGAAAAGCGAACAGTTACAGCAACGTTAATATGCGCATGCCTGGGACTTTTATAAGTGCTTTAGATGTTTTAACTCATTTAATTTACAAAAAAGTCTACAGCATATTTAGTCATAGTATCTCCATGTTACCAATAAGGGAACTGAGGAATAGAGATTTTAAGTCAATGGCCTAAGGTCACACAGCTAATAAGCCACAAAGATATAATGTGAATTGGGCAGTCTGGCTCCAAGACGCATGCTTTTACCAACTAGGCGATTCTGTCTTTTCATGTAGATTTCTTATCTAAGGACACCCATTAAGAAGGTAGTGACAAATAAGAGGTTGGAAGCAAGTGTGCCAGATGCAGAGCAGTAGGCAGTGACTGTGTTCCACCCACCCCAATAAGTATTTAAGTGCCTCTTAAAGAGAAAGTAACTCCAATTCTAATCTTTCCTAGGCTGTTGGGTTTTTTTGTTTTTATCTATTTTTGAGATCACCATTCAGGTAGGCCAACAAAGATAGTGCTTTAATAATCAAGCACAAGGTAGAAAGTAAATTAATTCCTTTAAACCTGAAGTACCTGGTCTTTTTTCAATAAGAGACCAGTGGAACTCAATTTTAACTCTTATAATCTATTCAAAATACCTGAACTCTTTATCAAGCTTAAAATTATGTTGTCTGTCTTATGCTTCTAGAGTTCACAGAACAAGAACTATTTCAGTTTTATTGTTTTTGAAGTAAATTGTTGCTTTCCTTTTATGTTAGTCACCAGGGAATTATTGTCCACAAAGACTTTATAAGAGAAGAAATAATTAAAATTGTTCTTGTCCTGAAACTCAGTATTAAAGATTACTTACGTGTATTAGTCAGTGTAAATTAAGTAATGCTGCAACGATAAACATTCCCAAATGTCATTGGATTATCATTTTAAAAATGAATTTAAGGAAAGGTATTAAGCAGGCTGTGTTGTAGCCTATGAACAAGTAATAAATTGTATAATGTATCTTGAATGTATCATAGATCAGCTGCTATATAACGATTGCCACTTCAGATAGCTGTGAAATTAGGTGATTAACTAATTGTTACTTAACCTTCTAATTTCTGTATAGGTCTAATTACACGAAACAGAAGTTGGTGTTTTGATTTTTTACTTTGCTATTCTGTTTGGAGTGTCATTGCAACTACTGTATTGTAAATGATGGAAAATAATTGCATATGCTAAAAAATATGAAACTTTATAAAGTAAAAAAAATAAAATTTTTAAATTAAAAATAAATAAATAAATAAAAATGTATTTATTTCTCACATAGTATCTGCCCAGGGTCTTAAGGGTTCTGTGCTACTCAGGTTCCAAGCTGAGGGAGACTCCATTATCTTGTAGTTGCTCTATCTAGAAAAGAGTCTTCATGATGATGATAGCAAGGGCAGGGAATTGTTGTTTCACCTGCTGGCTCTTTTGTAATTGGCCTAGGTGTGAAACACAGAGATTCTGTGCATAGTTGTTTGGCCCAAAGTAGCACTTTGCCCTACCTGATTGCAAGGTGGTGGAGATATGTAATACTACTCCAGGAGCATAGGAGGAAAAGAACAAGATTTGGGTAAGCACTACAAGTCTCCACCACAATGAATCTATACAGACATCCTGTTGTACAGATAATGATATAAGATAAGTGGGTACTATTAGGGGTTCCAGTAAAATGCAACTACCCTCTATTACTACTACCACTATTGCTATATTACTATTATATCATATAGTGAGCATGTACTATGTTAGCAACTTTTATATATCTAACTCCATAAAAATAACTTTGTGAAGTTAGTATTGTTCCCAGTCCATAAATAAGAAACCCAGAGTTCAGAAAGTTTAGCATCTTGTTCAAGGTCCCACAGATAAGCAGTGATGGATACTTTGTTCACCTTCAGAGCATTTTCTTTTTTCACCATGAAATATTGCCTTTCTCTAAACCTAGAAAACCAGCTGGGAAAATAAAGCAAAGTAAATTAGATAAAACTTCCATGTGCTAAGCAGAAGCATGAAGCATCTTTCTCTCTTAAGGAATTTACTATTTTATTAGGTAATTGGCCTATATGCAGAAGTCACAAATATATTCAGACTCTGTATTTAAAAATAAAGCATGAGTAACATCATTTTCCTCATATGGTATGCATTTTTTCCCTTTGCACTTCTGTGCACTTCCTTCCATTTTCTTTGCATGTTTTCATTGACAATAACCACACTGATACTGTATTTAGTGCATATACTCCAGCCAAATTGTGAGGGCCAGTACATCATCTTAATGTTTACCTAAATCCTGAAAGGTTCATCTTTTTGCCTTGATGTTATAGACGAGGAAACTGAGACTTAAAGAATTCAAGTGACTTGAACTAGGCTACAAATTATAAATGGAAGATCTGGGATTTGGAATGTTATCTTTTGGGCACAGGGCTCATCTATTTTGAACAATATTAGACCACTTTAATCTACTAAAGTTCTCAATATCCTGGGCTCAGCTAAAGGATTATCTGTTTTGTGAAGCATTGTAGACACCCTTAGCTAGAAGTAGGTGGGTTCTCTATTCTCAAAGGTCACTGAGTAAAAGCCAGTTAGCACATTCTGTTGTAACTGGGTAACTATAGCATGACTGTTTCATGGACAGACTGCAGATCCTTTAAAATAAGCCTAGGAAATGGATTGGCTCTGATCAGCCTTTGAAGATGACTATTTGAACGGAGCTGCCCTTGCCCCTGGCCAGACACAAAGGATATTAGCCTCAGAGTAAATGAACCATTCCAGATTTTGGCAGCAAGTCACTGTCAGGCTGCTCACCCAAGTGCCTGCCTTTGTGAATAGGCTCAGGGTACAGGCACAACTGGCAGTGACAGACTTTAAGAGTGAGGCATGACAAGGACACATAATGTTCATTTTCTGCATGTATATTTGTACATCACTATATGCATGTGCTGGGCTAGGCACTCGGGATGCAAAAACAAATAATATAGGCATAGTTGGTGGCATTATACAGTTCATACCACAGTGAAAAAAGAGATAATAAACTAAATAGCAAACTATCAAAACAAACAAATGTTGAGTTTGAAGTAATTCTTTGAAAAGAAGTCAACACCAATCACTAAAACAACACAATAAAATTATACGCAGACAGAATTACTAGGCAGGGTATGAGAGAGACAGAAGTGTCTACTTTTGGTGTGTAGTCAGAAAAGACATTTAAACTAAGACCTGAAGGATGGAAAACAGCCGAATCGGTAAAAACCAGGAGAATATTCTAGGCAGACAGTGGGAAGTGCCTCATGGTGGGAAGGTCAGATATATTCTGACAAGTCCTAAATATAAATGCAGCTCTCAGTGCCCCCCAAATTTGAAATGGCATATTGACATTAGCACTTGGATGTCTAATAAAAATTTTAACTCTAATAAATTATTTCTTAAAGTTGATTTATTTATTTTGAGGGGGTGCAGAGGCAGGTGAGAGAGAAATTCAAGCAGGCTTTGTACTCTCAGCACAGAGCCTGATATGGGGATCACAAACCGTAAATTCATAACCTGAGCCAAAGTCAAGAGTCAGACCCTTAGCTGACTGAGCCACCTGACATCCTCAGCTTTAATAAATTCTTTATTTTCCCCCAAAACGTTTCTTCCCCACTATTGGCAAACAAGACTATAGTTACTCACTTGTTATAGCTAAAATGTTTGAATTATTATTTTTAATGTAGAGGAAAAAATCTTATTAGCTTTACTTTTAAATGACTTCCCAAATCTAACTTCTTGTTATTATCTTCATCTCTCCCAAAGAACACTATCATCATCTCCCACCTGAACAACATTAAATTTGGTCTATTCTTGCATTCCTACATTTTGTTCTCTGCACAGCAGCCAGCAAGTTTGCATCTATTTTCTGCCCAAAATATCCTTGCCTCCCTACATCACTTAGAAAAGAATTCAAAGTCTTTACCATTAGCAACTCCTTACTCCCTTTATACCTGCTTTCTTACCAACCTCCTTCTCTCTCGGCTTTGTTCTACTGAGCCTGACTTCTTGTTGCTCTCTAAACATATTAAAATGGTTCTATTCTTTGCACGAGAATGTAAGATAAATAAAGACCGCATGTGCTATTTTCTCTACTCTGCAATCTTTAGCATCTCTGTCTGGAACATAAAAGTTCAAATATTCGCTGAAGGAAGGAGATGAGGAAGGAAAATGGAAGGAGGAAAGAAGAAGGGAGGGAGAGAGGAAGGATGAAAGAAAGGAAGGAATGAAAAGAAGAAACAGAGAAGGAAGGAAGGAATACAGACAGGCAGTCAAGAAGGCTCCCTGTGTATTCTAGAAGATCATGAGCTTGGAGTACAAGAGATAGAAGGACAGTACGAGGGGCTAAGAATGGAGTTGAGTAGAGAAACCAGGCTTCATGGACATCAGAAAGAACTTCAGGTTTTAGTCTTAGTATAGTGGGAAGTCTAGAAAGCCTTTTCACTGTAAACATAAGTATACCCAGGCTATAGCTACACATATAAATGATTTTAACTTCCTTCCTTTCCCCAGCCCCCTACAAAATCTTGGTTTTCCTGGCTACTTGAATATCATTCTAACCATCAAATTGATTACGTTTATTGCCTCCCCCAAAAGAAATAACTGATACAAGGCACACATGTATTGCCCATCTGAACTGCATCAAAGTATACATTTGTCAGAATGATTCACAGTACAAACATAGGCTTAGTACACTTAGATTTCTGCATTAGAGAGAGCCATGGATTTCAGGATTAGAAAAACTGGAGTTCAAAGTGCAGTCTCCTCTCAAGCTGGGTGACTTTAGTCACATAATCTACTTTTCCTAAATTTTACTGTTCTCTTTTCTAAAACGTCAGTCATTACACCTGCATTTCAACTTGCTATGACTAGTAAGTGAAATAGGATACTGCAAGGACCTGGAACACAGTAGGTCTCTATGTTTCTACAGCAAGTGAAGGATAAGAAAGAGGGGCCTGAGTACTTGCTTAAGTACTGTACTTTGTAATGTGCTTTGGTTTTGTGAACTTCCACCATCTCCGACTGGCAAGTTATAAAGAGAGAGAGAGATGCCACTTCATTATAACCAGTGGGGGGAAATGATATAAGAAGGCAAAGAATTATAAATTTTATCACATTTGGTCCTGAGACCAGACCCACTGCCCATCTAGAGAGGTTAATAGGAACATACTATATAAGGACACTGAACTGGTTGTTTTTGAGGACTAAAAGAAACCACATACTAGTCTGTTGGATTTCCATAATTATGATTTCTGCAGTGTTCAAATAACACACCAAGTGATATTTTCAGTGGCTAAAGGCTTCTTCACATGGAACCAAGTGGCTAGTGTTTCTTTGGGGGTACAGGGGAGTAGCCTTAAGAGTTGCAATGGTCACATTTTCAAAGGGAACCTGCACATTAGTGGCTTACAGCTTTAAGAAGAGCTTAAACAAAGCCATTTAAGGGAGTTTTGTGTAACATTTCCAGAGCTTTCAAATTCATTTTCTTAACAAGCATTAAACTTAAATGTAAAATCTGGTCACGACTACTTCAGAAATAATGAAAAATGGTTCCATTGGACAGATACAAATATTTATTGGACAGAACTAAATGTCTTTCAAGATTATCAGGTGTTGCCAGTGTTTATACCCAGAGAAGATGTAATCATTCTGTTTTCATCACCTGTTGCTTTTTAATTTCCTCTCTCATTGAGAATCCTATTGCTGCACAGACAATAACATTACTGTCTATATGTATATATACCAACTGTACGGAGGCTTTGGGGCTGGGACAAGATATGCCAAAATAATAAAGCAAAACAGATTATGCGTTCCAAAGAGCTGTTTGCAAATACTGAAGATGTGCTATCAGTGGCCATGTTTACACAATGGAAATCATAAGAAAAAAAAGAATCATACATTTTCCGAAATTTATTTGAGTATCTCTCAAGGATAAATTAAATTTGTCTAATAAAATTCGCATTATTGCTTAGCTTTGCATAGATTACTTTAAATAAACATGTGGCTGCAGAGGGGTACAGATATAAAGAAACTCAGGTTTTAGATCCAAGATGTTCAACGCAAATTTGCTATGTGGCATTGAACTCATTGGTTATTTTCCACTAACTCCAGTCTCCTCATTTGGAAATGGGGTAGCAAATACTTGCTCCTAGGTTTGCTATGAAAATATAACATGAAATCATTTAGGTAAAAGCTCTGGGTACACTGTAAATGAGAGTATAAAATGCTATGGTATATTATACAGTTATATATGTATGTATATAAAATAATAATAATATTTGTACAGAAAACTAGTGCATATTGAGTCCCTCCACTGCTTGAGCATTAATTTTTCCATAATTATTTCCTAGAGCTCATGCCAGTAAGTTTTAGTCCTGTCAGGAACATATGGATCTTCAGCTTTACTCTAAAATAGTTTGGGACAAGGCCAGGCTCAGGATTTATACAGGAAAATCCAACTGCCCATTACCCCTTAGAGATCAAAGATCTGAAAAGAATTGAAAATAAAAGTCGCAACTTTTTCACCTACCTCCAAGGAAAACTAAATACGGAATGGAATAATTTAACCTCCTATCCCTTCCAGAGCATTCTGGTGCTGGAAAAACAATGAAAATAAAGACTTTGAGGCTACAGCTGTGTCTTTGGGGTCTCCTGTAGAGTAAAACATAATGCAGGGACCTGTGACCCAACCCTGACTTTAGTAGGGAAATTTCATGTAAGGATAAAAGGTTCAGTGAGAAAAACACATATTATGGGAGCTGATTTTCTAACCCTGTGGTGAAGGCAAGATAGTAAGTACCGTGCCCACAGAATGTCTTTTGTATTCCTGTCTACCAAGTAACAGGTACCATGCCTTAAAAAAAAACAAAACAAACAAACAAACAAAAACCCCAGAAAATTGTCAAGACAGCTTTTCCTGATCTCCCCCATCTTTAACCCATCCTGTTTAGGTTTTTTTTTTCTTTTAATCTGTCTCTTATCCTTACTAGATACTAGCTCATTGGGGGCACAGGAGAATCCATTCAATCCCCATTATTACCACAGTGCCTATTACCCTGCTGGGCAAATATAAAGCATTCAGTAAGATGCTGGAAGAATTAATAGTAGATCAGAATCTGTTAGAAAGAAGTACCGGTCTTAGAGTCCCTAGACATGCGATTTTACTGTTATTGATCAGAGCAGAATAAGATGCTGTTAAATAGATACACATTCCTATCAAAAACAATCCCAAACAAGAAAACAACTTACTGTTACCATTGTAGAAAGGGAGTCAGATAACATAGGTCAGATTCTCAGATGTCAAAAATTTAGTCAGATATTGTGAGCTGTTACTGCCTCTACTCTATTGTTTTCATTCTACCCTTTTCCTAAAATGATCACAAGAACTATCTCTCTAAATAAGACAGTCCATAGGCCAGTGCTTGTGTTTTGTTTACAAATACAATGTTTACCAATGTAGTTATTTATTTTTATTATTATTTTTTAATGTTTTCTTTTATTTTTTGAGAGACAGAGAATGCGCAAGCAGGGGAGGGTCAGAGAGAGAGGGAGATACAGAATCTGAAGCAGGCTCCAGGCTCTGAGCTAGCTGTCAGCACAGAGCCCGACGCGGGGCTCGAACCCACAAACCGTGAGATCATGACCTGAGCTGAAGCTGGACGCTTAACCAACTGAGCCGCCCAGGGTATTTTAAATACCCTGATATAGGTATTTAAAATATCATCACTGTCAGAGTAGAAGGAAAAAAGATAACATTTGCTTATACAAAAAAATGGATGAATGGGTGGATAGATGGATAAATGAATCAGTGAGAATATGCCAGCAGCACAAACAGGAAAAAAACCCTACAATAAGTAGATAGATGATACACACATTAATTTATATGTATGTGCACATATGCATGTATACTAGAACACATGCATGGATGCTTACACAATGCATAATAAGATATAAAATTTATATATATAAGTATATATAATATTTTAATATAGATAATATAATGAAAATGTTGTAATATTACATGTAAGTTTTATATATTATATATACATACATACACACACAGACATACATCCATGCACACAAAAAAGGAAAAACATGGGTCAATATTTGTACCTAAGTGAAATATACTAATATTTAGTATGAAAGCTTGACACTTGACTGAAATGAATGTGTTTTTCAATAGTATTTAGATGTTATTTGTGGTCAGGGGAAAAAGAGATATTTGCATTTATTATATGCAATATGGTATAAATTCTTTCTGTCCCAGGAATATACAGGGCCAAAGGCAAAAGAAACACTTTACCATTAGCCACATTGTTCAATATAAAACAGAGGGGTTCTGTTTTTCCCTTGATGCACATTCACAGATCTCAGTAGATTAGAACAACCATGGTGAACGAAGTCAGGAAAGAGAAAGAAAAATGGCTACACTTAGTTCAAACTTTGAGTAATGCATAGTGTCAGCTATACAAGACAGGAATGAAGAGAAAAATGACTAGGTCAGGTTCATGTTCTTTTTTATTACTTTTGTAGCTTTGGTGAAAAATGTAGCACAAAGAACACCAGAGGTACTCCAAGCTGGGCACATACAAGAAAAGACAAATATCTCCACACATGTAAGGTAGCTATACACTCTGAATGCCGGAGACAATCCTAATATAAATTGTTGGCCCAGTATAATTTTAATAATGCATCTTTCCTTTTTATTTTATTTGTTAAATTTTTTTTTAATTTATTTTAAGAGAGAGGCAGAGACAGAGACAGAGAGACAGAGGAAGTGGGGGGGATGGCAGAGACAGAGGGAGAGAGAGAATCCTAAGCAGGCAGAGCCTGATACAAGGCTCAAGCTCACAAACTGTGAAATCATGACTTGAGCCCAAATCAGATCAGGCGCTTCACCGACTCAGCCACCCAGGCACCCCAATGCTTCTTTTCTTTTTAAAGATCTTCTGATTTAAATGATAACTACATAGATACTCTATTTATAGATCATCTAAATACTCAGGACACATGTATGGAAGAGGAGAAAGAGCACAGAAGATTTTAACATAGACAACCACCTTTCTGGCTAGTAAATATATCCAAGATTTGACTAGATTATAAATTCTTTTTTGGATGGGTACAATGGGGAAGTGAAATGCTTAAGCACTCCATCCCCTTTGCCTATTCTGATACACACCTACAATTTTTAAATTCCACTAAAAGTTTGCTCACTTCAGATACAGTACGTCCTTCTATCGTATCCCTCATTTCTATTCTTTGTTAGTGTAGGAATTAGCAACTGTTTTTCATCCATCCCTGTCATAGTGGAAATGCTAATAGCAATACTAATGGCAATATTTATTAATTTCCCACTATGTGCCAGTCAAAGATAGATTGCATGCATCATGTCCTTGGTTCTTCTCAGTAAGAAGGAGGCAAAAGGATCAAAGGAGAAAGTGGAAGTGACAGCAGAAGCAAGAAGTGGGAATGATCTGAAGAAGGGATCATGAGCCAAAGAATGCAGGTAGCCTACAGAAATGGGAAAACTAGTCAAGGAACCAGTTTTCCCCATAGAGACTACCAAAAGGAATTTACCCTGCCAACAGACGCATCAGCCCAGTGAAACTGATTTTGGGCTTCTAGCCTCCAGAATTTTAAGGAAATAAATCTGTAAAATTGAAAAATTTTATAGGATTATAAAGACTTGTGATTACAGCAGGCTCACTTGGCTGATCCAGAATACTTTCTCATCTCAAAATCTTTGAAATAATGACATGTGCAAGTCCCTTGTGCCATATAAGGCAACATTCACAGGTTCTGGGAATACGATGAGGACATCTTTTGATGGTGAATATACTGTATATATATACATATATGTATATATATATGTGTGTGTATATATATATATATAGTCCCTCTGTGAATGTCTTGTTCCAATACCTTGTACTTTTCTGTTGGGCTGTTTGTCATTATTTATTTGCATTGCATATTCTAGATGCTAATGTTTTGTTTGCTTCTACTAAAGGACTGTAAACGTGTCTTTAAAAATCAAATATTCAATTTGTCAATCCGTTCCTTCATGTTTCATGCTTTTTGTGCGTAATTTTATAAATACTTCTATATCGAGGTCAAACAGATGTTCTGCTCTAAATCTTTCTGCAAATTTTAAGGTTCTGGCTTTTTTTGTTTGGTTCATTTTCCATGCTTTAGTTTTTAATCCATCTGGAATGTATATTTGGCTTCTATGTAAAATAAGTACCAATTTACTTATTTTTCTTAAATAGAAAGTCAAGCTTTCCAGTATTTAAATCTACCTGTTCACAACTGATTTGCTGTATCTCTTCAAATTTCCTTGTATGCATGAGTCTCTCCTCTGCTCTAATAGATTTCTATTACTGTATCAGTCCTATATTGACTTAAATCACATATATCAGCAATTCTTTTTGGTTGGAGGCACATTCTTCATGTCATGTCTAATTATTATTTATGTATTTCAAATCATATGCATGTTTAATAATATTGTTTTCTGTTTAATGAGGTTTCCAAAAGGTGTTTATATAATCCTTCCTTATATCTGTCAATTTACCCTTATCCATCCATTATTTGTTTCTTTAAATTTATTTTATCTTATAATGTTAAGCTCATACATATACATTATTATTTTCATGTTGGATTATTCATTATTTTTATCAGTATAAAATATTGTTCCTTGTACATAATAAATGTCCCTTACATTTTTACTTGTTATTTTATCTGTTATTAATATTGCTGTATTATTGGCTTTGGTTATAATTTTCCTGGCATATCTTTCTGTAAATCATTATTTTTAACACATTTGGATTATATTGCTTCTAGTGTGTTCTACCAAATTACTCTTACACTATTTCATAGGATTTATTCTATTCAGCTTGTGTTATTTCACATTGACTAGTTGGCACATATTGAGCATTTGAACTATACATGATGAGAGAGGAAATACATAATAATCATGTTAGTTGTGTTAATAAACAGAAAAAATCAAGTTTGGGTTTGAGACAGATCAGGATATACACATTCTTACCAAGGATATACACCTTTTACCATGTTGAGTCACTAGGTCACTTTGGCTGATATAGACTTGATAGGATGATGTCTTCCTTCTTCTCCTCTCCATAGTTTCCCTCCCAATTCTCAACAGAGGAAGAAGTGGGCTGTCCTGAGCTTGGTAGTGGATATATATATGTCAGTGTAATCACTTCCTAGTTTTATAATTATGAATAAGCTGCTTAAACACTTCTATCCCTCAATTTAACCAGTGCTCAAATGAATTACTATTATATCATGATATTGTTCTACAGTTACATGGAATGCACATGTTTAAGATATTTCCTAAGGCACAAGGTGTGGAACTGACATTCTCTGAGCACGTTTTTGCATGGTGAATACTAATTAAATGCATATGAAATGATGTTGAGCTACTTAGACTGAAAAACTATTTCCACATTTCTAAAGACCCATGACATTCACCTAGTATTAATTACATGAATGTCATAGACCTTCATTCTACTCTGAAATTCATCCCTGGTGAATAGGTTGAATAAACATAAATCTTGTCACTCAGATCAAAGGTATAATAAAAAAATTACAAAGATTTGTTTTTCTTCTCAAGTGACAGGGCAAACCTCATAAAGGCATCATTTATCATAAAAAATGATGCTTCACTGATTTAGGATCTATCTGTCTGGCCCATCACCCACAAATCTCATTTACAGTAACCTACCTTGTTTTTTGTGTCATTCATAGAAATGTTCCTTAGGGAAAACAGAAGATCAAAGATTTCCTTCTCTACTTCTCTTCCTCTCTTTCCTTTCTTACTCTCCTACTTACATACTTCTGTTCATACATGCCAGGATTCCTTATTAAAATAGCTGTAGAAAAATCGTTAAATTTCAGCACCAACACAATGGCCTTAAAATTTATAGGCAATAGAGAAAATGTGGTCTTGAAATGTTTCTTAGATTATTTATTGGGGCCAACAACTCAAAACCACACACTCAATATCATATATTTTTAACACTCTAATATCTACCTCTCTTCCAGGAACTAACTTCCTACCATCTGATACATCCCCAACCATATCTAAAATTCTCATATGAACCCAGGAGTGCTGAAGTCAAGAGAATTAGATTTGAAACCTTCCACCATTATATAGATAAAAATCTTGCACTAGGTAATTCAATTCCTTAAGTCTTAGTTTCAGATCTGTAAAATAAAATGAGGTGTCTCTATTTTGCCCCATCTTCCATTAAGGAATGTCAAAGTATCATTTTCAAAAAATGAAAAACATGTCTCTTACACAAAAATATAGTGAGTACATGCCAAAGGTTTGTAACTCGTTAATGAAAGAAACACTGGGATGGTAAAGCTAGTTCAAATTCTAATTTGAGAATTAGAAAAACTGAGTAAAAACAGGCACTAAAGGAAAGAACATTGGTTTACTACGGGGCAGGGAATAAATCCATAAGCTTTATAGATATCTTTTCTACCAGAAAAACACATCTCAAAATGTATAATTTTACAGATTCATGGTTCTAATAAATACAAATAGCATGTCAATCAAATGTGTATTCACTTAGAAGAAATAAATGATTCTTGGGTGGACCTGTGAGATAATACTCTGGTGTAATTTTGAAAAGACATAGAATCATTCTTTTCCACATCTTTCCCACATTTTGGGTGATATTTCTTAAAAGTACAAAATATTTGTCCAAGCTCTTTAATATTGTTATGCTTTTTCAAATATTCATGATTACTGTAATTGCTACTATCAACATAATCATTATTTATTTTGAAGAAGCTCATATGCCCAAAAGCCTTTGTAAATTTACAATTTCTTCTATTTATTTGTTTTTTCTATCATTGTCCTAAGTGATGCAGCTATATAAATGAGGAGGGAAAATGTCAAGGCTTTAAGAACCTTTAAGAGTAGGATGGGAAAATGTAAGAAAAGATAGGGTATGTTTTATAAGAGTTATGTACATTACAAGGATACAAAGGAGCTGGAAAATTTGTTTAATTCTCCCCAGGAAAGGCAAGAGACTCCATGGATAAACTCCTATTTTAGATGTGCAGCTAGGTAGTCAATGGGCAGGAGATGAGACTCCATCTGAAGAATTATATACAGATAAGGAAGACTGAATTAACTCATCATCCACACTGGGAAAATTGAAAATATGTTCTTGTGGCTATAGCACAGAAGGTGAGGAGATAGTAATGAGAGAGGGAATGAGGGAAGATATGGTCAAGTGGCAAAATCCTCTCTTTCCAGTTCACAAAAGTTCCAAACAAATGACAATGTTTTCATTACAGGAAAAGAGGACTGAACTAGAGTCCCAGATGCCTGGATTCTGGAACCTATTCAGACAATGACAAACAGAGTCTTTTGACAAATTTCTTTTCTGGGTCTCAATTTTCTATTCGTAAAATGAGGGTTGCTGCACAACACAATGAGCTAATCCTAGAGATGTGATGATGTCTACAGCAGGCTGAAATCCCTGGGAAGTGGATTTTGAGACAGAGTTATTAAGCATTGCCTTGGTTATGTTCTTTGTCTTCACTCTTGGGACATTAGTCATGCATCTGACTCGCCTTCCAATTGTAAGCAATTTGAAGCTGTTTAATGGGACTTCTAATACCTAGCACATAGGGAATATGTATAGTAGGCACTGAATGTATATTTGTTGGAAAAAAGATAAGTAAATATATTAACTTCAGAGACATTAAATTAGAGTCAGAGTGTGAGTATTTCAATCCAAAGGATTGGGGAAATAGTCTTGAAAAATTAGAAGACAAGAAGTACCATGAGGAACTGGTATGAGAAAATACTAGTTTCACACAGGAGTATTTCTTTATCATGAAATTCTTGGCCATAAAATGAAGGAGTACAGCCACTTCACAGATCACTGTGGGGTGGCGGGGAGGGAGAAAGAGGGAATGAGCTATCTGTGACTCGTGATTGTTTTCATAACTTTGTTTCTTAGTGTAATCCTCTACTCCTGAGGGTTGATTTCTTCAACCCCCTTGATGGTTGTTCACTTTGGGCTTCAGAAGTCAAAGAAAAGGGGGAAAATGCCTTCTTCCACATTTTAAATATCTTTTATTATTAAAACAACCCAGTGGGGGGAGCTCATATTTTTCATTAAAGACAAAGACTCAGAGAGGCCAAAAAGTTGCTTAACATCACACAGCAGGGTAAAACCTGGTTCCAAACCCAGTTATTTTAAGTCCAAGTCAAGTATTTTTCCTATTTTCCTAGAGCTGGGATGTGAGCCTTAGCAGGCTGTCTCCAATCTCAACATCAGATATATATTTATTTGATCCTTAAAGGCTTTTGTTGCTTCAAGTATTAAAAGATAAATATCACTAGGAGGAAAATGTGTATCTAATGTCTTAGATAAACGCAGAAAGGGAAAGAGCAATTACTATAGCATAATGCATACTGATTTTACATTGCCATCTCTTATGCTTTAAAAAAATATAGAGGACACATCATAATCTCTGTTTTAATGATGAGAAAGCCAAAACTCAGAAGCATTGGACTACTTGCTGTAGGCCCTCAATAATTATGGAAAAACTATAACTTGAACTCAGTTCTTTCTGGCTCCGCAGCCTCCCACATTAATATTATACCTTCTTTTATATTTGTGTAACCTCCACTTTCTTTTATATTTGTATAACCTCCGTATTTCAGACTTCCAAGCTCCTTCACACTTAGAAATAGCATCAACAAGTTTAAATCTGTCCAAATTGCTCGGTTCCCTTGTGGGAGCCAAAGCACAAGCCCCCACCTGCCATTCTGAGTGACACTGCTGGATCCAGAGCTATGCCTCATTTAAGATCATTAGTGTAAAATCAATAGCTGCAGGAAATAATTGTAGCTATCCTTGCGACCTTGCCCCCTGTGGTAGTTCATCCTTGAAGGTTATTTAATTAAAGTCCAAGCAAGATGGGTTAGCTCTGGAGTGGTGTGTAAGTGGAAGTGACATGACACCAGAGGGAAACAGCCTTCACTCCCAGCACTGCAATGTGTGACTTGGGCAGAGAAGATCTCATGCTTCTTGGAACCAAAATACAAGGTTGTGTTACAGGTGGTTAGATCTTCTCTGACTTTAGGAGAGAGGAGTGGGCAGTTACCATTTAGCAAATATTATTAGGATATCTATTGGAAACCTACTATAATGCTACATAGTCAACCTATAATGAAGCTGAATATGACATCACCTGCAATTAACTTCCAGGGGATAATTTGAATGGAAGTAAACAAGCCAATAGCTATGTAAGCCTAGTGCTTCTGGTTTGATGGCTGCAGAGGCAATACAGCTGGATCTAGCTTCCAATTATCTAGATTCTGGTAAACTTGAGGGAGGGAAGAAAGTTTCAGTTTTTGTCTCATGTCACCTGCCTTCTGAATTCAGGCCATACCCTAAAATCCTACTCTAGTATCACTACTTCTAAGACTATCATGGCCCCTTCTTCCTCTGGCAATGAATGATTTGTTTCCAATGTTTCCAGACCATTATCCACCATCAAATATATACTGCTCCTATTTTGTAGTAAGAGCATACTTAACTACTTTGTACCAAGTGTGCATTCAGAGCCTCACTTTATTTTTATTCACAAAGCAGTGAAAACATTTACTCATTATTCATTCATTATTTCAACAAATATTCATTGAGAATCTAGTTATGAAATCAACTACATGATCTGTTGCAGTTCTTATTCATATCTAATTATTCAAAATTATATTAAAATGAAAGTTTTCTTTTTCTTGCCAGGATAAATTCTGACTTAATTTAATTCATGTAACAGACATTCACAATGTTCCCACTAAGGGCCATTTACTGTTAAAAGTGCTAAAGATACAATACTAAATGAAACAGATAAGGTTATTTGCTTTGAGAAAGTTATATTCCTGTCAGGGAAACATACAACAAACTAAAGAAATTTAAAAAGCAAACAAATAAGTAATTGTACCTACTAAAATCTAATTAAATTCGATGTATTGGGTTAGACAGTATGCGGCCGGGTACTGAGGTTCCTATTGATTGGGTGGTCATGGAAGATCACCGCCAAGGAGTGCAAGTTGAGATACACTCTTTAATTAAACACTTACTGAACACATGCAAAACCAGCTCGAACCAGACACTAGCTGTGGTTCACCTCAAGTCTACAGTCCCAGACCAGCTCAAAGCCTGCACTTCCGCAGTAGAGACCTGTGCTTATATTTTACACTGTCAGCATGGCTAATCTAAGACCTTTATATCGTAAAACCCTATGTGATTCCGAGTTACTGTTGGCGATAAGAAACTTGCTTGAAGTTTCAATGGCAGCAGTGAAGCAGCTACCATGATGACACCCTGAAGGTTGTCCACAAAGTGTAATGGACAGATGTGGAAGGTCTCCTCTCTGCCTCTTCTCCTCTCTGAGTCTTGCTATTTTCCTGATTACTGGCCTTGTGTACCAACAGCATCCCCAGGCTACACTACAGAATAAGGAGTGATTCCCATAGATACCTCTGCCTACCTCCCCTTGGTGAGCTCACCTGCTTGTTGGATGTACTTGATGTCTTAGACTCCCCAGTAAACTCTGATATGTTCAACTGTACCTATGTTATACTTAGGGGACATTTTTGTGATCTTTTCATTCTTACTTCTAGACCTTTATTTTCCTATTTCTTCCCATAATTATATAATTTCTAATTCCTTTAAAAATATTTTATCCCATAGCACTTACTTACAGTGCCTCTGTTTCTCTGATAGATACTCAGACTGATCCTCTAAGTAGAGCCAAAGGAACAAAATCTTAAGGATGGGGCCCATAATTCGTTCTATGATAGGTTAAAATTTAAAGGCACTAATAACATGGACGCTAGCAGTAAATGGAGTGCTGGTAGTTTAAAAAAATTTTTTAATATTTTTTTTATTTTTGAGAGACAGACAGAGCTCAAGCAGGGGAGGGGCAGAGAGAGAGGAAGACACAGAATCCAAAGCAGGCTTCAGGCTCTGAGTTGTCAGCACAGAGCCCGATGCGGGGCTTGAACTCATGAACTGGGAGATTATGACCTGAACCAAAGTTGGACACTCAACCAAGTGAGCCACACAAGTGCCCCTAGAGTGTTGGAGGTTTATACCAGGTGGTGGCAGAATTGGATTATTCACCTGTAGTTATCTGGAATCAAATGTCTATGAAAGACAAGACTCTGGGAGAACTTAAAAGAATAAAAAGTATAAAATCTACGAAGCTGTTGGTTACTTGAAAGGGTACCGAAGCAAGTTTAATTCCCAGCTCCAGCTTTTGCTTGTTTCCAGGAAGATTTAGCTGCTGGAGGGAGGGACTTTGGGAATGACAGAGTGAGGACCTCTCACATTTGTTCCTCCACAGAAACAACAAAACCATGGGCAAAATTGTCCAAGTCAACTTTTTCAGAGATAGAATAGGGGCAGAGCCCCTAGAATAGGACTAAGACAGAAGATTGTGCTGTAATAAAACAAACAAACAAACAACTGGTGAATCTTATTCATCAAAGGGTAGAAAATATGTGGGTTCAGCAGAGCAAATTGGTAAAATAGTGTTTTGATCCTGACTGAGGCTTTTTTTTTTTTGAAAGGTTGTTGTTGTTGTTGTTGTCTGAAGTCTGGTATCATTGAAACGAAGTCCATATCAGTTAGTGTAGTCCATGTGGCTAAATAGTTACCACCACTTTGGATTTTTTAAGTTTCTAATATGTTTTTCATAAGAGCTAAGCTATTGATTTGCAATCACCTTGGACCCATTTCAGGTTAGGTCATTAGATGTTGCCAAGGACTTTCTTCTGGGATTTCACTTGACAACAAAATTTATTGTCCCTTCCAATGCTAATGAAACTCAGCTGTATCTACAGAGTATCCATTAGCCATGCTCCAAATCCAGGTTTAGGAGAATCCATTGTATAGTGCTAATATTTCTAGTTTTGTCTATGTCTTACTGTTTTTTTCCATTATTAAAAACTTTATGTGTTTTATAGAAAGGATAGAAAATTCAAAGGAAAGAGAATCAGAAGCTCACAATCAGAAATATGGAAAAAGTGTGTTCTGTAATGATAAGGTTTTCTTATTTTCTTTATTATATTCTCAACATCTATTTTTATAGCATAAAGGCCCTTTATAAATATCATATAAGTCACCAGAAAGTAAATAAAGTGATGAATGAATTATAAATGAATGAGTTAATATTTTGGTGACTTTTGCTCCCTATGTTTTCTGGATAAGATTGGCTTTCCTTTTATTTATTTATTTTTTACCTAGTTGCAAATGTACTATGTATATACTGTTGCTTCACTCAATATTAAGTGAAAAATTAATATGTGGTGGTATACTCTTACAAAATTAGAGTTTAATAGTTAAACAAATTCTGTTGAGAGATTGATCATTTAGTTCACCAATATTCTCTTTAGTCTTTGAAAACACTTTCTATTATTTCTTATTATAAATCAAATTATAAATAGTATACCAGGAATATACTTATTCATAACCACAAATATCATAGTTAATATGTGGTATAATAATATGAAGAACTTATTTCTCCTTCTAAATACATTCTTTACATCCTGCCTACAAAAACCTTGTCTTAAAATTCTCAAAGGTTTCTTTTGGTGGAAAATATTGAAGGCTTAGATTTTGCACAAGAGAACATTTTGTTTTGATTATTTTTATGTGTGTGTGTGTTTGGAGGAAAATATTCTATTGTTTTTGCATTCTTAACGCATTATACATTGTATTAAATAACAGTATTTTGAGGTCATTTGCATGCCCTGGGTGCTGCCATAAGGCTGAAATTTGGAAAAATAGCTTTTCCCATATGCCTGGCTGACATTTGGAGAGAAAATTACTTGAGCAGGTGAGAGACAAGGTAGAGGGCAGGCATTATTCCGGTCGGCATGTTTTTTTATTGCTTTTTATTTTATTTTTGAGAGACAGAGAGAGACAGCTGGAGCAGGGGAGGGGCAGAGAGAGAGGGAGACACAGAATCCGAAGCAGGCTCTAGGCTCTGAGCTAGCTGTCAGCACAGAGCCCGACGCGGGGCTCGAACCCACGAACCGTGAGATCTGACCTGAGCCGAAGCCGGATGCTCAACCGACTGAGCCACCCAGGCGCCCCTCCAGTCGGCATATTTTATATGTGCAGCAGTGTGTTAATTTGCTAAGCAAGGAATAAAGCTTGGACATCACCCCAGTTCAACTAATGTTTCAAAACATTCTCTTTATCCAAAAAGTATTTGAAAAAGTTATTCTAACTTAATCCCAGATCTTTACTGTGCACATTAACCACTGCCCACCACAGAGAGACCTCCTTACGTTGTGAGCTGATCATGGAACAAGTATGCTCTCTGGGCAGCACCTGCTACTGGTACTCTTTGATCTTTATCCAAATATTGGCTTAACATCTGTACCCCAAATCAAAGGCACAGAGCAGTTGAGTTTAAATATGCTGGATTAGTTAAAAGCTAATTTATCTGTTACTAGATGAAATTACAAATGCATACATTGTTAACCAATTTTCCTATTTTAATATAAATTGACTGGTAGGCAGAAGATAAGTTGTAAGAAATGGAGTAAAGTTTATGTTATAAATCTAAAGCAATAGGATAGTGAATAAGACATGAAAGGGTAGGATGTAAACAGAGAAAACTTGGTTATAATATAACTTTTCAGATAATTTCTAAACCCACTACTCCTCTTCTCCTCAAATACATAACTCATGTTTCTTTTTAAAACGTATTTAATTTTGAGAATAAGCATGGGTGGGGGAGGGACAGAGGAGACAGAGGATCCAAGGTGGGCTCTGTACTGACAGCAGTGAGCCCTCTGAGGGGCTCAAACTCAAGAATCGTGAGATCATGACCTGAGTGGAAATCGAAAGTCAGGCGCTCAACCACTGAGCCACCCAGGCACCCCTAACTCATGCTTCTATGGTAACTCATTACATGACTTTCTAACACCCTTTCCACTTGTCTGTCTCTTAGGAAACAGTGAGCTTCCTGAGGACAATATTTTTTTTAATATCTGTACCTGCATAATTTAGCCTAAGATTTAAAAAGACACTTGATAAATTTAAGCCTACCAAACAAATTTAATATTGATCTATAACAACAGTGTACAACAGTCTGCTTAGAAAAAAGAGCAGATGATATTTTGAGTGAAAACATCAGTTTGGTGGAAAATTTAGATGTGACCATTAGACAATCAAGTAAAGAGCTATGCTGGTAAATTTTCTTAAAAAAAAAAAAAAACACCAATGGAACCTTTTTACTTTCTTACTTTCAAAAATGAGGCAGAAAATCAAATATAGCAACATATATTAATTACAATATTGAGTACAAAATTAAAGAGCAACTAAATCATGAACTACAAAAAAATAACATTTCTCTATAATTATTAACCCATCCACGTTAAGTAAATGTTGGATTTTAATTAGTAGTCAAGCTCCAGAATGCTTTCTTTAATTAGATGAAAAACCTCCTTTAATACAAAGTTACATTTCCAAATTTAAGGCACCAACGTTTACGAAAACATCCAAAACTAATCTTGAAAGAGCATAATATACAACAAGAAATTAACATCTTATACTAGGTGTGCATGATGTGAGCAAATACTGTTGCAAGCAGTTCAGTGTCTGTCTACACTTAACAACTTCGTTGCTTTCATTTGCAAGATTCGGCCCCTTCCAAGGCTAATGATTCTTTACAAAAATTTTTTTTTCTTTTTTTGAGAGGTGGTAGTAGATAAGATGAGATTTAGGGCTGGTTGTACTTTATTGGAGGTGGAGTTTGAAAATCTCATTTTTAAGCTGGACCTCTTTAAAAACTGCCTACCTCAGTTCTGTATTGCTGCACAGTCAAAGCATTCACCTGCCTCCCAGATTCGAAAGGAGGAGTGTTTGCTGATCCCATCTCTGTTGGTGCCAAATATCCTGCTTCCTCGTATTTCACAGCTCCCTTTCTTCCACACTATCTCTTTCATTTCTCTTAGAATTTACTCTTTGAACTTAGCCTTCGAACCAAAACAATCCCTAACTTCTAAGATCTCACTTTGGGCATGAATCTGAATCTCCTCTAGGACTTTCTGACTCTTCAAAACATGGGGACCAGTGATAAACTCGCTAAATTGGACAAATTTATGTAGAGGCGGTCACTATTTTTTTTCTTTCGAATCTCATCTAATTTTATACCAAGTCTCAAAGTCTCAGAAGTTCAGTATTCAAGTCTGTGAATGCTTATCTATTTTTTATTTTGTTTTCACCAATGATCATTAGCAGAAATCAGGACATCTAAAATCAAATTAAGGCTTGTAAACTAATACTAAACACCATTAGAGATAGATGTTAGTTCTCATTTGCCTTTTTGACTGGTGTGTGGGTACTCAGCAATGAATTTGGTTCCCCCTGCAAGGATGCTTAATAAATACTGACAGCAATTATATAAAATGAAGATTTTATATAGGCTCCATTCAACCCCAGGAATGAATATAGAAATCAAGCCCGGGGGTGCCTGGGTGGCTCAGTCAGAAAAGCATCAGACTTCGGCTCAGGTCACGATCTCACGGTTTATGAATTCAAGCCCCACGTCGCACTCTGTGCTGACAGCTCAGAGCCTGGAGCCTGCTTCAGATTCTGTATTTTCCTCTCTCTGCCCCTTTACTGTTCATGTTCTGTCTCTCTCAAAAGTAAATAAACATTTTAAAAAAAATTTTTAAATGGAAATAAAGCCCTTGTAATTATTCCAGGAGAGGATGCCTTTAGGATGTGGTCTTTCTCTTACAAAACCATCACTGACTATCCTCTCTTTACACTGCTGTTGGAGAATAGCAACACTTAGTATTGCTTTTATTCTAATTATTTCTTCTGGTTAGTGAAGGGTTCCAGGGGTGGTGAGGTGGGATTTGTACTTTAGCAAAGTTAATTTAGTTATCACAAACCATGTTCAGAATGCAAAATTTTGATGAAGACTGCTATTGCCAAAAGCATGAGAGGTTCAGTAGGCGAAGGGGGCCATTAAATCTTGCTTTGCCATTTACAGTGTAGACAATCTTAGACAATTCAATTTACCTCATATTATCCTAGATTCCTCATCTCTCAAATGGAGAAAATAATGGTTTATATTTCATATATGTAGGTTTGAATGTGCAATTTAAGTGAATGTATAAATATGGCTGGCATAATCGCTGACACATAGTAGGGTCTTTAAAATGGTAACATAGCTATTATTGTCATTGTTATTACTCATGGGGTTGGCTGTTTTGCAGCTAAAAAAATACAACATTTATTTATGTATCACACTTAAAAATTAAGATTTTCTACATTTCAAGCTTCTTATCCCTGATTATTTTATTTTCATGAAGCATTAAGTACCTACTATCACAAACACATGTCAAGTGTGTACTAGAATATGATGAAAAATATACAAATGGACAAGGCAAAGAAATCATAACCCAATCCATTTCTTCTCTTAAACATTCATATTAATGGGTGTTTTAATCTTATTAATTTAATTACTTTTTTTGCTAAAAAATCCAAAAAAGCAGCAATGAGAAGTTTGGATTCTTGAGCCAAACTGCCTTGATAGTTTACTAGCTTTGTGACCTTATGACTTTGGAAAAGTCACCTGATCTTTATCTTGGGCACCTCATAGTTAAAGACTATCATAGTATCTCTCGGAGTTTTTAATAACTAATTAGTCAATATTCTTGAAGAATTTACAACACAGCCTAGTCATAAATAACCAACCACAAATGAATATGATAGAATTAATATCCTACAAGATAATTAGGATTTTCTGTGCTGCATTGCCCAAGTGAAACTGAGATCTTTAAGCAGGAAAGGTCAGGAAGAAAGGAGGAATTAGAGGCTACAGCCTTTAGTTGTATCAATCCTATATTATTTCAACAAGTACACCAAGCTCTAAAGAGAAACGTACAATCTGAGTATGAACATGCAAAGCGTATTCATTCAAACCAAATGCAGACCTAGAGACCTGAAGTCATAGTAATTTGAAACACTCTCAAATCAACTGATGGGTTTTATTTCATCTAAAGCTATTTATCCCAATTATAGTTTCTGTCCAGACCTCTATTATATAAGCAGCCTCCTTATGGGCTGAGGCTCGGTGTCTACCAGGGCCAGAGGCCTGCACAGGCCTACAGAAGAAGAAAGAGGTAATTCTGAGCAGGGATCTCAACTGTAGTACTACTGACACTTGGGCCAGATAGAGAATCCCTCATTTTGGGGGTGTGTCCTGTGCATTTTGAGATATTTAGCAGCATTTCTGATCTCTACCCTCTAGATTTCAGTATTGTCAAATGTCACCTGGAGGCACACTGTCACTTGGTTGGGAACCGCTGCTCTAATGATGTAAGAAATGGCCCAGAGAGCAATAAAAATAAACCATAAGAAACTATAAAATATTGGCTATAATTAATCTTTCTCTCTATATGAAAACCTTAAATAAAATATCATAAAATAGAATAGACTAAGGCATTAAAACATTAACAAAACCCAAGACTACTAGAGTGGACACTAAAAATGAAGAATAGCTTAATATCAAGAAATTTGTTATATAAAACATGAAGCGTTTGATAGATCACATAAAAATAAAAGGATTCAATAATAACTCCATTCCTTCTGGAAAGGCATTCAAGCTCAACAATTATTTCTAAGGGAAAGATCCATATATCAAGAAAAATAAAACATACTGGGATATATTTGGAACATGTTAAAAATGAACTAATTTGATAGATGCATTAATTTAATAAATATTAAGTGACTAGACAATTTTATCAAGGGGCTTTCATTCCAGATGTGTATT
>NC_043710.1:19965966-20007256 GCF_006229205.1 Suricata suricatta | reverse complement strand
TGATATGTCATTTGCAACTATCTTTTCCCATTCTGTCGGTTGCCTATTAGTTTTCTTGACTGTTTCCTTTGCCGTGCAGAAGCTTTTTATCTTGATGAAGTCCCAAGGGTTCAGTTTTGCTTTCATTTCCCTTGCCTTTGGGCATGTGTCGAGTAGGAGATTGCTGCGGTGGAGGTCTAGGAGGTTTTTTCCTACTTTCTCCTTGAGGGTTTTGATGGTTTCCTGTCTCACATTCAGGTCCGTCAGCCATTTTGAGTTAATTTTTGTGTATGGTGTAAGAAAGTGGTCTAGTTTCATTCTTCTGCATGTTGCTGTCCAGTTCTTCTGCACCACGTGCTAAAGAGGCAGTCTTTTTTCCATCGCATACTCTTTCCTACTTTGTCAAAAATTAACATTTATGCATGTGAGAGGGTTTTTTTTTTTAATATTTTTACATTGTAGTACTTGTTTTGCTTGTTGGGGGTGTTTGCTTATTTAATACACTCCGTCAAGGACAGAAATTACATGCTGTTATTTTTTCCCCCATAGGAAGTGTGTCTTTCCCTTATTATTTTCTTTACTTTTTTTTCTTCTTCTTTTTTTGGTGGTGGGGGTGGTTATGTCTAGATGAAGTTGCTTTTACAACACCAAAGACTTAATTATCCATTTCCTACATAAAAGGTAGCTACTTTTTTGCATGGACCTCAAGTATATTATAATATAGAGGTGGAATTTAAGGAAAGGTATTAAGCAGGCTGTGTGGTAGCTTATGGGCAAGTAATAAATTGTGTCATTTATCTTGAATGTATCAAGCTGCTATATAACAATTGCCACTTCAGATAGCTGTGAAACTAGGTGATTAACTAGTTTTTACTTAACCTTCTAATTTCTGTATAGGTCTAATTACATGAAAGAGAAGTTGGTGTTTTGATTTTTTACTTTGCTTTTCTGTTTGGAGTGTCATTGTAACTACTGTATGGTAAATGATGGAAAATAATTGCATATGTTAAAAACAATCAATTGTGTTATATTAAAAAAAGAATATGAGGTTGAGGAAAGCTACAGTAGAGTGGTCAAGAATGAGTCTTGAGGCAGGGTAGCATTTTAGGTAAGATCTGAGGGCTAAAAAACATTAGCCACAAAAAAGCTGAAAATTCAAATTGAAAAGAAAAAGAACAAAAACAAAAGAAATCAGGGTGGTAAGTACATGAGCAGAGGAAAGACAAAACACAAAGAGATTAGAGGAACAAACAGAAACCAGGGCTTGGTGAGGAGTTTGGATTTTATTCTAAGTGTAGTGGTAAGGCTTCAGGCAGGATGGTGAACTAGGATTTCCATTTTGAAAAGATGCCTCTGCTGCAGAGCAAGTGAAATTGAATAGAGATTAAGAATAGAAACAGAGAGACCAGTATGTAGAAGGCTATGATAGGAGATAGGAGTTTACACAAGTGTTCCTTGGTTTTGATAATATCAGAGTCATTGGTGACCATGCATGAAAAATTTCAATGGAGTGAATGGATGGGGGCCAGAACTGAATGGGCTGAGTGAACAAGAGAGAAAGGAGTGGGAACAACCTACAGAGTAGGTAACCATTCCAAGATGTTTTACTGTGAATGGCGGGAAAAAGACAATGATTAGGGAAATAAATGTTTTCAAAGAATGTTTTGCTTTGTTTTTAAGATGAGTGATTCTAGATCATGTTCTTTTGCTGATAGTACACAGAAGAGGAAGCTAGAGAGAAGAAAGCACAAGACAATATGAGTAAACAAATTTGCCACAGAGACAAAAATGGAAGCAAAGAAAACACATAGGGATTCAGTGAATTAAGGGAGGCATCAACTTTCAATAGAAACAGATGTATTTAAATGAAAATAAGGCACAGATGTAGGTACATTTATAAATTTGGTGGAAGTAAAATGAGGGAATACTAGTTAGATGGTCTGTATTGTCTTAAAGAAGTATGAAAGAAGATCATCAGGGAATTAAAGGGTGTCTGTGGGAAGCTTAAGGAGGAAATACAGGTTATGAATTAAAATCTAAAAATCACACTGAGTTGTGAAACTACAGGGATTTTAAATCCCATAGAAGAATGGCCACAATTGAAGGCAGTTGGAAAGAAATAAATGGATAAAATTCTATTTTCAGATGAAATGGCTGTACATCCAAATCTGACAAACTTCCAATTAATAGCAATTCACTAAAGTGACTGGATAGAGGCTACATGTATAAACCTCAGTGGCAGGGCGCCTGGGTGGCTCAGTCGGTTGGGCCTCCGACTTCGGCTCAGGTCAGATCTCACATTCGTGGGTTCGAGCCCTGCATCAGGCTCTGTGCTGACAGCTAGCTCAGAGCCTGGAGCCTGCTTCTGGTTCTGTGTCTCCTTCTCTCTCTGCCCCTCCCCCTCTCATACTCTGTCTCTCTCTGTATCAAAAATTAAAAAAAAAAAACAGTAAAAAAATAAAAAATAAAAAAAATAATAAACCTCAGTGGCATTTGCAGATACAGCCAATTATTCCTTGAAGATAAAAGGAATCTCAGTATCTGCATATAGTGTTATGGCTGAGCTATGCTTTGAAGTACTGGTTCTCTGTAAATTCCTGCCTCCTGATTTTTCAGTGGTTATCTGAGGACCCCTTTTCTTCTCCACTTATATCAGCCAAGAAAAAGTCCCAAGAGGCCAAAGAGGCAAAAGGTACACAAAAAGATTCAGATGCCTATAAGAAAAATGAATTGTGAACTGCTCATAACTCCTAACTATGAACAAGCTTCCAAAAATTCTGGACAATTGTGAGACTCCCTGAATGGAAGGAGAAACCTGTACATCTTAGAGTAGAGAACAAGGGAGAAAATACAGAATGTTATTCCCTGATCAAGATGGATCTGACTTTAACTAAGTGGAAATTTCCCTACAATCTGTAACAGGGCCATACCACCACTGCTCATCTCCTTGTTTATTTTCGTTTCAACTACTCTCTAAGCAGAATAGTTAATAGATTATATTCAAATAGTATGCATTACTCTTGTAAGGTATATCCTTTGCACATATTATTGATTTACTGTATATTGTCCTTTCTGTTGATCTTCAAAAACAATAGGTTTATTCATTTATACTGCAACCAACAATAATGCAAATAAGTCCAAAACTGGTAGAATTTTTGGCTATTTTCTTTGATAAATTTCCAATGGCTGATGTGATCGACTTAATTTTGCAATTTATCTACATTTGTCCCTTTATTTGGCCTTACTAATGTCCAGGTATTTTAAGAAAAGGAGAACCGAATAAGTGTTAAGATATGGAGTTTAACTGTTATTGCAAACATCTCCTAAATCTACCCTGAGGTTGGTTAGAACTCTCACATTAGAGACACTTAATCAAGGTGGCCCAGTCAATTACCCACTTCCATTTTCCTTCTTTTGCTGCCTTTGTTTTGGGTGTCCAGGGATTTAGGCTGGACACTCTTTTCTTCAGAGAAGCTCACTTCAGGAACAATCCACTACAGAGCCTTTCACTCTGCTTAGAAAGCTAGTCTCTCTCTTTAAACTTGAGGTTAAGTGATACCATAGTTCTCAAGGAGTTATTTAGAAAAAAAGCTGCTTTTCTCTCTCCACAGATGAGATCAGATGTGGTTTTTTTAATGGTTTCTCCATTAGCCTCACTCTTTCTGCCTTCTGTTCTGGACATTCTTCAAATGGTCTGACCTATAATTTATCATTTTCTAGTGTGCTTCAGTTGTGTTCATTCTGCTGCCTATTTCTTTTTCTTTTCTTTCTTTCTTTTTTGTTACTTTGACAATCTTATTTTCTTGTTTGTTTGTAATGGCCTTTATATTTTAGAGCAGCAAAATTGAGAGGAAGATACAGAAATTTCCCATATATCACCTACCCCCAGAATCATATAGCCTGTCCCATGATCCACATTCCCCAAGGGAGTGGGAATATTTGTTACAATTGATGAACCTACCTGGAATACTTTGATCACCCATAAGAATCCACACCTTACATTAGGGTCACTATTGGTGGTGTACATTCTATAGGTTTGGACAAATTTATAAGGACATATATGCACCATTATAGTGTCTTATAGAGTAGCTTCACTGCCCTAAAAATCATGCATGCTCTGCTTATTCATTCTTTCCCCCATCCCACTTCCTAATCCTGGCAACCGCTGATCATTTTACTGTGTCCAAGGTTTTGCCTTTTCCAGAATGTCACATAGTTCGAATCACACATTATGCAGCCTTTTCAGATTAGCTTCTTTCACTTAATAATATGTATGTAAGATTATCCCATACCTTTTGATGGCTTAATAGTTAATTTTTTTAATGACTGAATAATATTTGATTATCTGGATATACCACAGTTTATCCATTCATCTACTGAAAAACATCTTGGTTACTCCCAACTTTTGGCAATTATGAATGAAGACAGTATAAACATCCATATACAGGTCTTTGTGTGGAGATGACTTTTCAACTCTTCTTGGTAAATACTAGTGAGCATGACTGCTGGTCATATGGTAAGAATTTGTTTAGCTTTGTAGGAAATTGCCAGACTATTTTCCAAAGTGTTTGTATCATTTTTCACTCCCACCAGCAATGAATAAGACTTCTTGTTGCACCACATCCTTGCCAGCATTTGGTGTATCAGCATCCCAGATTTTGACCATTCTTTTTTTTTGGAAGTTTATTTATTTATCTTGAGAGAGAGAAAGAAAGAGAGAACACGCACAAATGGAGGAAGCAGAAAAAGAAGGAGAGAAAAAATCTCAAGCAGGCACCATGCTGTCAGTGCAGAGCCCAACATGAGGCTCAATCCCGGGAACTGAGAGATTGTGACCCCAGCCAAAATCAAGATTCAGATGCTTAACTGACGGAGCCATCCAGGTGCCCCAGGTTTTATTCATTCTAATAGATGTTTGTGGTATCCCAATGTTGTCTTAATTTGCATTTTCCTGATAACAGGACGTAGAGCATTTTTCTGATGCTTATTTGCCATCTGGGTATCTTCTTTGGTAATGTGTCTGTTAAGACCTTTGACTCATAATTTACTGTTGCATTTTAATAGTTCTTTGTATATTTTTATAAACTTCTTAATCAGATATTACAACCTCATTATTAATTTATAATATTTCTATTTCTTATTCATAGAAGTCTGCTCTTGTTTCGTATGTCTTTGAATACAAAAAATTTAATTACATGTAAAGTTTTCCATTGTTTACTCTTAACTGTTTCACTGAACACACTTTTTCTGATTATTTTGTGTCTTTTCTTCTTTGGCATTGGTCTTCCTCACACGTAAGCAAGTTCTGGAAATCTATTTCTGTTATGGAAATGAAGGAAAATCTTTGTTTCCCTGCTGGGACTATGTTTCTAGGTATTAAGAAGTTGTCCGGAAATTAGAGTGGCCATAAGGAGAAACTCACCTCAGTGAATATCGCTCCTGGGCTCACTGGGGAGTAGATGGGTTTGCAAATTTAACCAGAAGCCAAAAGGCTGCATCAGCTTCCCCATGGCCTTTTCCTCCCTCTGCTATGCATGTAGCAGTTTGGTGATTCTGATTCTTTCTGCATCCCAGCAGTCACGCTGGGAGTCCTCCCCAGGCAGATGCATTACCGGTTTCCAGACCATTTGATCAAACTCACAGAAGGGAGAGAGAGGAATCAAAGGATATACACCAGGGGTACAGGGAGTGGGCAACTTTTCTTAATCATTCATTATGATCCATATTGTGTGCTACAATCTTTTTAGTCATCTCATTTAGTTCCTAGCAGATCTCCAAGATAAGTATGATCAAGTCCGTTTGGCAGATGAAGACAATGAGATATATAGATCACATAAGTCAGAGGGAGATCAAATGAAAACAGTCTATGGTCTCAAAACAGACACTAATATGGTTTACCCGAGCTATGCTTAGGTACGCTCCCTGATACCTAATAACCATGCCGTTTATTCCTTTCTAGGCTTACACAACCTCTGCTAAGTTTTTAAGGGTTTCCAGCTCAGAAAGCTGTAGTTCAGGAAGATATATCATAATAGGTCACACTTTTAAAAGGGCAAGGGAAAGCCATTCATTTTATAAATTGGAAGGCATTTTTCAACCTGGTTCCATATATTTTAATTAAGTCTCCTCACCATGAGCAGAATGTAAGTGATATGATTGTGACTTTGGTTTTCCCAGGGCTTGTCACAGTTTATTCTTCTGGGTGTACTGGTGAGGCTGTGTTCTCTTTTTCCCTCACCCCAACTTATGTGTCCCTTTATGCCAGAGTCCAGCTCCAGCAGATCCAGGGTTCCCCTGAAGGATGGATGCTGTTGGCATGAAAGTGATGAGAATCGGAGAAAGGGGAAGGGGATGAGAGAGCCACGAGGTTCTTTCTGATCAGCAGGCAGGCATCTCTGCTCTCCAGCCAGCCATCTCTGCACTGCAAGCAGGCATCTCTGCGCTGACTGGAGAGTCAGCCTTTTTTATTGAAAAGAATGTATGGGATACAAAACAGGAGTGGCAATTCCTTAGACAATGATTCCTGATTGACAACTTCATTGGTATGTAAAAATTTCCCAGAACATAGATTGGTATAAGATTCATGCATAATCTTTATCCATAGTGATTAACTGTAGGTTATTTAGATGCTTATCATATGAGGAAGGAAGGTGCCCTCAGCATTCAAATATAAGGCAATGTTTTTAGCATAGTAAAAGCAAAGGTTACTCCTTTATGAGCAGGGTTCAATAGGCTGTTTTCTTGAGCAAAAAGAAAAACAGGTTTCTCGGGAAATGTAATATTTGCCCTCATAAACACATAAGAAGAAATTTTTATAATTTCCTTCACAAGGTACAATTTAGCATATTTTTAGCATAAGAAGGCAAGTCACTCGACGCCAGTTGGCAATGTGTCATGGATGTCGGTGCTCAAGCAGGAATGGTGGAGTGATAGACAAACAAAAATTCTCCTCACAAGGAGAATTTTTCTCAACTTATGAGTTCAGAAACTGGCTTCCAGCACCTTTAGACTCATTCTCTGGACACAATGAGGAAAACATTCTTTAATTAAGGGTACAACCTCAAAGTCTTCAAGTTACCAAGGAGAGGAGAGGAGAGGTAAGAAGGTAGATGAAGACACTTAAGATAATAGATTGAAGATATGGTCTGGTCAGATAAAATGCATACAAATTCGATAATCTCTTGACAGGTCTGGGACCCAGGTGGATAGAAGGCATCATCTTCTCCACCAATAGTTACTGACAAATAGTCATATCATACTATTATGAGGAGAAAAGGAAGATCTTAGAGAGGCAGCCTAAGATGACAGGAATGAGGCCCTAGCCTTTTATGCTATTAACTAAATCATTATTCTTCAAGCCACTTATCCTCCCTTGTGTAAAAAGAGGGAATTGCACTATTTTCTGGGGCTCCTTTCCAAATCCAAAAATAAAGCTTGTGTGCTGCTTCTTCTAATATTTATGAGAAAAGAGTTTTAGAAGTCCTTTGCAAACTGGGGAGTTCTATATAAATGTGAGCTCTGATTTCTTTTGCAAACATTCATAGATCTCCTAGTTTATCCCAGGCCCTATTACAGGCACCAAAAATGTGCTACAGTGTTTTGCTTAACAATGTAGGAGGCAGCCTTCATTGTGGGCAGGGGATATTTCTACAGATCATGTGATTGAATAGAGCTTTTTACCCACTACATGGTAGGGCCAACACAGAGTCTTTTGGGTGTTTTGACTTGGAATGAGGGTTAAAAGGACAAACTATAGGAGAGTCCTGTTGTTTAGATCATGAGGTGTCTCCCACAACCCAGCAGCAGGCTGAGGGCTGAGGTCCCATAAGGTTCCATAAGGTGAAAAAAATTATAGTCCCTGCCTTTCATAATATTCTATTCTATTTCCATATTTTGAAAATAACCAATAAAAATATGAAGGCTTACTTCTGAGTGTATGAAAGCCTTGGGCCTCCTTTATACACTTTTGGGATTCCAATGCACCAGAGAGTTTCCATCAGACACATTAATGACACTTCTAGGCCCTAGAGGAGGATGGTGTCATAAAGCAGAGTAGAGACAGGATCAGTAGCAAGATCTGCAAACGCACATGGCACAACGTTTCCACATGCTCTGAAGGAATAGGGCTCGGTGAGATGAGAGTGTTGAAGGTGGAAGGCAGAATTGAAATTGGGTAGTAGATATGAAGGAGTTTCAAGCTGGGTTATGAAGGGTGAGGTGTCCACCTCAGAGTTAGGAGAAGAAACTAGCAGGCCAAAAGATTAACATGGATGGAAGAAGCCAAGGCATGAGAGAATTTGGCACACTGGAGGTGGCTCCACCTCCAGAATCTCATTTAACAGACTTGAGAAATGCCAGGTAGTACTAAGGAAGCCATAATAAATTTTTTTCAACCATCTCTTAATTTAGAAAGCTTTTGTGTACCCATGAGCTTATTATTCAAAGAAAGAAGGAAAGAAGGAAGGAAGGAAGGAAGGAAGGAAGGAAGGAAGGAAGGAAGGAAGGAAGGAAGGAAAGAAAGAAAGAAAGAAAGAAAGAAAGAAAGAAAGAAAGAAAGAAAGAAAGAAAGAAGGAAAGAGAAAAAAGATACCCACCATAGCAAATCTATGAAGGAAACATAATAGTAATGGTGACCCAACGTTCACTGTGGCTCAAACTGCTTCATCTGCTAACTCACACGGAAACTCCCCAAATACTTAGGATCAAAGTTATATTTGCTTGGTTAACAAAAAGTCCAGGCTCTCCTCAGATTTTCCTTGCCAAATGCTATGAAGAATTAGGAGGTGTATACCAGCCTGTCCATCAAAGGTAAGGTCCCTTTTTTTCTCAGAGTTTCCTGGAGGACAGCTGCCTCCTGCTTCAGTGTCTACTATACTTCTGATCCTTCTTTTCAGTGTTTTATCTCTGTTTTAGTTTCCTGTAGCTTCTGTAACAAATTATCTAAACTTGGTGGACTAAAACAACAGAAATTTATTTTCTCACAGTTTCTGGGGTCAGAAGTCCAAACTCAGTTTTTATGGGACAAATCCAGGTATCAACAGTGCCCTGAGTCCTCAGTCTCCAAGAGGGAATTGGTTCTTTGGCTCTTTCAGCTTCTAGTGGCTGTTGTCATTCCTTGACTATAGCTACATCATTCCAGTCTCTGCCTTGTGGTCAAGTTGCCTTCTCTTCTTTGTCTTATCTCCTCTGCCTCTCTAAGTATACTTGTTACTCCATTTTAGGGCCACTCAGATAATCCAGGATAATATCCCCATTTGAAAAATCCTGAATTTAATCACATCTGTGAAGACCTCTTCTATAAATAAGATAGTATTTTCAGTTTCCAGTGGTTAAACCTGATATCTTTGCTAGGGAGAGGGCATTTTTCTGTGTACTTCATCCTACATTGATCTATTGCTCTGAAGACCAGAAATACAAGTTCATGATTATATACTACAAAAATCTCTAGGTCTCTGACCTTGCCAGGCCTCTGGAGTTCTTCTCATCCCCCATTAATAGGGAAATGATTTTGCTCCTCACTTCCATCTTTCTTATAAGAGATTCCCATGGAAGAGATGTTGACCTCCTAATTAGAGGACTTTTTCCTTTACTTCAGTCTTGTCCATATACTCTGTGAGGTCAGTTGCAGAATTACGGTGGGATTCAAGCAGTACCAAAATTGTTAATCCCATTCATGTCCTACTTCTAAGTCATGGCCCATTCTGCTATGATCTTTATTCACACATAATGATTTTCTTACAGGTATGTTATGATAATTTTATGTCTCAATTGGGCTAAGAGATGGCCAGATAGCTGGTAAAATGTTATTTCTGAGTGTGTCTATAAGGAGCATCTAGAAGAAGATAGTGTTTAATTCAGTAGACTGGATAGAGATTTGCCCTCATTAATGTGGGTGGGCATCATCCATTCCACTGGAGACCCATACAGAACAAAGGGCAAAGGAAAGATAAATTCCCTCTCTCTCGTCTTGAATTGTGGCATTCATCTTCTCTCACCCCTGGACATCAGAGCTCCTGGTTCACAAGCCTTCGGACTATGAGTCTCATGCCAGTAGCCCCCAGTTCTCAGGCCTTTATACTCCGACCAACTTTCCTTGTTCACCAGCCTGCAGACAGCAAATCATGGGCCTCTTCCACCTCTATAATTGCTTGAGCCAATTCCTATTATAAATCTCCTCATAGATATCTTATTAGTTCTGTTCCTCTGAAGAACCCTAATACATGTGTGTTTGTCCTTTCCACTTTCAGGCTTTGTTCACTGTATTAATTCATCAGAAATAAAGTAGAGAAATCCCATTTGCCCCCAGGATTATTTACTATCTGATATTAGAGAGATATCACCACCCTCTCCCAAAATGGAGTGATATTACAAAGAAAAAATGGATCCTGAGTGGCAAAACTCCCCTTGAAACTCCACACAGTGAAACCTCTGGAGGAACCACAGTGCTAGGTACGTTATGTTCAGCTATATGCTCTCACAAATTTTTTTCTGGGGTTAATAAATGGTTTTGGTTGCAAAAATCTGAGAGTTATTCAAGCTACTCAAGAAATAGATATTTATTGAATGGTAGCAAATACTTTACAGCAGATTATTGCAGGCATCCAACAGAAATAATTAAGATAGAACCTTAGCTGTACATCAAGGTCCAAAAAAAAAATTGAAGACAACCACACAGCGATCAGCTTACAGGATTGCAAGAAAAGATGCATAATCAGAAGAATAAAAATATAAGGGGTACCTGGGTGGCTCAGTTGGTTGAGTGGCCGACTCTTGATTTCAGCTTAGGTCATGATCTCATGGTTTGTGAGTTCAAGCCGCATGTTGGGCTCTGTGCTGGCAGGACAAAGCCTGCTTGGGAGTCTCTCTCTCCCTTTCTCTGTGCCCCTCCCCTGCTCACATGCTCTCTCTCTCTCTCTCTCTCAAAATAATAAAACATTTAAAAAACCATAAAATATAGGAAAACTAGATAGTCACACCTCACAGAGATGAAAATCTAGTTGAGGAAATGAAAGCTTGGTGCATAATTAATGTGTATCTTCTGATCTCATTGACTCTTCCTTATCTCTCTAGCAAGAGTGTGTTAATCCCCATCTGGTTTTCTGTCATTATCCAAGGTAAACCATCCACTGCCTATCTTCTTTTATTCACTTTTGGTCCTTCTACCAATCTTCCAAGTAGCTGTATAATTCCTCTGCAATGGTGTGATCAATCCAGTATGCCTCCACTGGACTTGGCCAGCAGAGTTCTTAGTTACAGCTCACCCCTGAACTTGCAGATTGACTTCCTTTGGGACAAATGTCCACTAATGAGCCACTCAGCTATGGATCTTGGGTTCACGTATAACTAGCTGGGTATCATATATAGTTGAAAACTATTAGTAAGGAGTCAGAGGTGGGAACTTCAAGAATGTGGATGTGGGATAGCAGATGCTTAAGCCTTGGCCTCTCCAGGGCACCTACTTGCTCAGAGACCGTGGAAATCAGCCCCACATTGCTGCAGTTTGAGATCAGTACAAATTTTTCCTCCCGTCTTGGAATGACAGCAGAAATTCAGTTGTATACCAGACTACATGGGGAGACTGTGACCATGGACACACGGTCCGCTACAGCTCAGAATGAGATACCGAGGAGAGAGCTAGGTAATGTGTTAAACCTGTAACATAAGCCGAGTGCAGTGTCAGCATTAACTAGCCACTCTCTTTGGTGCTGTTAGATACACATGGCAAGACTTCATTCCCATCATGTTTATCACTCCAGCATTGCCTAAGGGGGGTATAAAAACTAGTAGCGGCCTGTGTAATTTTTCTGGCATGGCGAAGAGAATAGCCTTGAACTTGGAGACTGATCTCCGGGTATAAAATGGTAATGGACTATCATCCACATCACTCCTTCTCAGCTGCATTAAATAACGCTTGGGTATTTAGCCGTAATTCACAATCTGCAGGGGCTGTGTCAGAGGGAAGGAGGACGTTCACTCAGTTTGACTGCAATTTCAAACACAAATGCAGTGAAGAACAGCATTACTGAGCCTACAGAAATTATTATTCTAGGCACAGCTCTTTTAATTTGTGTAAATGTTGGATCCTGTACTTAACCGAAGAAAAGAAAAAAAGTGACTGTGCTAGGGGTCGGGTGTGGCGCAGAGTGGTGGGAGAAGGCACAATTTTTCTTTAGTAAGATGATTTCTTTCTGCCAGAGTCTTGGACTCTGAAAAAAGAAAACTATATTTGAAAAAATAAAAGGAATGCAAATGTAATGTCCCGAGTGAGGTGTTAAAACACAGTCATTCCACCTCAGGGATACATAAAATATGAATTCACAATCCCCAAATGGTGGCAAAGTCTCTGGGGGTGGGAGAGGCTTCTGTCCTTGGACCACCCCCTGCCCCAGGTCCAGGAGTCCCTGATACCTTTATGCCTGGCAGAGAATACATGTTTCTCTGTGTGTTTCCAGAGCAGGGCCATTCTGATGGGCCACATGAAGTAAAGGAAGAGAAATCCGATGTAATATAAGATTGGTAAAGAGAGAGAGAATTTTCATTCCTTGGTTCCTAATACTAAAAACAAGTGAAAACCATTGATGTCTTCAGTGAACACGGCAGTGTATTGTGGGTGCATAATAATAACAGTGATGATAATGATGATGTATGTTGCAATCAGTAGACTTTGATTTGAATCCCAGTCCCTCACTTCCCAGCTAAAAGACCTCAGACTAGTCACATCAGATGCCTGAATTTTCAATCCTTCAGTTGTCAAAGGATGATAATAATGTGGTACAAAGTGTTAGGACAATTAAACCGGGTACTATCTGTAATCTACTTGGCACTATGATTCAACAATGAACACAACTTAGCCCAGCCTGAGCTGACTCGCCTTTCCTGCTGGCCTCAATTTGGACCAGTTTGATAGTCTACCTCTATCCTTCTGACAATCCTGGTCTGATTTTATTTATTTATTTTGAGAGAGAGAGAGGGAGAGAGAGCAAGTAAACAGGGGAGGGGCAGAAAGAGAGAGAGACAGAAAGAATCCCACACAGGCTCTGTACTACCAGCACAAAGCCCTATGTGGGGCTCGAACCCACAAACCATGAGATCATGACCTGAGCCAAAGTCAGATGCTCAGCTGACCGAGCCACCCAGGCATCCCGCATAGGTAAGTTCTAAGGTAGAATTTGTGTATAGAAATTCCAGATAGAAAGTGATATAGGAGCACATGAAATGACACTTGAAATTTTCAGAGAAGGGAATATTTCAGAAAATGCATGACTTTATTCTGATATCGAAGGAATGAGAAGCAGGG
The DNA here is from genome assembly GCF_006229205.1 of Suricata suricatta. NCBI lineage: Eukaryota > Metazoa > Chordata > Mammalia > Carnivora > Herpestidae > Suricata > Suricata suricatta. The sequence goes on along the minus strand of NC_043710.1, from coordinate 19,993,980 downwards.
ACCCAGACAATGAGCAATGGATGACATTTCCAGAAAAAAAGAAACAGCTAATAGGAAGCCTTGGTGTAAACGTGTACTCGGCACACCTTCAGAAGCCTCAGGATACAGGTGTCTGCAAGGGAGCCTTAGGTAGAGCATCTGTGAGAGACGGGGACCCGCCACCCACCGTTAGGTCACTGGAGATGTAAAGGTATTTTTTTAGTTTTAGCAGAAGTCAATTACACTCTAGAAAATGGATTGGAGAAGGGCACAACTGGAAGAAAGCGTGAGAGGGCCAGGTAGTAAAGGATGATAGTGACCTGTGCGAAAGACGAGGCATGAGGCTCGGCTTGCGGGACACATTATGAGATACTCAGGAGAGAACCAGCATCTCATGGGGTAGGTACCATTGTGTCTAATTTACAGAGGAAAGATCCTAAGGTGAATAGAGGGAAAATAATTTGACCAAGAGCAGGAACTCAAAACCAGATGCGCAGCACAGCCTTACTCGGTTCACACAACACCATGTCCCCAAAGCATGATGCCCCAGACATTTGAAGCCGCGGTCTCTAAGAGAGAACGCCCATATCCCCAGCAACTCGAGTCCGCTTTGTATGGCTGTCATACTACCTTCTGTTTCTTCCCCCAAGTACCAGCTGCTGTGCAAAACACTTCAAATTATCAAATGCAAATTCTCTTTAAAAATCAATTTCAGGATGCTTAGCCAGAAACTTGGTTAAGCAGTTATTGATTGAAAGCAGAAAAGCTAACATGCAAATCAAATCTAGATTACCTGTGTCTCTAACACACATAACGTCATCTTTCACTTACTGATGCTGCTGCAGAAAAAAAAAAAAAGCAAAAGGAAAGCCCCCTTGTTGGCATCTCAGAAACAAGCACCCCTTTGCTTAATTTGCTTCTTTCCTTGACAAGAATAAACAAATCTTTTAAAAATATAATGAGTCAGGCCATTCTCTCTGTGGTATATAAGTGGCTCCAGGGGACTCCAGAAGGTCCCTGTTGAGGGTCATTACCTCTTTCAGGCCCTCTGGGAAGTATTCGGTAAATAATTGCTTCCCCACATTACATAGATACCCTGGTGTTCCACACACGAGCTGGGGGCAGGGAGTAACTTCTGAACTGGGAAAATTTGGCTGATTAACTTTCCATTAAGTGCCTCCCGACTCCATGCTGAAACTTCAGGGATCAAGCTGAGAGCTGAGAAAAAAGAAACAATCTGTAAGCTGGGCTGGTAATTAACCTCACCAGGTGACAAATCAATACTATCTGGCTGTTCCCATAAACAATGATAACAGGGAGAACCAAGCCTTCCAGCCCAAAGCCTCCTGGTTATTTTTCTGTGGCTCCTGTTGCTTGAAAGATAGAAAGGTGAAAGACAGTTGGATGGTTTTCTTGATCTGTAGGTGGTAGGGAAGGCTGAAGATGCAAACGGATCTTCCAAGGCAAAGAGGCTTGGGCCAAAAAATAATGAAATAAATTACAACCTGAGAGGTTGAACCAAAAAAAAAAAGAATTTGGGTGGGTGTATAAAAATTAACAAGAGAACTTGTTATAAATGCAAATTCCAGAAGTTCTTTTTTTTAATTTGTTTTTGAGAGAGAGAGAGAGAGAGAGAGAAAGAGAGAGAGAGAGAGAGAGAGAGAGAGACAGACAGACAGACAGACAGACAGAGAATGAGCAGGGGAGGGGCAGAGGGCAAAGGGGACAGAGGATCTGAAGCAGGCTCTGCACTGAGCCCTACTCAGGGCTCTAAGATCATGACCTGAGCCGAAGTCACACACTCGACCAACTGAGCCACCTGGGTGTCCCAGAAATGCAGATTCCAGAAATTCTGTTTTGGGACTATTCATTACAAGTTTCCCCAAGATTATGCTGGAGCAGGTGAGTCACAAATCATACTTGAAGAATCACTGTTAAATACCTAACATTTGTTATGTAAGTAGAGCCAAGCAATTTAAGAAGTATTTATGTCCTGACAACTTAGTAGTTCTTTGAAAAAGTGATGCATATAAAATGAAAGAAAAATTAACTTTCTCCCTTCATAAATTACCACGAGTGGTGCTGCTAATGGGATGTGTGCACCTGTTGGGCACTGCACAACTTCTCAAAGCTTGGAATCAGATCAGACACTGCCACCCTCACTTCCTGTTCTCACTGATTTTCATATGGGGCTTGCTTTGCTTTTTATTGCAGCAACTGCTGGAAACCCAGCTTCCCAAAGATATGGCACCGCTGATAGGAATGTAAAGTGATTTTGGAAAACGTGAACTACTTGGAGCCAATAATTCTTACAGTCTCACAAAAGTTGAACTATCGCTGTGTTGTCCTATCATTTTAAGACAAATAAGTGTGCCCCTTTGAATTTGTGGTGGCACCCCTGGGCACACCTTTGTGAATCATGGGCATGAGCAACAATAAACCAGAAAAGATCAGATAGCCTCAGACCCCAGAGTCTCTTCATGGCAGAGAACGGACAATTAGATATTTGGGAGTAAGGAATTGCCAGTCCTTTAGAGATGGAAGCACTTTTCTATTTCAGAATAGATGGTCTCTAACACCTCAGCTTTAGGCTTCTCAGTGAAACTAACTACAATAATTTGTTAGTTGTTAGTAAGTGGTATGGCTTAATTAAGCCTCAAGAACTTTAAATTTAGAAATGTCTTGGTTTTGTTTCTTGGTTTTTGTTTGTTTTGGTTTTTTGGGTTTTTTTTTCAAACCTACTATGTTCCAAGAAAATAGAAAAGCACATTCATGAGTTCATTTAATCTTCCCAACAAACCTGGAAGGTACTGTTATCCCCAATTACCAGTTGGAAAAGCCAGGGATCAAACTGGCTAAGATATTTACACAATATTCTAAGGACAGTTAGTGTTGTCCATAGGACAACCTGGGACCCAGGTTTAATTGGCTCAAAAACCCATCCTCTTTGCTTTGTAAGCCAGAACCTCTTTTCTGAGAAACAGCCCCCTTAGGTGACTACCACATGAGTCTAGAGGTTTCAGCTTGAGATGCTTAATGTATTCTTGTTCCCCTATTCAGTAGTCATGTGATTTTCCATGGGTAACTTACCCCCAGCAGGTTCATCATCAAAAGAAAGTAAACAAAGGGCACCTGGGTGGCTCAGTCGGTTAAGCATCCGACTTAGGCTCAGGTCATGATCTCTCAGTTCAAGAGTTTGAGCCCCAAGTTGGGCTCTGGGCTGACCACTGAGAGCCTGGAGCCTGCTTCAGAATCTGTGCCTCCCTCTCTCTCTCCCCCTCCAGTGCTCATGATCTCTCTCTCAAAAAATAAACATTAAAAAAATTAAAAATAAATGAAATTTAAATATTAAAAAAGGAAAGCAAATAATATTAACTACCTTGTAGTTATTGAGAATGAACTGACATAAAGCCTCTTGCACATAAGAAACATTCCATCAGTGATCATTTTTATTATAGCCATAGATAGTGGTACCATGGTGGGTATATGTCTCCTATTACTTATGTCAAATTTTTAGAAGAAGAGATTATATCAAAATATAATGGCTGTGTTTATTTTACATTATATAGAATCCTCAATCATTCAGAAAGATGACAATGATTTGGAAATAAGCCCTCTTGTATAACCTTATTGCAACCTTTAGGTATACATATTTCTCATCCCTTTGTAGTTCAATAGACTTTTGATGGCAAATGAAGATTTTTTACTAGCCATTATTTTATTATTTAAAAACCAAATAGAAATAAATGAAAGATATCTCAGAGTAAAAAGTGGAGACAGATTATGCCTATCTCCTCTCTTCCAATAGATTTCAGGTAAGGATTACTCTACTCTAATCTCATATCTAGATTCCCCACCCCCACCCATGCTGTGTCATTTGGGAAAATTATTTAATCACCTAATCTCTTTGGGACTTAGTTCCCTTTTCTATTTATATTTATATTAAATAAAATCTGTGTTATTTACTGTTAACCCAATTCAGCTAAAATCAACAAATTTTTAACTGACCTTGAATTTGTGTTAAGCATTAAACTATGAGAGACAAATATATGGATAAGAAATACTCTACTTATCAGAAGCTTGAAACCGAATATGTGTGCATGTGTGTGTGTCCATGTGCATGTGAGGGTGTGATAGAGAGAGAGTGAGAGAAAGACCGAGAGATACAGTTTCACGGTACTGGAACCTAAAGAAAGGGATCTTTTCTGCCCTTTCTATTTTGGGACTTCTATTAGAGGTGACAGCCCTCCTCATACCTTCTGTGCTTCTATTGGCCCAAGCTGAATAATTTTCTTGAAACCCATTAAAAACAAAATATAGCAATTAACTTTCTTTTCCCCCATATTGTACAAATTTTGGTTTCAGACCATTAATTACGTGTCAGTGGTTGAAGGAGAGGTGAAAATTAAAGCTCTAACTTAAGTAAAGGTTAAAGATTCAAGGAAAACCTTACTTTTTTAATATTGCTATTCCACTTACCCACAAAAATACTGATTTTCATAGATTTTCAGAACTCAGAATTGTCTATATTAGTCAATATGAGGTATGTATATTAGGTATTATTACCAGTAGACTATTTTAACCGCTAACTTGAAATATAGAGATGGTCTAGATACAAATATCAACACAGATAGAGCCCTAGATATACACACAGACATAGGTATCCATCTAGGTACCATGTCCCCTCTTCATACCCTGGGATTTTTTCAGTGCCTTAATCATATAAATGTGCCCATTTCTAAGGCAGGAGAAAGGCAAAGCAAGTAGTACTTTCTTCCTCCCTCCTTTAGTTTCTGAATCCCAATTCCTAACGTTTGGTATTGCCATTAGTTAATTAGTTAAAATTTTTAATTTAGGGGTGGTTTATAGGAAGTGGGAAATTGGAGGAAGAGGAGAGGCATTGTTGTTTCAGTGATTTTCATTTCAATTCCCTTTGACTCTTTAGTGGGAGATGCTCACGTAGAGCTGAGAAAATGAGTGACAGGATTCTCATTAGTGCTACGGGGGTTCCCAGTTTAACATTTACTTTGCTGTGTTTAGAGCTTTATGGATGAATGGGCACATGGTTAGCAGAGTGCATACTGGATTAGAAAAAACGGAACAGCACATTAAGGGAAAGAAGAGGAAAGCACTTAATTACCGGTGCTGTTTGATAGCTGAGAGTACAGCATTCTCTCTAACGTGTAATGATTATCTAATAAAAGTTAGTGCTTTCAGCCCCTAATATGTGCCCGGCTTGGTGTTTGGGGTGGGGGGTGGGGGGGGTGACAGGTGATGACTAACAATAAAGACTTGTTCAACCACTTAGAATTTATAGCATCTTTAGTTTCATGTGGTCCTCACAGCAGCTGCTTTGGGTGGGTCTTATAAATTTTATAAATGTGCAAACCAGGTTTCAGAGAGGTCAAGTCACCTGCCTACAGGTAGAAGTGTCAGAGTCAGATTCTAATGTCAAGTCAAAAAAGACCCCAAAATGCAGTCCTTTCCACACTGGGCTGCCTCCCATACTAGATATATTGATGATACAGAACTAATCAATTCAATAGTTGCTCTTCCATTTTTTTTCAGCATAAACCGGTTTCATAGATACGTTTATACTCTCTGGCAAATTGATGATGATTTTAATTTTGAATATATTATAACTATGGTTATGGTAATCACTTATTAAGCCTAAGAGTGAGTAGAGTTTTCATGAACTCCAGGACTCCATCTAAATTTTCAGGACAATAACTAGACATATCACCATTAGACTGACAAAAAATGAGGAAAGAACATGTTCTGTTTACATCCCCATTTCACATGATAAATGGCCCAGAACTATCCTTTCCAAATTTCAGTCCTTTGGTCCACTACCTCACCATTGCCTGGGAGACTTGTTAGAAACATAGATTCCACACACTATTGATTCTGCATCTCTAGAGGGGGAAAAAAAAACCCTGGGGAATCTGTATTTTAAACCATTTGCTTAGGTCATTTCCGTCTATAATAAGGTGGGATCTATTCCTGTAAGTATGAACAACTCCACTATATAGTTGGAGGAGCATAATGTCACATCTCATTTCTCTTATTGCCAGTATTGGAATTATAAAAAGATCAAAACTTCATCTAGAACAGTAGCAAGTCTGGTACCTTCTCTAAGAAGAGCGTGGACTCCCCATCCCCACTGCTAAACAAAGAATTGGCTCATGCAAACAACTGATTCTACTATAAGACTAATGAGGGTAAGTTCTAGATATAATTGGTTCACCCATTCCATTGGTCTGTTTCTCTCCCTCACACACGGTTGCATTGAAAGTGGGTGTTTTGATGTAAGGCATCCAGGACCTTATGTCCAGGAAAGATGACTTCAGTCACCTGATGCTGGGTTTAAAGATGTCTGCTCCAAACTCTGATTCTCATTTTAATCCTAATTCAGCACTCCCCTAAGGCTTCCCAGGAGGTTATTAGATGCAGTCTCCAGGTTCTTCCCTCAATTCCAAAGCAAAAGAGTACTTCTACTCCTTTTTCTCAGGGAAGACAGCTTGACCACTGCCAGTGAGGCAGAAAACCTTGGACCAAGAAAGACGTATTTGTGATAAGTTTCCAGCCACTCTACTCTGTGTTCTCTCTGAAAACTTTTCACTCTTCACCCTTCCACACAAGGCTGATTATACTCCCCCTTGCCAATAGAGCTTCATTGGCTTCTTTTTTTTTTTTTTTTAGCCAAGAGTTCAAAAACAAAAAGATCCTGTTTCCTGAGAGAAGCAATCATTCAGGGTCTCAAAGGCAATTCACTCTTCCTAGGACCACCAAATGAATCTGAGTCTTATTAAAATCAGCAAAACTGAAACAAATTAATGCTGGAGCTTTATAACCTTGTTATAAATACAGCTGACCCTTGAATAACAGGTTAAAGGCACTGACCTCCCCTGCCCGCGCACACAGTTGAAAATCCATGAAAAACTTTTGACTGCAGCAAAACATAATGACTAATTAATTGGACACTTTACCAATAACACAACCATAAAAAGTTGAGTCATACATATTTTGTATATTATATGTATTACTGCGACATATGTATACATGGTATATACTACTGTATTCTTACAATAATACCATTTTCTTAATTTTTTTGGTATTCCTTTTTTAAATATTTTTTAATGTTCATTAATTTTTGAGAGAGAAGAGTGGGGCAATGGAGAAAGATAGAGGGAGACAGAATCTGAAGCAGGCTCCAGGCTCCAAGCTGTCAGCACAGAGCCTGAGGTGGGGCTCAAAATCACAAACCCCAAGATCATGACCAGAGTGAAAGCTGAATGCTCATCTAAGGCACTGAGGCACCCCTTATTATTGTTTTTTTTTTTTTTGGTATTTCTTAGAGTTCATCTGTGAGGTTTTTATTTTCAAATTGTCACAAACCTCAAAAAATATTTCCTATATATTTGCTGAAAAAAAATCCTTGTACAAGTAGACCCATCCAGTTCAAACCCATGTTGTCCAAGGGTCAGCTCTTTACATGTTATTTTTTCATTTAAGTTTTATTTACTTATTTTGAGAGAGAGAGAGAGAGAGAGAGAGAGAGAGAGAGAGAGAGAGGAAGAGAGTAGGGAAGGGGCAGAGAGAGAAAGGGAGAATGAATCTCGTGCAGGTTCCAGGATGTCACTGCAGAGCTCAACATGGGGCTTGAACTCATGAACTGTGAGATCATGACTTGAGCCAAAACCAAGAGTTGGACAGTCAACTGGGTGAGCCACCTAGGCACCTCTCCACATTATTATTGATATCATTACCATTATTTTTTTAATTACCATGCTCCCTATGTCACAGTGAAATATAGTTGAAAAAGTTGTTTTCTAAGAATGTATACAAATTCCTTCCTACATCATTGCCCTAAAATATCAAAGGAAATTATAGCTTGCTGCACCACAAATGTGTGAAGTGATGTGCCCACAACTTTCCAGTTCCTATTATGTAAACCAGTTTCTATAAACTAGTTTCTCTCTACTTCATACAACACAAATTCTAGTGATGTTTTACATGTGCCAAATAGTTTCTATATTCAAGTGTTTGAGAAAATTACCATTATAATAAGATAATTGACTACAAGTTCTACAAAGAAACTGTGACTCTTCCAAAAAAGATAATATTTGAATTTTTCTCAAGCTAACATCATGGAGCTATTTTTCCACAGAATATCTTAAATGACTGACATTCTGCAAAACTCACCACAGAAAATGCTTGTTCAAGCCAACATCTGTTATTGATCATTCTATCAACAAATATTGTTGAATTTCAGCACTGTTCTTTGTACTCTTCAAGAATATAGGGTAGGAATAGAGAAATGTCTAGGAATTAAAGGGGGGAAAAGCAAGTAACATTTTATTATTTGTCACACACAATGATCTAATAATTTTAGTAACTATTATAACTACCTCACATGCTTTCTCATTTGATCCCTTCAGATGCTTCCTGAGCTCCTACACCTGGGCAAAGCATGTAGACTGTACATTGTGAAGTCCTTCAACAACCCTCTTCCCTTGCATTTAAAAAAAATAAAATTAAAATTTTAATAATTTTTACCTATAAATATGCAAATATAGTATTATAGTAATGCAAAAGTGTAATCATATGTATTGCAACTATGTTTTAAAATTATTTATGTATGAGTGTATGTATTTATATTTTTCAGACTATACTTTTACAGCAGTTTTAGGTTCAAAGCAAAATTGGGAGGAAGTACAGATATTTCCCCTGTAGCCTCTGCCCCTACACATGCAAAGCCTCCCCCTTGTTGACAGTATTGACACTTTCCAGTAGAGTGGAACCTTCATTGTATATGATGATATAAATATGATATTGACACATAATCACCCAGAGTCCACAGTTGACACCAGAGTTCACCCTTGGTGTTGTGTATTCTGTGTGTTTGAAAAATTTATAAGGACATGTACCCATATTATAATATCACACAGAGCAGTTTCACTGGCTTAAAAATCCTCTGTGCTCTGCTTGTTCATTCTGTACCCCACCTCCCAAATTCAGCCCCCACTGATTTTTATTGTCTCCATAGTTTTGTCTTTTCCAAAATGTCATATTGTTGGAATTATATGGTATTATAGCCTGTTCAGATTGGTGTCTTTCACTTAGTCATATACATATAACTTTCCTCCACATCTTTTCATGGCTTGATAGCTTATTTATTTTTAGTGCTGAAGAATATTCTACTGTTGGGATACACCTCAGTTTACTTATCCATTCACCTACCAAAGGAAATCCTGATGCTTCAGAGTTTGGGCAATTATGAATAAAATTGCTATGAGCATTCGTGAGCATCTTTTCATATGTTTATCTGCTATCTATATTACCTCCTTGGTGAGGCGTCTGTTAAGGTTTTTGGTCTGTTTTTTATGTGGATTGTTTGTTTTCTGATTGCTGAGTTTTAAGTGTTCTTTATATATTTTGGACAACAGTGCTTTACCAGATGTCTTTCGCAAGTATTTTCTCCCAGGGTGTGGTTTGTCTTACCATTCTCTTGATACTGTGTTTCACAGACCACAGGTTTTTAATTTTAATAAAATCCTGCTGACCAACGATTTATTTCATGGATTGTGCTTTTGATGTTGTATCTAAAAAGTCATCACCATACCCAAGGTCATCTAGAATTTTTTTCTGCTGTGATACCTTTTAGGAGTTTTATAGTTTTGAGTTTTATATTTAAATATATAATCCATTTTGAGTTAATTTTTGTGAAAAGTGTAAGGTTGGGGTCTAGATTCTTTCCTTTTTTTTTTTTTTGTTTGGATGTCTAGTTATTCCTGTACAATATGTTGAGAAGCCTGTTTTTTCTTCATTGTATTGTTTTTGCTTCTTTGTCAAACATCAGCTTGACATTTATTATTATATTTATGTGAGTCTGTTTTTAGGCTCTTTCTTGATCTCTACTATTTTGCCAATACAGTGTCTTGATTATGTAAGAGTCACCTTGGGAGTCACCTTGGCATGGTGACTGAGTGGCCATTTTGCTGTGGGTTGGAAAAACACCGTGCACCAATGACCCCCCCACCCCTCGCCTGCAGACCTGGAATGTTCCGCGCCAGTTTGAAAACAGCCAATCATGGAGCCCCAGCTTCCCACCACCCTGACAGATGAGGCAACCTATCCCATCCCGCCACCTCCCTAAAGTGCCCTTATTTGGTGGTCTGCCCTCCCAGGACCAGACAGGAAGTCTTTCACCCATAAAATACCTCCCCCCTCCTGTACCAGATGCGACTTCCCTGACTCCCCACTCCCGGGGTCATGGAACCTCACCCGGGAATCACAGATCCCAATAAAGGCTTTCTTGGCTCCATAACTTGGTCTCTTTCTTTCCTCTCATCTCTGCCTCCATCCATTAAATCTTACAGATTACTGCAGCTTTATAGCAAGCCTTGAATTCAGGTAGTGTCAGTCCTTCAACTCTGTTCTTCTTCAATATTGTGTAAGGTAAATGTGTTTTTAGTGCAGTTTTCTTTTTCCCCTTTTCGATGTTACTTCTTTTCCCTCTTAATCTGCTCTTATCCATATCATGTGCCTGTTCCACCAAGATACCTTATATTGAGTCTAATATGTTTTCTACCATAGCTTCCTCCATCATCACATAATTACTTACACAGATTCAGATTGAATTCATTCTAAATTGTATATTCCTCAAAATTTAATGTCTTTGAAATTAAGATACAATAATAATTGCTGTGAAATACCCAAGTGGTGACTTAGTTGCTACTGTCTATTGCAGGCAAGTCAGTATCTAAAGAATGGGAATTCAGGGCCTGGGGGGAAAAGCCTATAGACAATGTTGGAATTCTCACTTTATAAATGCTAATGATCTTGATTGCAGAGGAGGACATTCTGTAGAAACCCAAAATATCTATGACCTCAATTTGAAAAAGATAGAAAGAGGATTTAATAAAACCTTGAATGGTTTATTTTGCTTACATGTTCCTTTTCCATACTTGAAAACTTATGAAAGACAAGCACTGATATGTAGTTAAATCAAAAAGAGTTCTTTAAATGAAAGTTAAATTTTTAATGATAAAAAAGCCTTCTGTCATAGTTTAATCTCAGCAGTTTTTGCCTTATGTTATGTGAAATAATGGTGTGTTTTATAATCAGTGGTATTTTAGTTTCAGTAAAGCATAGTGTTTAAATGAATACATGCTTATAAAGTTTTTCAATTTTTTATGAAAAAAGAATCGTATTTTATATAGTTTGTCTCATTCAGTGATATCCTTGGAAATTCCTCCAAATCCAAGAGGTACATTTCAAATCATTTATCGTATTGCCTAAATAATATTTCATTGTGAATTCATGTCTTTATTCTTCTATTGATATAGGCATTCATTTTATTATTGGTTTGTTTTAATGTTATGATAAATATCCTTATAAATATGTACTCACATACTAATAGATTTACTTATTTGGGATAAAGTTCCTGGAGTGGAATTGCTAGGTTAATATTATTTATTTCATGTATAAAATTTAATAGATATTGCTAATTTACTTTCCTAAAGGGATGAAACAAATCTAACTTAGTAATGTACAAGAGTACTTTTTCTCATGCAATCATGCAAAAAAATGTATTAATACTCTTTATGGATGTAAGATTTAATAGATGGAGGCAGAGATGGGAGGAAAGAAAGAGACCATGTTAGGGAGCCAAGAAAGCCTTTATTGGGATCTGCAATTCCCAGGCGAGGTCCCATGACACCAGGAGTGGGGAGTCAGGGAAGTCGTGCCTGATAGGCAATGGGTGGGGGGTTTTATGGGTGAGGGGATTCTGGGTTTGATCTTGGGAAGGCAGATTATCAAATAAGGGCATTTCAGGGACATGGCGGGATGGAATAGGTTGCCTCATCTGTCAGGGTGATGGGAAGTTGGAGCTTCATGATTGGCTGTTTTCAAACTGGCGTGGGACCTTTCAGGTCTGCAGGTAAGGGGCGAGGTGGTCTGTGCACGTGTTCTCCTCCAGCCCCCAGAGAAATGGCCGCTGGGTCGCCACCTTGAGGTGACTCTTACAATGGAAGTCAGCCATATCTTAATAGATTAATCATTGTTACTTAGCAGTTCTCAAAATATAAATGATTTTAACACATTTCCATAGGTTTATAAGTCATTAGGATTTATTTAAAATTTCTCCATTCATTCTGCCCATTTTTCTGTTTAGTTACCTTTTTGTCTTTTTTTTAAGAGTTATTTGTATCTAATAGATACATTTTTTGTCATCAAGGACACATATTTTCCATATATTTTTCTGCTGACTTTATATATGATAATTTTTTCTCACAGTTACCTTAATTTTTACCTTAAAAATTTTTTTTAATGTTTATTTACTTTTGAGAGAGAGACAGAGTGTGAGCAGGAGGGGCAGAGTAAGGGAGACCACAGAATCTGAAGCAGGCTCCAGGCTCTGAGCTGTCAGCACAAAGCCCGATGTGGGGCTCGAACCCCCGGACCACGAGATCGTGACCTGAGCCAAAGTTAGACACTTAACCAACTGACCACCGAGGTGCCTCATTTTATTTCTTTTTTACCTTTATCATGTATCTTATGGCACCAAGGTATCCAAATTTGGTTGAATTCTGTTAGGTTTTCTTAAAGGACATTTTTGCATTTGGAATTTGTTTTGCATATATTACAATAGAAGTTACTTTTATTTTTACTCAATTGTGTCACATCACCATTCATTAAGTATTACATCCTTTCCTGCTTACTAACCAAACTTTCAACTTTACGTATGCAGACTTCTTATACATATAGAGCTAGGCTCTGAATTATCTGTCAGTTTCTATCATCTGTCTGTCTATCATCAACAGTACAAAGGCTTGATGGCATATCTAGAGGACAAGGACTCCTCTCTGATCATTCATTTTATAACATTCGAGTGGCTCATAAATGTCAGAAGGAGCATCTGATCCCAGCCCATCTGACTGAAAAACTCTTGGCACCACCTGACCCTGCCTCCACACAGGTCTCATCCACAGCCTGGCAGCTAGAATTTTCAATTTTCAAGTGAGACTAGGGGAAGGGGCACTAATGTGGCCAAGACTATGAATGTCATTTTGAGGAACATTCCTTTATTTTTACACAAAATAAAACTTCATGAATGACATAGTCTTCCTTTTTTAATTTTTTTTAATGTTTATTTACTTGTGAGAGAGAGAGAGGGAGAGAGAGGGAGAGAGAGAGAGAGAGCATGAGTTGGGGAGGGGCAGGCAGAAAGAGGGAGATGCAGAATCCAAAGCAGGATCTAGGCTCTGAGCTGTCAGCATAGAGCCTGACATGAGGCTTGAACTCACGAACCATGAGATCATGACCTGAGCTGAAGTCGAACACTCAACTGACTGAACCACCCAGGAGACCTGACATATATGCTTTTATAGGCCCCCGTCCCCAAAGCAGTATATACTGATAATTTACCTTTTCCCCCCTTGGACATAAAATCAGGCAAAAAGGATCTGATTGTCTCAGGAAAAGTAAAGGAACATCTCTATTCAACACACAACACTACCCCAGGGGGCCCTGGATTCCTATTGCCAGCAATCTAGACCCTGCACCTAGTTCTGGCCAGTGGCAAACCCTACAGATCAGCACACATTCCTGACAACGAAGCCAGAACCAAAGCCAGAACTCTTTTACACCAAAACCTAGGATGCAAGCGTTAGGACCTACCTAATGCTGCCTCTGAGGGAGTCTCACATTTAGGACTACCGCTTCTGTAAAATCCAGTCCACAGAGTTTATGCCACGGCACTTGTTCATGTCCTCATAACCAGGGGATCACGTGTCCTGATATTCCTAGCGTGGGTTCACATTGTTGCCCCACTGTAATTCATAATAAAGTCCTCTTTCACTCTCAAAACTGTGTCAGGGCAATCAATTACACAGTCATGCTCTTTAGAAAGAGACAATGCAAGCATGGCAGGTCGTTGTGGGAGCAGAGAGTTGATGGAGCTTCTCACCCGGTGAGGCTGATGGAATTATCAATGGAGTGCCAGAGGGGAAGGACTCCAGGACAAAACAGGACAAATCCTATGTTATGTCATTGTCATCTAATAGAACTATTTTCCCTGGAAAAATAAAATGTTGTCAACGTTTGGGAACTTTTCCAGTCAAAATGGCCTACCTGCTGCCATGGAAGGGAGAGGTACCTTGGGAATAAGTGTACAATTCCTATCCTCTGAAAACAAAAATCCAGGGTGGTAGGTCTGATGTTCTTCTGAGATTCTGCGTCTCAGGGATATCGTGGTGCCCACACTCCTTTCAGCCAACCATCAATGAGAGGACCCCAACAGATCTCAAATAAAAGCTTGAAAAGATTCAGGTCTGCTTTGATTCCAACTCCTTTGATCTTTCTACCACATTAACACATTCAGAAAACTGACAAACTAATTCAAGTGAATAAAGCAAATATACTACTACTTGGAGTCATATAACTATCACAATACTTTTTATTGAGGTAAAATTCAAGTAACATAAAATTAACCATTTGCAAGTGTGCCATTCAGTGTACATTCATAGTGCTGCACCAACCATAACTTCTGTGTAGTTCCAAAATATTTGTATCACCTATAAAGTAGACCTGTACCTGTTAGTCACTCACTCCTTAGTCCCCCACTATCACCCCTGGCAACTACTAATCTGTTTTCTGTTTCTATGGATTTTTCTATTCTTGATATTCCATATAAATGGAAACATATATGATCATTTATGTCTGAATTACCTCTTTCATTATAGTACTTCTGTCCTTTCTATTTTGACTAATATTCCATTTCTGCACATCACACATTTTATTTATCCATTCATCCACTGGTAGACATGAGTTGTTTCCACCTCAAATGTGAATATTCCATTGTGAATAATGCTGCCATGAGCATTCATGTACAAATATTTGTTTGAATATGCGTTTTTAGTTTGGGATTGCTGGATCAGAGATACTGCCAAACTATGTTCCACAATTCGATGCACCATTATATTCCTATCAGCAATGTATGAGAGTTAAAATTTTTCCGTATTCTCACCAACAGTTATTTTTAATTTTTTTATTATAGTCACCCTACTGCATGTATAGATTTTCTATATATGGGATTATGTCATCAAAAAATAGAGATTAGTTTTATATCTTCCTTTCTAATTTAGATTCTTTTTATTTAAATTATTTATTTCCATCACCTAATTTCTCTGTCTAAAACTTCCAAGACAATGTTGAATAGAAGTGATAAAATAGTAATGCTTTTCTTATTCCTGATCTTGAGGGAAAGATTTCAGTCTTTCACAATTGAGTGTGATGGTACCTTTGGGGTTTTCATAAATGTTGTTTATCAAGTTGAAGAAATTCCCCAATTTTTTTAGTGATTTTATCATGCAAATGTGTTAGCTTTTGTCAAACGCTTTTCCTCATAAATTAGATTTTCAATAGAAAAGAAGGTAGATTAAAAGAGTCATGAACAATTAGAGACAGTAAAGTTAACATGGCTAGGTGGACCAGAAGGCTAAAAGTGTATGGATGGATTTATATTTAGAAAGGTAGAAGAGACAGGTGTATGCATAATAAATGTAGAAGAAGCAAGCCTCACAGGCATGATTTAAGAATGAGTAGGTAATTTTCATCTAGTTTTTACTGACTCCTTACATTATATATAGAAGCAATTCTCAATGGGCATTTCAAGCAAGGGTCCTGAGGTCTCAGCTGGAAGCCAGCATCAACTAACTGCTAAGTATGAGTGAAGTTTTCATGATGATTCCAGTCCCTCACCTAAACACTAACCCCATAAAACTGATAAAGAACCATCTGAGTGAACTCAGTCTGTCTGAAGAATCATGAGAAATAAAGACAGAAACGACCATTATTGTTTTAAGCCAATGAGTTTTGGGGCGCTCTGTTATACAGTAGTAGATACACGAAAAAACTAACACAGAAGCATAGACTAGAAGAAAGGCGGCATAGTGGCCCCAGGCCAGACAGGGATACAGTTGTTTATAGGCTCGAGTAATTCACTTATTAAGCATTTTTCCAATGGGCACAAGGCCAGGTCACGGACACTGGAGATAAACATGAGTATAAAGTAGTCCCTGCTCCAGAGGAAGTCACAGTTTAAGGAGGAGAGACGCTGTCTATATATAGCAGTAATACAGCGGAGCATGCCATGGACTCATAGTTATGGGAGCAAAAAGGAGGGAGTGATAAATTCTGGAGAGAGACAAGGGAAGAAAGATTTTCAAAATGTGAGGGTTGCATGTATTTTGAAAAGTAGAAAATCAGGAGGCAAACTTTCCCATAAAAGAAGAACGACATGTATAAAAGTACAGAAGTGTTAAATTATGTCTTATTCAGAGGCTGAATGAAGTCAGATGTGGTTTGAGTATTAGGGACAAGAGGGGTGATGAGAAGTAATGAAGGATGAGGTGAATGGCATTTTAAAGAAGTGTGGGCTAATCTGTAGGCTGAAAGAAGACAGTCACTAAAATGAATAGTAGTATATATAACACTTAACCAAAGATCAAGAAGACAATCCTGATGGCTTGAGTTTCTTACAGAAAAATAGGAAAAGTATTTACTCAATCAGCATCACTACAGGTTATACTGCCTTCCTTAGCAGGTAATAATAGAGACAGAGGCAGTCACTGTGGAGTTCTTTGGAAAGGACCACTCAAGTTGATGTGATACACACCTGATGTTTATTAGATGAAAACAGTCCTATGTTATGTGTCAAATAGTATTCTTTCTAATTTTCTTTCCCTTTCTCCACTCTTTTCTTTAGTACTATACTCATAACCTCCAATTGAAGAAAATTATTGTTTATATGGCCTTATATACCAGAACAAATTTCATTTGAAAGCTAAATGGAATGATTGTCACAAATGAAAGTGAAATTGCTAACAAGCGAAGACTGTGACCCAATCATCACACTGAGACTTTGGAGACACAGTTCCAAGAATTCCCGAATTATCTTATGTCTCTGATTGTGACTGCACTCTTGATCATCTTTCCCAACAGCTTTCTTTCACTGGAAGTCAAAAGTTATCATAATTCTTTTGGGTTGTACTGCTCAGCAATTTCAACATCGGCTAAGATCTCTACTGAAGCCCATGGACTACTAGCAAAGTATAAACACACAGCTTCCAAATAAACAACTGATTTGTTGGGATAGTAATCAAAAAGGTGATAACCAATACTTCCTTAATGCATTGGAATTAAAATACCTTGGATCTATATAATATATTACCTCTAACGTACTTTATGTGCATACTTACTGTTAATATTAGTATTAATAATAATAATAGGTACTTCTCATTAAGGACTATGTGCCAAAAAACGATCTTAGCATTTTATAGTGATTAATTAATTTTCACAGTGGCGCTATGAGGAACTTTGCTTTCCCTTGGGATGATCTTTCTCAGAACCCAACCACCACGTTGAGAGGAAGCCCAGGTCACACGAATATTCCAGCCAACAACCCCAACTAAGCCCACAGCAGGCAACCAGCACCCACTGACAGGCATGTGTACAAAGGGGTCTTCAGCTAGTGCTGGCCTCGCAGGCTTTAAGTCTTCCAGCTGAGGTCCTAGAAACAATGAAGCAAAAGCAAGCATACCTGCTGTTCTCTAGCCTAATTCCTTATGCAGAAATAGATAATTAATAGAGTAATAAAACGGGCAACTAATATTCCCACATTGTAGATGCGCAAACCCTGTTGTTAACTATTTGTTGAAATGTCTGTTTCCTCCACTAATTTCCCTGAAGCCAAATGCTAAGTCTTATTTGTCATTGCCTTTTCTGCTCTAAGCACTGGTCCTGGCATTAATATATGGCAATGAATGTTTGCTTAATGAAGAGATTACAAGAACCATAGACGGAGAGTGGAGAGAGCCATTCGTCTAAGTGCATTTTTCCTGTCTTTATCCAATTCCCCCTGAGAACAGTCAGTGTTCACATAGGCAAGCAGACCTAAATTGTTCATTTATTACAAAGAATGAGGCCTTTGAAAATTACATAAAGAAGGTGAATTACAATCTGGAACTGATGTAAAGAGTTATTTTTGCAGGAAGATTGTTGAGCCCAAGTACCTGTTTTACCCACTACTGAGACAAAAGAATGTTCTTTTTTCCTGATGTTATGTTTATCAGTGGTGGTCTCTGAGACTAATAGATAGGAATGCCATGTAGTAATCAAAGAGCCGGGAGCCTAGAATCCTTTCTATCCCTAAACTTTCATTTGCTGTTGCATCCGTGCCCCCTTAGATACAGTGACCAAGTCCCTAAATCTATGTACAGACAATAGAGAAACACATGCAAGCCTACAAGGATGACCTCAGTTCCCTTTACTCTCCATGGACTTCCCTTCTCTGTGCTTTGAGCCCACTGGCCTGCCACTATCATTCCCTGCAACAGACATCCACCTTTGCACTACTGAGCCATTTGCAAAATGTGGCTTGGAGATTATGTCTCCCTTGGATGCCCCTTAGCTCATGACCAATGGGTACAGGCTTACAAAAGCATAGCTCCCTCTCTTGGGACAGATCATTAGTGCAATTTACATTCCAGAGTTCACTCCAATTAAGTGAAAAAAGGGGCCTTCACACTCCAATTAAGTCCAAGACTTCAGATCTTCTGCTTTCCTGTCCAACTTTCCATACTATCTTAAAGCCTTTTCCTGGGCACAACTGTCCACAAATCCTCATCTCAGGATCTGCTTCTCAAGAACTAACTCTAAGGCAAAGGGTATCAATAGCTCTGTTGAGAAGAAGTAAGTAGTCTATTAATAGACAATCATGAGATGGAGCACTGCGTTAACTTCCCAATCTATTATTTAACTTGCTAACTATATTCAGATTTCCCCAGGGTACTGAAACAATGCAGAAGGCTCAAGCAAGCAGATGAGTCAAATTATATATATGTGCAAATTATATATGTTTATATATAACATATATTATTATAATATAGAAAAATATTATCAGGGTTAAGAATAAGTATCAAATCTATTACAAGCCATACATTTTGCTAATAATGATGATCCTGTGCTCAAGGGAAGAGGTACGAATCACTGGTAAGGGCAGAGAAAGATCAATCATGACCATGGGGTCAACCCCATCCAGCACGTGGAGGCATATGATAATATTAAAGTCGTGGATTGTAATTTGTAATTTTCAGGATATACATAACATAAAATCACATCTCATCTATGGAACTACTATTCAGAAGAGTTTGATTTAAGTGGAATCAATATGTTCTATAGAGTGCCACACTGGGGCTTGAAGCAACCATTCTTGGCAGTGAATAAGAATCAAAATTATCAAATGAAAATGATTAGTACAAGGGTGACTACAACCAGGGTCTGAGTCTCTGTAAAGGAAGCTAGCATGAATCAAGGAAGGCGGTTCAGATTCAGAACTAGCTTCAGAATATAAATAAGGTAGCAGAAACCCATGGGTTGTTCACTAGCACACAGTAAAGTTAGTCAACAAACTGAAGTTATAATATTCCATGTTAGTTAGGGGTTGGTATAGTGAACTTCTCACTGCTTTCATCCAGGTAAAAGTGATAGGGGTAGAGAGTTTTGATAGTATTTATAGATCCTACTGCTCACGAAGTGGATCATGCAGTGCCCAGATGTACATCATTCTAATGGTAGGATCATCATCATTAGCATAGGCTTCTAATTCTTTCTCTTCTTCATCCTTTTCTTCATCTCCTTCTTTTCCTCCTTCTCCTTCTCCTTTTCCTTCCTCTTCCCCCTTATTTTCTTCTCCTCCACCTTCTCCTCCCCTTCTCTTCCTTCTTCATTCTGATTAGCAGCAGCAACAACATATATTGAGATCTTACCAATTGCCTGAAACTGTTGTAAACAATTTGAATTAATTTCCTGTGGGGAGCGGCAAAGATCTCAGCCGCTTGGCCATTTGCTAGCCGGATTTGTCACTCCCTGAGGAGAGTTGCAAAATAGGCAGGGGAGCGCCACTCCCTGTCAGGAAGCCAAAAGACCAAAGATCAACCGCCTGTAGGCAGGGTAACTTCAGCCCCTCAGGCGCTGTGCTAGAACACTTTGGTCTGGTTCCCCTTTTACTCCAGTCTTAATTCCTTAACCCTGTTTCCTAGCAACCGACCTAGGTCAGCTGCCTTGTTTTCCCACCTTGAAACCTTTATAAGAGACAGTTTTCTGAATAAAGCTCTCTCTCTTTCTTGCCTGATTGGAAACCGTGAGTTGTGTCTTTACTATCTGTGCATCCCTTTTCCTGCCCTTTCTCTCCCTCCCTCAGGAAAAGAACCCACGAGGACTCTCCGCCCTGCCAGTCAGGGTAGACAGGTACCACCGAACGCCGGGGACGAGTACCCCGGGACAAATTTTCACAGCAGCCATATGAGAAAAGTATGATAAAGGCCTTATTTTACAGAAAAAAAAGTGAAGTACAGGGGACTTAAGTAAATTGCCCACATTTCTGGAAAATTAATAACAAAGTCTGGAGTTGAACCCAGGAAAGGTACCAGAACTCTTGGAAAATACATTCTAGTACCCAATGACTACTATATAAGCAGAAGGTAGTGCTGTAGCTGACTGTGTCTTTATCCAAAGGAATTACTTTGAACTTGAAGAAAGAATTTCATCTCTTTTTCAAATTCCATTTTAAACTATCATTTCCAGACTCCTGTCAGATGCATATAATCTACAGGTACTTCTTCATCTTTTGAAATCCTTTATTGTTCAGTTGATACTCAATATTTACACTGAATAACAAGTTCTGCACTTCATTTATTTGCCTTCTCATCATAACTGCACAGCATCTTACCGATGTTGCATTTATAGAGCCTGGAATACAGTAAGCACTTAACAAAATCCTGTTGACAGATTAATTGTAAATTGACAAAATAGGGATTGTCCAACAATGTAATATGTTGCCAAGAGGATCAAATATGCTTTCAAAGAGATATTTATAAATAGGATTCAACCTCAACCCATTGAGGTGAGTTAGTGTGGTCCTACTTAAAACAAAAGGAATGACCTCCAAAGATCCCTCCTAAGCCTATGACTTAATGTCTCTGGCATCTGTCTTCATAAACCTTTCTGTCTTTCCTTTCAAGGTATTTGTGGCATAAGAAGACTGGAAATCTTGACCCTATGCATAATGTAATATTTTTAAAATTATAAGCTTTGGGGACAGATTTGAGTTCTATAATGTATAGCTCAGTAATCTTGATCAATTTTAACCTCTGAGCCTCAGTTTATTCATCTGCATATTGATTCCGATGACAGTAATCTTATAGGTCTATTGCAAGAAAATGTGTACATGTGTAGGTTAATGCAGCTTCTGAAGAACCACAAACACTCAACAAATACTAGTCCCTTTCCTTCTAACTTAACTCTTAATAAAATCATATTACTCTACAAGTTGTATTTTAGCAGAAAATAGCCATTTAACTTGTATGAATTTATGAATATGTGCAAATATAAGTATGAATTAGTTATACTGCAAAGCTCAGTAAGGTAATTGCAAGAAAAGTAAATTCCAGATGTCAACCCTAGGGTTGGCAGTGATCTGATAACACAAAAAATAATTTAAGCTTATGAGAGTATTAAAAATTAGTAATAAAAGTTTTACTACCATTCACATCAGAAACTGGTTTTAGGAAGTGAGTGGCTACAATCTGATGGCCATTTACTGCAGTGACTCAGAGAAACAAAGGGTCCCTAAGCAGTGGCAAAAGCTACTAGAAAGCAAATATTAATGCCTGGGGGAGTTTTTAACAGTTAAACAATATAATCAGTATAATAACAAGTAAGGGTAGAAACAGTAAACCAACTAATAACAATATAGGCAATGGGTCCTGTACCAGAATATTTAAACTCTGAAAGAGTATAGGTGGAAACAAAGAATAATGTGAAATTAAGCATTTTAACATTGATTTAAACTAATGGCTATCTGGGACTGAGAAGGCGTACCAAGAGGGATCAAAAGATGTTTGAGAACCAGGACAGAGTTTAAAAGAATGAGAAATTAGAACTAGGTCAAACTCATAATCATAAACCATTCCAGACTAAAAGGTTCACCATATTACTTGAATAAAAAGGTTTTGGCAATAGCAGGAAAAATATGTGCTGCTTCTATCTGAATATTAGTATTAGTTTGTTGAGAAAATAATAGTATATTTGTAACTAAACTATTTAATGGATTTTTATTCTATATATTGATTCTTCTCAATGAATGTATATATATTTTTTAATCTTTCAAGAGAGTAATAATTCAACAAAAATATCCTTTTAGTTTGTTAAGGATAGAAAATCCAGCAAAATGTACTAGGTCGTGGTTTCAAAACTTGTTCCAAAGTTAAGAAACAGCCTTTGTTAATATATCCTGAAACTATATCTTCTAAGGGTGATAAAGGACTATGCCAGGATAAAATTTAAACTAAATATATACAACTATATACAGTATACACATAGAAAACTCAGAATTTAGTTTTAATATATTATCTTATGGGGAGGAGGCACTCCTGGGTGGCTCAATCCATTGAGCAATTCTGATTCTTGATTTCTGCTCAGGTCATGATCCTAGGGTCATGGCACTGAGTCCCGCATTAGGCTGCATACTGAATGTGGAACCTGCTTAAGATTCTCTTTCTCCCTTTGTCTCTCTTCCCTACTCACGTGTATGTTCTCTCTCTCTCACTGTCTCAAAACAAAAACAAAAACATATAGTATTTTATTGGAGAAAAATTCCCTTTAACTTTACAGAAATCACAAAATAAGTTGATTCAGGATTCACTGCTTTTTTGGTTCACTTTTATGCTGAAATAATCAAGTCTCAGGGACCGGATGTGATCAATCACTCAAGATAAATTTGAATGATCTTCACATATAAAGTTCATAAATGTTAGAAATATCTGTACATATTTAATATATGTGGGAATTTTATTGGGGACTATGGAAATGAAATTCATTTAAAATTTTGCATTCATGATGTTTCTTGAGTTGGTATTTAATAGCAATTATAAATTTAACTTTGTATACACAGAAAATTATGCAGTCTAAATTTAAATTAATTTTCATTAATAAGAACAACATAATTCATTGAGAACATCCAACTGCATTCAATTGCGTTTTATTTAGCCACTAGAATTATCCAAAATAAGCAGCAATTTAGTATCTACAATATTAATTCTAAATTCAAATATATACTAATTAATGACTTTTCATACAGCTAATTACTTTAGCGTATAATACAGAATTACTTTCATTTTTTCAAACCCTTGTTTAACTTGGAGCATAACACATTTTACACTTAGATATTTTTCCATTTGTGTAATGACTATGATTTTATGGGTCAAAGGCAAATGAATTAAAATACGATTACTTCAGTCAAAGGTGGATGATGTCATTCACAGAAAATGTTTACACAAACGGGATGTCTATACCCATATCATGTCTACACCTGCAAAATTCTAGGTTCTCTGAAGTACTGAAGGAACTGTGACTATCTTCCAACTATTGACATCCAAGATTTAAAATGTTCTTTGCTTAGAACTGCTAATTTCTGGCAACCAATTGCTGCCAATCAAAATATATCACTAACATTATTATTTTCAGTGCATCTAAAGAATATATGCACTTAAATGTGACAATCTTTTATTGCTGTGAGAACTTATCTTGTTATCCATCCTTCTCACAGAATAAATAATCCAGAAATAAAGTGCTATAGGAAGAAAGATAGCTAGCTATTAATGAGTAATTATTATGTGACTGTTATTCTCCCCATTTTCAAATTAAGAACTTGAGACCTAAATGGATAAGTAGACTGTCTAAGACGACATGTTTACTACTAGATTAACTCAGACATTTTTACTCCAAAACCTATGGACCTGTTAGCTATAATCTCTCCCTATCTTGACCCTCAAAAAAGGAGACACATATGTACATGTACACCTGACTATAAAATATGATAATAAGATAATAACAGCAGTATATTGAAGAAACTCACTTACACAAAAATAAAAAGTTTGGATTTTTCAGATTTAAGAAGTAAATAGATAAATTCCTTTTTGAATAGCCTACCATGTAAGAATATATTGCTTATTGCAATTTTAAGAAGGCTATAATTTTCTTATTTTCTAAAGTAGGTATTATAAATTGCATAATATACAGACACTCAAACTGTTGAATAAAGAGATGTGACAAATATAATCTATAGATTTAAGCTATGAGGTTCCGCCCGTGTAGGCTATGTTCTCTGACAAGTAACTAAATGTCTTCATGACACAATGTCTACATCTGACAAATGGGAATAATCCATGCAACCATTCTTTTGGGTCATTACCAATATAAGAGATAATACATTTAAGCACTGTATTAGTGAGTAGATGGATCTCGAATTATTCACATCAAAATTCCCTAGTTCAAAACAACATGAAACTTTGGAAATTCTTCCAATATTGCACAGATGCAATTCCTCAATTTCATTTATTTCTGAAGGGCTTTTTAGAAACAAACTAAAGAGGTTTCCAAAGAAAGAAACCATTGTGGAAAAGGAGAAGGTGAGGGGGTGGAAGGCGGGTAGAGGAAAGGTGATAAAGGTCAATGGAGGAGAGAATAGAGAAGAAAGACCAACATGCTTACTATTAGTTCTTTTGTTTTCTGTTCATAAAGTAGTTTCCCAATCTCTTAACTTTTCTGATAACCTTCAAAAGCTCTCCAAGAGTCCACTTTTCAATGGTTTCCAACTTGTTTCTCAGTTCCTTGGAGAGGATGTAATTAGAAGCTGTATTTTAATTGAATTAGCAATGAGACTAATGCATTTAAAGTTCTGACTTTGTTGCCAAGGTAAAATAGTAATTGAAAACAAAATGGTTAGGAGCAGGCAAAATAGGCTGAAGGTTGAGCTAATGGCAAGTTGTTCTCAGTAAATAATCTGAAAAGGCACAACAAAGATATTCCTGACTCTATTATTTTACATGCTTCATAACCTGAAGGAAGTTTGGTGTATTTAGTGTAGGTGACTATATTTCCTAATGATAGACAATATATGGGCAAGAATGATAGCAGAATAGAAGAGACAAGAAAGAGAATGTGCGTGTGTGTGTGTGTGTGCACGTGTGTGTGAGAGAGAGAGAGCGAGAGAGAGAGAGAGAAGGAGTGAAACAGAGGGAAAGACAGAGACAGACAGATAGACAGACAGACACACACACACACACACACACACACACACACACACACACACACACAATCTGGGGGTGGGGGTATTAAGAAGATGGAGTGAAAGCCAGAATCAGAGAAAGATGCAGACATGGGGGCATATGACATATGACACACTGGCTAGCTCATCATTTTAAATTGAAAAATAATCTAAGTTCTAATCTTCCCTCAATTAATTTTTATCTCTTTGATTTGAGAAGTTATTTAATTCTTCCAACCTTCAGTTTTCTCATCTACACCCTGAGAACAATTATGCCAACATTATAGGTTTTATTTGGAAATAAAAAGTATCTATTTCAATCACTCAAAACAAACTAGATGTTCTATATATGGTAACCCATATTATTTAACTATCCTTCCGATAACTATTTAACTTCACACCTCTGCTCTTAATATTCCAGAGACCATGGTACCTCCTGAAGGAAATAAGTTGTATCAGTCTGCTTGGGCTGCCTTAACAAAATCCCACATACTGAGTTGATTGGTTTAAACAACAGAAATTTACTTTCTTATAATTCTGAAGGCTAAAAGTCCAAGATCAAGACACCAGCCTTTTCTGAGGCTTACTCCTTGGCTTGCAAATAGCCACATTCTCGCTGTACCGCCATATGGCCTTTTCTGTGTTCACATACCCCTGCCCTTTTTTTTTCTTACAAGGATTTCAGTCAGATTGGATTAGTGACCCAACCTCATTTAAGTTTAATAACCTTTAAATTCCCTATCTCCAAATATACAGTTATGTTACAGGGTTAGGGTTTCAGCATATAGACTTGGAGTGAACACGATTCAGTCCACAACACATGTGATTTGAAATGATCAAATCAATGCAGGTGGCTCAACTTTGACTTTTAGAGACTTTCTACATATTCCTGAAGAATATCCAATCTTGAGACCGAGCTTATTTCCAGTTCTACCTTATTATTCGAGCTCTATTTCCAAGATTCTCTTTGTTAACATGCCCTCAGTCTGTGTACTCTTACAAAAATTTCAGATGATTGATTGGAACCATTGGATTAAAAACTATTCCCCAAGCCAAAGGCGGTGAAATACCATTTGGATGCTATTATTGATACTGTCTTCTTTAACAAATGTACAGGTTATTTTTACTTTTTCAGGGAATATTTGATGAACATGAAATATTCATGGAGGACAGATAATATTTAAATGACATCATTAAATAATTAAAAATGTGAAGATCTCCACTGGGAATTACAACATTAAGACTGCAAATACATTCTCATTATCTGCTCTCAATTTCAGAGATATTGTAGAATAAAAGGAACTTCTGAGTAATTTCTCTATGCTATTACTAAGAGAATGGAAATCTACCTTTGAAGAGCCAAACTTCGCATTAGATTTTCAGCCACATGATTATTAAAATATTCTTGAATAAATTTCAGGACCTAAACCTCAAGTTCAATATATAATAAGTAAAGTATATACCAAATGTTAGCACTTCAAAACTACACATTAGTGTGACTGAAGGTATAAGAAAAAGCCTTTGAGAATCCAAAAGATTGAGTTTAATTTCAACTATTTTTTATTTTATTTTATTTTATTTTATTTTATTTTATTTTTGAGAGACAGAGAGAGACAGGGCGAGCAGGGGAGGGACAGAGAGAGAAGGAGACACAGAATCCAAAGCAGGCTCCAGGCTCTGAGCTAGCTGTCAGCCCAGAGCCTGATGCAGGGCTCGAACCCACGAACCATGAGATCATGACCTGAGCAGAAGCCAGACACCCAACCAGTTGAGCCATCCAGGCGCTCCAAATTTCAGCTATCATATTTGCCAGGTACATAGTCTATTTGTTTCCCCCATATTCCCTTTAAGCCAATTAGAAATTGGTTTATTTCTATATCTGTTTGTATGCAGCATGGCAATGGAAAGGTAAGGTTTTGTGCACTTGATTGTCATTTAATTGTCTCAATATGTCTATAGAGAAAACTTTTATAAAAGAGAAACTAAAGCTAGAAATGTTAAGTGAATTGACAAAGATCATAAATGATAAGTTCAGTTATCTAAACTCCACACTAATCATAAGCGTTATTACTTTTTCTGAAAATACCCTGTTCCTCATAGGGTTACTATAAAATTCATTGAAACAATAAACGTTAAGGTGTTCTACCAATTATTCAAACATTCACATGTGAATTTTGTATTATTGTATACTGTTCCCACAAACTATAGTAATATTTTTGTCTGTTTACTAGCTAGAGGTATTGACTTGTTATCTGTATATATATTAAATATAATTTATCCATTATTTTGCAGTAGAAGCCTATCATGGATTTCAAGAAAAAGGAAAATGAAATATAGACCATTAATATGACAAGTGAAATGGTATTTATTAAAAGTTTGTTGTGCACTCAGGATTATGCTTAAGGCTGTGAACCACACACATTTCCTCACTTTTTAAAAAATGTTTATTTTTGAAAGAGAGAGAGAGACAGAGAGAGAGGAGGAGGAGGAGGAGCATGAGGAAGAGAAGGAGGGAGGGAGGAAGGGAGGGAGAGAGACACAGAACTCCAAACAGGCTCTAGGCTCTGAGCTGTCAGCAGAGCCCAATGCTGGCTTAACTCACAAGCCTTGAGATCATGACCTGAGCTGAAGTTAGACACATAAAGAACTGAGACACCCTAGTGCCCCCCCCCATTTCCTCACTTCTAAGCTTAAACTATGAGAAAGACATTTTGCAACAGTAATTATTAAATAAAGAACAGCAACAACATTTATTGTGTGTGAGAAATCCTTAGAGCATAACATATATGACCTAACACTTTCATACACAACCCTGAAGTTAACAAGAAACTTCTTTAATAATGCCTCAATTTCCAATTGTT
>NC_043710.1:19879346-19965866 GCF_006229205.1 Suricata suricatta | reverse complement strand
AAAAAAAAACAAAGTGAATGTGTCATTTTGTATCCTCATCAACAAGAAATGAGAGTTCTGTTGCTCCACATCCTCAATAGCATTTGGTATTTTCAGTGTTTCAGTGTTCTCAGTTTTTAGCTCTTCTAATAGATGTATAGTGATATCTCATTATTACTTAAACTTATAATTGTCTAATGACATATGATGTTGAATATCTTTTCATATGTATATGTGACATTTCATTTTTTGTGATGTGTCTGTGTAGATCTTTGGCCCATATTTAGTTGGGTTGTTTTCTTATTGTTGAGTTTTAGGTGTTTCTTGTATATTTTGGATACAAGTCTTGTATCAGCTACATGTTTTGAAAATATTTTCTCCTCATCTGTGGCTTGTCTTTTCATTCTCTTAACCACGTCTTTTAATAAATTCTGACTTATCAACTCCTCTTTCACAACTATGAAAGAAAACATGTCTTCCTGGAAAATGTTACGTAAGCTATTTAACTAAGTGTAACATGGAAGTGTTGCATGTCTGAGTTAGCCCTCTTCTGAGTAAGTGCTGCAAACAAGACATACTGTTTAAGAATCTCATGTTAAACTGCATTATTGTGCCTCTGAAGGGACAGACAGGAGCCTGGGGAACTATGGCCCTTGAGATTTTCTGGTTTCTCATGTGTAATATGATTACTTTTGTCCTTGAAGTTATTAGTAAAGCTTTACAATGTATAAGATTTCTGATTTATATGAATCTGGTTTTACTAATTCTTTGTATTATTTTACTTTCTAGTTAGAACTTAAATCACCCCTGTGGTCTTAAATATCTTTGTATTCTCTATGGCAAATTTGATCAAATTTGAACAAATGTCTGCAATTACCCTATATGTGTGAGAAATTTCACATATTCACTTAATTTTTCAATAACCCTCTGAGACGGGTATTATTATCACTATTTTACTGGTGATTTAATTAAGGCTCAGAGGTTAACAAACTTGCCCAAGCTTATGCAAGTATCAGGAACCAAATAGCCCAGATATGTTACTTTGAAGCCATGCTATTTTATCATTCTATTATAACTTTTCTTGGCTTTGGGTCAGGGCAACTAATTAGGTCTTCAATACCTAAATTTAGTGTATTTATACTGACTACCAATTGGAAACAAATAATCCTGCTATTTAATAAATTTAATAAGTAAAATGATTGGACAGCTTCAGAGATATGTATTTATCCCCAATATCTCGGCTCCCTTAGAAAACTTGTGGATTGGTGAAAGAACGTGCCATACCAATTCATGTCTCCTTAGCGAATTCATTATTTCAGCTGATTTTTTACTTTTTAAGAAGCTACAGATACCAGAGTTCTGAAAACTAAGTAAAAGTTACCCTTTGGTAAGACACACATTTAAAATGGAAATCTCAATTTGTAAGGGTGTCTCCTTCTCTGCACCAGGAAGAGGAGGATAACCAAATCTATAGAAACTTTCAATGAAGAAGCACAGACTTAAATCTGCATAACAACCATACCCTTATTTACTGTGCCTGCCTTTCTTGATAGCCTCATGTGACAACTGGTTCTACCAATCCCCACTGTCTTTTTTTTGTTTTAAGCTGGAGATGTTATTTAAGATGGTGGCTTGGGCATTTGGGGGAGTTACTCTGTTTTCCGGGTACCTCCCATGTACAAGGGAGGTATACCTGTTATTAAACTTCTGTTTGTTTTTCTCCTGTTAAGTTGTCTTTTATTACAGAGGGTGTCCTTATCCAAGAACCCAGAAGGATGGTGGAAAATTATTTCCTTCCCAATATTGGCACCGATAACGGGATAAATGGTGGGCTATAAAGATCACTGCCAGAAGAGATAAAGTTTATTGAATATTTGGGTGGTTTTTTTTCTTTTTGTTTCTTCTATCTTGTTTCCTGTTTTCATTTGCCTTGTCCTCTATTGCAAAAATAAAGAGTAGTAATCATGGCCCTGATGTTTAAATCATGAGAATTGGCTTTAATTAATATGGAAAAAATATTACCTCTATGTGTTGAAAATATGCAGACTGTTTTTCCCGTCCAGTAAGAATTTAATTAATCCCCTCCCTCACAAGAGGTTATAACTCACATTCCAAGTTAATTAAATCTGGAAAACATAATCCCTTGTTACAATACAGCTTATTATTTATATACAACTTACCCTAACTTGGAACCGTGGTATTATTCCTTTTACCAATTATATTGTATTTCATTCTATTTAGAATGGGACCATCCAGAGCCATCTGACTGGTCCTCACAAACATGAAAGGGTAGTCAGGAATTGGTGGTGAGGTTAGTGCTGACAATAGCGCACATGCATCTGGCATAATTCTGAAAGAGTTCTAACTCTCTAGCTCATGTCTCAAATTGTGAAACTGACTGCCAATATGTCTGTAGCTATCAAAAAGGTTGATTCCAAGGAACAAAAGTCGATTCCTATCACAGTAAAGGCATTAAAATTGGGAACGGAAAGCCAAGGATGCAGGCCTATAGGGACATCTGTGGCTGTGCAGTTACCTAGCGTTCTATTCTGCCTCTTGGGATGCACTCTTCTTCCCATATGA
Organism: Suricata suricatta; assembly: GCF_006229205.1. Classification (NCBI taxonomy): domain Eukaryota; kingdom Metazoa; phylum Chordata; class Mammalia; order Carnivora; family Herpestidae; genus Suricata; species Suricata suricatta. The sequence goes on along the minus strand of NC_043710.1, from coordinate 19,963,304 downwards.
CAATCAGGTGGCTCTATTAATCAAGTCGCCAAGCACATTTCTGTTGAAAAAGCAGACACATTGCCCAAACATGTCCAACCAAACCCTCCTTAGAATTTGAATCTTGGCAGATAAAGCAGAACTAAAATATTAGGAAATAATTTATTCTAGCAATGCTCTTGAAATGAGTGAAGTGGTCATGAAACTGATACTATTTTTTTTTTATGAGCTTGATTCTTTAGCTTTTCTGATTTGTCTGACACCTCTAAATCTTTCTGAGAAATTCATTTTTGCCTTTAGGTGGGTTTGTTTTTCTCTCTATAAAAACAAAACAAAACAAAACAAAAAAACCCTAATTGATACAAGACCTAGTTGTTTGTTACTGAGTGTGAAATTCAGCAAGTCACTTAGAATCTATAAACCTCAGCTTTTCACCTGACAAATGTGAATATATGTGTCCTATAATCTTCACAGAATCAGGATAGTAAAGGAGAGTGTAAGTTGTCTGTGTTTTGCAAATAATATTCTACATGAAATTAACAGATCTAAGAATAATATGTTCTATGTGTTATTCTTTTGCAAAGTAAAAACATGAAGAAAATAACATTGGTATATAAACTATACTGCATATTACATACGTATCTCTGTGTGTATTTCTTCCTCCCTTTCTCTCTGTCTCTATCTCTGTCTCTCTCTCTCTCTAGCTAGTCATCTATACATCTATTTATTGGTTAGGATAAAGATTAAAATAAATGGAAGCCCAGAGGCAAAGCAATGAGACCTCCAGTGATGTCAAAGGGGTAAACAGAAGATAAGAGGATAATGCATAACATCAAAACAGTATCTTCACTGCTATCACTCTAGTTCATCTGGATAAATGTGAAAATTGGAATACAGCCCCATGATATTTATCTTGGTTGATATGTTGTAATGCAAAGAGACTGTATGGCTAAGTATTTGAAAATAAAATAGGACAAAATTGCGATAATGCCACTAATAAGGGATTAGATTATGACCAGTGTTCGCTGTGGATATTTTTGTCATCAAATGATAAAATGCATGCTATTCCCACTCATGTTGTGGGTTTGGCATTTAAGAGAATAATAGATTTCTGTTTAGAAATCACATTTATCATTAAAATCCTAACACGAAGTAGCTCTAATTGTCTATAGCCTATACGTTCCAAACACAAGGTAAGTCAGAACTTTTGCCACCAGAGCTATGATCCAATTAGGACCTGTGTTTCTGGGCTGCTAGTAGCTTTATGTTCCTCCATTAGGGGATTTACCTTGAATATTCTTGGAAGAGTGCTACTGCTGTTACCCAGATGACTGATGAACTTTCTAAGTCATGAGGAAACTAACATTTGTGTCACCTCTTCTGGGTATTGGAGAATTGGCAGTTTGTATTTAAAACTGCCCCCTCACAATACCCCTGTGAAATAATTACAGCTATTTTTCTACAAAAACTGCCCTATAACACCATGCAGGAATCTCTCTGTTACAAGCATGGAAGTGCAAACTGCATTTCAGCACTAACTTTTAATAGATGTTGGATTGCAGTGTGACAAAACACACACTCTCTGAAGTGAGGCCAGTGATGCTTCTCCTTCTCAGACTCTCTCCCATCATGGCCACTGTGAAATACATCTGACTTATACTAGAACCAGGATAAAAGGGGAAAGGTTGCTCATTAGCTAGAGGAAAGTATGTGATGAAAAGAATGATTCCCTTTTAATATATAGGGACAAACACATTCTTTATACATATAAAAATGTAACTGTTACATCATATTTCTATGGTGTAAATTACAAAGTTGTTGAGACAGTGAGAATATAGATAATGGAAATTAAAAATGGTAAAGTACAATGCATATATAACTTATCAACTTAAAAACACATTTATCATGTGTTGGGAGCTGTGGAGGGACTGTAGATACACATTCCCCATGTTCAAAAACTTGTATAGTATCATTGTTGTTGCTATTGTTGTGTGTACGATTAGTTATATTTCCAATACTTTTACTTTAATCCTCTACGTTATTGAATGTAGTTAAAATGATACAGCATAGTGTTTATTTTCTTCTCTTCACTTTGGGCTTTGATTACTTCAATCACATTCTGTTGCAAATAGAGTCACATAATTCCCTTCCCTCCAAATGCTAGTCCCTCAACCATAAAAATATACGTTCAATTTTGGGTTCTTGTCACCTAAATCAAGTGTCAAATCTAATGAGTTGATATTCTTTCCATATGTCCCTTCTGGATTCCCTCATCCAGGATTCTATCATTACAACTTTTTTTTTTTTAATTTCACAGTGTCTTTATATTCTTTCCAGCTATGGTTCTGATTATGTCAACTATGCTTAAAAATATTGGCACTCCACAAAACATACTCAAATTCCTCAGTCTACTGTTAAATATTTTCCATCATCCAGCACCAACATCTCATCTCGTTTATCTTCCACAACTCTTAATGTCCAGACCTCACAGGAAACTTATTTCTAAATATCCCAGCACATTTCTTCCTAATCTGCTTAGGTCCTTCTTATTCCACTTACGCCCATCCACTCTCCATACATATGGCAGCCCCTCCTCACCCTTCCAGACTAACTCAAAATGTGTTCACTACTTCCGTTAAGTATTTCTGATTCTTTGCACGTCAAAGAGCAGTTCTATCTAATCTTTAATTTAGGACCTTTTGCTATATTGTACTTTTGGGTTATGAAATTAAAGGTATATGTTTATATACCACATCTCTCAAAGAAAAAATATGTCTGATTTATATCTGTATCTATACACATATACATATCTCAGTATCATAGATAAAGAAAGGTACACAAATAAATGCACACACGGATAAATATTCACAAAGCAAGCACACCCATGAGGCTAACATCAAGATCAAGAAATAAATTAGTAGAATACCAGAAGTTACCTCATATTACCATTCAGTCACTAGCCTCAGCCTCAAGGAAATCTACAATCCTGATTTGTATGAACATAGCCTAGTTATAAACTTCAAATCAATAGGATCAAACAAATGTACTATTTTGTATCTGTTTTTTTTTTTTCCAGGGGCACAGGTCAAATTCATATTTGTGAGATTCACCTATGTTATTTCATGTCCTTGTAATTTATACAGTCTCACTACTGTATCATGTTTCATTGCATGAATGTATCCCACTTTGTTTATCCATTTGCTTGTAGACATACAATTGGCTTGTTTCCAGTAGTGGGATGTTAGAAATAGTGTTCCTTTCTTGGGTCAGTTTCAGTGGCACATATATAGTGCATTTCTATTGGCTACATAGTGTGATGTATTTTTTTTATTCTTGCCAGCATCTGATTCAGTGCTCTGTTTTGAAAAAAAAAAGAATAAATATATGTAGTAGGTCCTTTTTCTAAAGCTGATTTTAAGTTGCCCATGTAGCATGCATTTTGCATCCTAATGCATCAATGCTGTGTTTCGAATACACGTAATACCAAAAATTGGAGATACAGATAAGATAGGTAGGTAGATAAATTTAATACTTGAAGGTGTATTCATGAGTTAAGATCTTTTATTACCTAGAATTTATCAAATTCTAAAGGAATATGTTTCTAAATTGTACCCATACCCAAGAGAGAGCTAAGTGTGAATGAGGTTTTTAGGGAGTGGCAGAACCTGGCTCATCACACTTTATGAGAGTGCACAAGAGAGGGATTGGGTATGAAGTTAGTTCTTATTAAGGTTCTGAAAAAAAACATGAATAAAAATAAAATTGGCATTCATAATCAGATAAGCCTTTAGTTATATATTAATTAATAAAATAGCAAAACTTCTTATATAAGTGTTTATTCACCATCTTAAGCCTCTAAGCAGGTGAGTCAAATTATTTTAGCTTTATTCCTTCATTAACAGAGAAAATTACCTATACCTATACCTATAAAAACACCTCACTCAAAGAGTGGGGATTCTTCAAGTAGCAAAGTGAACATATATTATTAGTTTTTAATTTATTTAATGTTTATTTACTTTGAGAGAGAGACAGAGACAGAGGCAGAGCATGAGAAAGGGAGGAGCAGAGAGAGAGGGAGACACAGAATCTGAAGCAGGCTCCAGGCTCTGAGCTAGCTGTCAGCACAGAGCCTGATGTGGGGCTCAAATTCATGAACTGTGAGGTCATGACCTGAGGTGAAGTCAGATGCTTAACTGACTGAGCCAACCAGGCACCCCCATATATTATTAATATAATATGCATTTTTCTCTGTGTTTCTCCCTCTGTCTCCCTTCCTCCCTTCTCCTTCCTCTCCCAGGTCTCTATTTCTTTCCTTCTTTCCCTTCCTTTCTTCTTTTTTCCCTCCTTCCCTCTTCCTCTTTTTCTCTGTTACTTGGGTCTTTCTAGAAGTGGCTCTGACACAAGAATTGGCATGTAAGTATATCTTTGAAATTAAAGGGAAGAGGGATAGCAGAATGGAGAAGAGACACAAGAAGGAAAAAGCAGCTCAATAACACATTGAGTGACCAGAGCTCAATCCAGTGGGCAAATTGGACAGTGATGCAAAACAACCCATATATACCCCAACCAAGGAGTGAGGGAGATGGGGTATTTATATACCAACTGAGAGACACTGATAAACATTTTCACAGGGGCAGCTAATTCTTTGGTACTTCTAGCCTTCCACACACACAAGCATCATGGCCTTCAGCAGTTCCAGAAAATGGACTCAGCACAGGTACAGAGACTGGCAGCTGGAAGTCAGCCAAGCCCCACTAAAACAGCAGGTCTGAGGAATATAAAAAAAATGCTGACAGTAATTATTCTTTCCTTGTTATTCTAGTTCTTACTTTCTTTGCCTCACTTTCTTATATCTCTTTCTTTTTATCTGACACCATAGCCACCATAAAAGTCTTTAAATTCACCTAAATATGTCCATGGAGCATTTAAAAAATAAAATGAAACTGAAAAAATCAAGGCAATTAGAAAAATTAAAGCTAAATTAAAAAAAAAAGCAGATGAACCTGAAGTGAGATTATTACTTGAAATACTTTTCATGCAAGGGATGAGCAACAGAGTCACAGGAAAACTGGCCACCAACACCATCAGTAAACATGATATGATTCACATCATCTATAGCAAAATAAAACAATCCAGTTTTCCAGGAAAAGCAATTTTTACAAATACCAAGAGCATGGAAATTTTCTATATCAAGCCCTCAATAAAGAGAGCACAATGCAATGTGGTAAACAATGTCATTCTCAAACTCCCTAGAGAAATAGAAGATTCATAAAGCTAGAAGGAAATCAAGCTTAAGGCCTTAAGAGAAAAACAAGCCTGAAAGGAATCATGTCCTTTTTGAAAACTATTCTCCTGCGTCAAATTATGAAAAACAATACCTTCAGGAAACAGTTGTCACAACCAGGGATTTCTAATGGCATCATGGCAAAGTTGATAATTGACCTGAAGATGCTTCAAGAAACCACTGACCATCTCAATGACACATTGACCTTTGAATAGCCTCCAGAGAAGGGTTAGGGCAGTCAATCCAAGAAATGAGAAAAACAAAATACAGGAATCAAAATCATTACTGCTGTCATCATGTTTTCCAAGCATGACAGCTGCAGGGCCTGCCACCACTCTGGGCTTCAGGGGCACCAAGACAAAAAGGGCTGGCAGCTGTCTACCCCCAATGGAGTCACACAATGCCTCCAGCAATTAAGCCTGGTAGCTGCAGTTTAATTAGACCAACAGTATAAACTGGACCTATGCATTCATTGCCACTGTACAGGCATCGCCCCCTGTCTCTGTCACCCTGACCCTCTAGTCTTTGGAATTGCTACAATCGAGATGCTCTGTATTTCCCTGATTCTAACTAGCTACACTCTATGCTTACTTTTCCAAACTTTTCACTCTCCTATCTTAAAACATGGCTCGATAAGAAACAAACTCATTTCCATCTTTAAACTTTTCCTTATCTCTTTCCTTACTTCTTTGCTTTAATGAAAACATTTCTTTTTCCTAAAGATATAATTTCCCATGATGATTATGTCTTCTCTCAGAGCTTATGTGTTATAAATTTGAGGAGATAGTCTTTTTTTCCTCTCCATTAAGTTATTATAGTCACAGAGTGTTAATCCCCTGTATCAGTCAGGATAGGTTACAATAAGCCACAGTAACAAAGAAATTCTGAAATTTCACAATGTGACACAAAACTTTATTCCTCACTCCAAACACAGTGTGATAAGAAGGTCCAAGGCCTTCCCTCAGATCAGCTCTTTCTTTGTGGATGTACCACCCTCTTTTGATATTAAGATCGTCTTGGCATCATTCAGCCAACAAGGAGAGAAAACACTGAGGGAATACACACTATATATTTACTCATCCCAGTCAGACAGTGACACGTTATTTCTGCTTACATTCCAATAGCCATACCCAGGAATGTGGCAACAACCTAAGTGAAATAGCAGCTCTCAAATATAGACTCCTAGGGTTCCCAAGAGGAGAAAATAATACCAGTCAATATCTGTCACAACTCAATATTTTGGTCAACAAATATCCATCTTTATCCTTTTTCGAACACATAGAATATACTCTTTCTTCCTAAAACAAACTGGCTGAATTACCATCTTGTCACTGTTTCTCCCTCAAAATCAGATTCTCCAGGTGATCTCCACTCCTCTCCATCAAGTCCACATCTGGCTCTTTTCCATAAAGATAAAATATATGTCTCACTTCAATATACAATGATGGTATCCATATTTGACACCTCCATACAAAAAGAAAGCGGTAAGGAGGAGACGCATGCAGCTAGCATTGTCTTCTTTGTGTGACTCTTACAGCTGTTTCTCACTAGGCACAATGACAACTCTTAAGGAAAAACTGATTGTGTCAGTCTCAGAAGAAGAAGCAACTGTCCCAAACAATAAGATCACTGTAGCAGGTGTTGGAAAAGTTGGTTTGGCATGTGCCATCAGCATTCTGGGAAAGCCTCTTACTGATGAACTTGCCCTTGTGGATGCTTTAGAAGATAAACTCAGGAGAAATAATAAATCTGCAACATGGGAGCTTTTATCTTCAGACACAAAAAAAAACGGTGGCAGATAAAGATTATTCCATGACTGCCAATTCTAAGATTATTGTGGTAGCTACCGGAGTCTACCAGCAGAAGGGAGAGAGTAGCTCAACCTCATGCAGAGGAATGTTAATATCTTCAAATTCATTATTTCTCAGATAGTCAAGTATAGTCCTGATTACATCATATTTGTGGTTTCCAAACTAGTGGATATTCTCACATATGTTACCTAGAAGCTAAGTGGACTACCCAAGCCCTGTGTGATTGGAAGTAGGTGTAATCTGAATTCTGCTTGATTTCACTCTGAAAAACCTGGCAGTCATTCCAACAGCTACCATGTATGGATTTTTAAGAGAACAAGGCAACTCAACTGTGGCTGTATGGAGCACACTGAATATGGCAGGCATTTCTCTCCAGGAATTAAACCCAGAAATAGGAACAGACAATGACAGTGAAAACTGGGAGGAAGTTCCTAAGATGGTGTTTGAAAGTGCCTATAAAGTCATCAAACTAAAAGGATATACCAACAGGGCTATTGGATTAAGTGTGGCTGATCTCACTGAATTTATGTTGAAAAATCAATCCAGGATTCATCCAGGTCAACGATGGTGAAGGGAATGTATGGCATTGAGAATGAAATCTTCCTGAGCCTTCCGTGTATCCTGAAAGCTCAGGGATTAACCAATGTTATCAACCAGAAGTTGAAGGTTGATGAGGTTACTCGGCTCAAGAAAAGTGCAGATACCTTGTGGCACATAGAGAAAGACCTAAAAGATCTGTGACTTCTGGCTTCTAGGCTGTAGAAATTTAAAACTACAGTGTAATTAGCCATGAGCCTTTAGTTTTTCATCCATATACATTGATCACAGTTTGCTTTTATATTCCTAAATATGTGAATCTGGGCTCATAGACTCAAAGTCCATGCTTGGTTTAGTGCTTGGAAATGATTCCTTGAACAAATAAAATTAACTATCATAGTGTACTTAAAAAAGAAAGAAAGAAAGAAAGAGAAAGAGAGAGAGAGAGAGAGAGAGAGAGAGAGAGAGAGAGAGAGAGAAGGAAGGAAGGAAGGAAGGAAGGAAGGAAGGAGGGAGATAAGGGGAAACACATAGAAGTCATGGGTCTAGTAGTAATTTTGAAATTTAGGGGACCAAACAATGAGAATTGTCCTTGTTTGAGAGATAGTGGAGAGTCCATTAATTGTGTCTAGTCTTTGGAAATATCTATTTTGGTCATAGCTCCTCATGACCTCAAGCTCTTCTCTTGGGAAGTATTCTCCTTCACATTATTCTATTTGGCCACATCTTACATAAGAATTAATGTTACCTCCTTGAGGCAATGCAGACTTAAAGGCTACCTCTTGATTATGAAAAATTGGGAGACTAGAAGCTGTTTTAATAGTTCGAACTGCATTAGAGATTTTCAGTCTGGTCTTGACTTTTCTCTGGCAATACATTTCTCCCCCCAAAAAAGCTTATTAGGCTTGGGTTTTGTCTTTTTCTAGTCCATTCATGGTCCAATAGCCATATCCAATGTCCTTTCTAGGTATATTTCTTGAGCTGCAACTTTCTCTATGTGTAATGACTATTACCTTGGTCTCTTGAAATAAATATAAATACAGATCATACAGATCATATATTCTGTCTCATCCTCACCCTGAACCATTGTGATAAAATGAAAAGATGAATGAGATGTTGACACTCAAAAAAAAAAATCTTGTTTCTTACTATTTGGAGTCAGAAAGAAGGTTTATTTGACCCTACTAGTTCCCCAATTTTTTTACTCCATCTATCCCATTTCAATTCTTCAAGAAAACTAGCCAAAATTTCATTATGTAATCTCTTTTTTATAATTCTTTGCCAAATGTCATCCATAACAGGCCACTCACATAAATTATATTACTTTTTTTTTCGAATTTCTTCCACTAGATTGTCAGGTCAGTTAGATAAATGTTCTGCCTCCAAAGTACTGCCCAAAGTGACAATGTTCCAAATGTTTTCTCCCAGTATAACATTGAGGTACCTTCTTCCAATATCGTGTCCTCCTTGTTTGCTTCCTACTACTAAGCCAGTGCCATTTATTTGTGAAAAACTTTTTGTGGTATTGATTCACTTCTGCTCAAGATCAAAGGTACCAGTTGCTGAACAAGTGTTCACACTCTCAGTGACTTAATATAAGTTGAGTTCTCTCTCCTGCTATATTCAATTGTGAGAGTTAAGCTATCTAGGCAGCTTTCCTCTAAGTGGTGACTCAGATACTGCTGTCTTCTATCACATGTCTCTGCCATCACAGAAGCCTTTTTCCATCCACAAAACTGGGAAGAGAGATAAAGGGCCAAAGAGTTTTCAGTGTAGGAAGACTCTATATCATATCTGCTCAGAATCACTTGACCATAACTAATCATATGACTCCTACCTAAAGGCAAAGAAAACTCAGAAATCTAGTTTCTCCATGCCTAGAAAAAGGACATAAAATTGATAAGAAATTCAGCCAGTGTCTGTCACAGTCCAACCTTCCAGTCAATAAATATGTCTCAATATTCCTTCCACACATAAGAAATTCACATTCCAGAACCCAGTCTCCATCCAGCCATTGCCTCTAGCTAAATCTCTAGAATCAATGCATGAGGTCCAGCCACCCCTGTAATTTTCAGATGTGGTTTATGATGATCCTATAAACTTTAGACTAAAAGGATAAGTTATCTTCTCCCCACTCACATAAATACACACTGCATCTGGTACTAAAACAGGATAAAACAGGCCAGGATTTTAGCAATAAATACTACCACTTGGAAAGGTGAAGAATTAAAAATTCAGCACTCTTACTTCTCTGAACAATTCTGCAGTGTTCCTGGCAGACATAGTGAAAATCTTCACCTTAGCATTTATGATTCTTACTCTCAGGGCATACTTCTTGCGCATTTGTCTTCATGGGTTTTGGGCTCCTCCCTTTGGGAGTCTTTTTATTCTTTATTTTTTTAATGTTTATTTATTTTTGAGAGAGAGAGAAAGAGAGAAAGAGAGAGCATGATCAGGGAGGGACAGAGAGAGAGGACAACAGAATCATAAGCATGGTCCAGGCTCTGAACTGTCAGCACAGAACCTGACACGGGGCTAAAACCAAGAACTGTGAGATCATGAGCTGAGCTGAAGTCAGATCCTTAACCTAATGAGACACCCAGGCAACACAGAAGGCTTTTTACTCTTAACCACATCACTGCCCTGTCCAAGAAATGCAGTTTGAACATTTCTTTTCTGAGAAGTGACTCAAAAATCAGTCTCTTTCCATCTTTTGGTCTTTATATTTTATAATTTAAGTTACTTCTGGAAACGTCCAACTGAATTATGGATAAAAGCAATCAAAGGGAAGATACACTAGCTACTTAATCATCTCATCAAAAGACTGAAAACATCATTTCTTTTTGCTACCAATGGACAAAACTCAGTCACATAGCCCCATCTGACTTTAAGGGAGGAGGACTGGCATCCCTCTATGTGACCAAGAAGAAGAAGAAATGGATTGGTTAGTCAGCCTCTGAAACTCTTCTCCAGTGTCCTTTTTAAAAAATAAATGTTTTTGTTTAATTTTGAGAGAAAGTATGAGCAGAGGAGCGGCAGAGAGACAGGGAGGCAGAGGATCCAAAGTGGGCTCTGTATGGACAATAGGGAGCCCAAGTGAGGCTTGAACTCACAAAACACGAGATCATGACCTGGGCCAAAGTCAGACGCTCAACCCACTGAGCCACCCAGGTGCCCCCACCGTGTCTTATAAAATGCCTGCTCCTTGATGGTAACAGCTATTTTGTTCTAACATTTCCTCTCTCCTAGTATCGTCATTCTCAGTAGCCCTGCTCTTGCATCTCCTAAAACAGACACCTTAACATTTTGAAAATTCTTCCTTCCTACCTTTATTGTCCATTCATGTGGGTTAACGTTCTTGAGCTCCTCAACTCTGATGACCTTCTACAACATGACACCTCCACCACCCACTCTCAAAGTGACACACTGGAGCTTACCATCACCTGAAACAGCTTCATTTCCAAAATCATTAACCTCACTTCTTTCTATCTTCCCTACCCCACCCAACACTGTGCCCCAAATAACATCATATTTATATATCTAACTACAAAATCTCCTTCCTAATTCATCATGTATAATTCACTCTTAATCCTTTACTCTAGTCTCTATGCTCACAGCTCCCTATTCCAGCTTGTTTACTCAACTGACCTCTTTATACCTACACTAATAATAACTCCATGTACTTCTTCCCAATCCCTTTTTACTAAAAAACTCTCTTTTTAAAAATTCTTTTTAATGTTTTATTTCTTTTTGATACAGAGAGAGAGAGCATGAAGGGGGAGGGACAGAGAGGGAGGGAGACAGAATCTGAAGCAGGCTCCAGGCTCTGAGCTGTCAGCACAGAGCCCAACACGGGGCTTGAACCAACGAACGTGAAATCATGACCTGAGCTGAAGTCAGAATCTTAATCGACTGAGCCACCCAGGCGCCCCTAAAAAATCTCTTATTATCCAGTTTAGGTTCTTTGGTTCACCACTTCAAAAATAGTCTTGCTAAACACCCTTTCCTCTCTATTATAAATCCACTTTGAAGAATATCAGCTCTAAATAAAACTAAACATTCCTTCCTTTCTGCTTTTTCACAAGCAACTGAACAATGCTTAAGAAAACTACACAGAACAAATTGATGCTGCAATTTTGTCATGATCGTCACATTACAAAAGGCCCTAATGTGTGCTTGAGATCAGTTGTTTCTCTAGACAATAAATCTTTTCCATTTTCCACAATTATTTTAGTCTTTTGTGCTCCCCATAAAACTCTATATAGTTCCTCACCTCACTCCCATTGCCTGATACAAAGAGAAATGTCTGCCATAAGACAGGAATCCTTCATATCTCACTACTAGTTCATATGGCTACCTTCTTCCTGCCCTGAGCCCCTTCACCTGTGTCTTATTGTAACTGAAGAGGTGCGGTTCCCTAGTAGATGGCTCACCTATGCCTCAGTCTCCATTCTATCTGACTTCATAGGAAATGAACCTATTCCTCCCCATATATTATTTATCTCACCATTAATAGTGTACTTTTCTCAATTATATCTCATTTCTCTTGCCTGTCTTATCTGAAAATACAGTAAATAAATTAAAACATTCCCATTTATAGTCACAGCTTCAATCTGATGACTGCTAACCATCCTCCTCAACACTTTGATCCACATTATCTCCAGCTACCCTCTTGACAATTTACAAACAGGCTCAACTGTACACATCCAAAACTGGAATCACTAGCTTTTCTATACTCTAAAGTCTTTTTCTGTTTCTCCCTTTCTCTACGAATGGTTCTACTGTTTATTCTTTTCTGCATGTCAAGTGCCTAGGAGTCATCTTTGACAGCTCCCTTTCCTTTTCTACTTCCATCAACAAATTCTGAGTGCTATATCTAAACACACCTTGAATACTTCCATTTCCATTACCACCACCCTGGCCCAAATAACCTCACATCTTTCTGGATTAAAAAACACTCCCCCTTCCTCCTTCCTGGGTTTGAACTCCCCACTATCAGTTTCCCTTTTTACATAAAATGGTGATGCTGCAGGATAAACTCATGACTGGGACTAAAAATCTGTTTTCAGTCCTGGCTTTGACACGGTGACATCCTGTGCATTGTTTAAAGTTTCCGAAACTTAGTTTTGTACCCTTTTAACATGTATATGAAGGTGAATTTATAAAGTCCCTTTCACGTCTAGACTTCTAAGCCTTTTAAATAAGTGTCTTTGTTATGGATCAATAACAATCATAATGGGCTATTCTGAATTCATCAAGAAAAATTTAATCACATTTCAGGGCCAAATATAAAATCCTAAACAGTGAGAAGACACATATATGCACACACAAATAGAAATCAAATAAGTAAAACATCAAACCCTTCTCTGGTTTCTTCTTGTTAGCTCGCTTAGTTCTCGTATTGCTTGATATCCTAAAGAGACATACTTTATCCAAATGTTATGTTCTTGTAAAAAATTAATATGAATATACTATCAATTTTCCCATTGGATTTTTAATTATTTCCTACAATCTCTGGCATGCATGAAAATAAAACTTGTCCTGATTTGCTTTCCCTTTGGTAGGTCTGGCTATTATCCCAGAACAATGAAGCACAAAAGGTTAAGAGAGGTATTAATGAAATATAGATGAAAGATAGAAATTGTTCACACAGCTTAGAGTTTATCTCTAAAAATAGCTGCCTATATTAAACAGAGATCTTCCTAAAGTAGTAACTGCTAATAGAGCTAGATCATTAAAAAAAGATACTTTTGGTGTGTCATAAAACTTGGAATAATAATACAGCACTTGCTTAAACTAATAAAGGTACATTAGGGTGTGTGAAATGGGAGACTGACTAAAGAGAGCAGTTGCTGTTTTATGACCAAAAATGGTAGGAAGCAGAGAGCAGGAATCTTCCTATAGCAGAAGCCGACATTTGAAGTGTCAACTCACCTCAAGGCAAGAACAATCCTCATTCTTCAGGGGTGGTTAATAAGAAAGTCTTCACCAGTTAGGTTCTGGTGAATAAATCTAACCCTTTGGGAAAGGGAGCTGAGGAAATGATCAGAAAATGTCCTCAGATCAGGCCTTAAGGGGGCAAGTAAGATAGTTTCTGGTCATCATCCTGTTGGGAGTAATACAAATGAAAACTATGGTAGTTATGGACTTTTCGGGGTAACTTTTCTTTTAAATATGCATCATATAGGTCATTTCCCAGGTCCTAATCACCTTCTTCCAATGGTGGGCCAGATCTTATCAGTGGAAGAACATGGAAGTATTTGTATTCAAAGGGCTTTTGCTTGGAATGTTGAGTTTGGTTTTTCACTGCTGAAATCAGTGTAGAGAAGTCCAGTGCAGTGTTCTCTCTGAGAGCACCTGTATGGCTCAAGTCAGCTGAGAGTATGATTCCTGGTTTTGGCTCAGGTCATTATCTCACAGTTCAGTTCATGGGATGGAGCCCTGCATTGAGCTCTGCACTGATAGCATGGAATCTGCTTGGGATTCTCTATCTTTCCTTCTTCTACTCACATGTGAACATTTTCTCTCCCTGTCTGTCTGTCTCTCTCTCAAAATAAATAAATAAATTTTTAAAAAAATAAAAGAACTCTCTCACAAAAAAAGCATAGAGGTTCCTTGAATAAAGGACATTTACTGAATAATCAGAAACATGTTAAAGTACAGGAACTTCCTCTTGGCTAGGTAAAGAAAATATGAAGAGAAAACTTGGTACTAATCACTCTTAGGCTGAACAGCTAACAAAATTTGTCTTCCGTTGGTCAAATTTCAAATGTCTGATCATGTGTTGATAATATACTAGGTTGACTTTTCAGGAAGCAGACACTGAAATAGAGATCTAAGTAGATGATTCCTTCGAAAGTGTTCTCAGTAACAATGCCTGCAAGAAAATGAAGGAAGGATAATTTGACTAAGGAAGAAGTTGGATTCTCATGTGGTCGCATCAGAGACCACGGGGAGCTCTAGAGCCTTCATAAATGTCCTCTACTGAGAGAAAAGGGAGCTGGGCCTTTGTATCCCCAATTTGACCAGTCACTGAATGCAAAGAGTCTCTAGAAACGGGGCGTGCCTTGTGCACAGTATCTCCTTTAGTTGTGCAAGGTATCTCCCTTTTTTGTAAAGAACTTCCTGGAAACCTGTATTTCAGCCATGGGCTACCAGTTGGCAATGCAGGGTGGCACGTTACAGCATTCATAACAACAATGGGATATTTTCCTGTACATATGTAAAATACATACAGCTTGTCTAGTCTATCCACTGATGAGTGAATAAAAAAGATGTGGCATATGTATATATAAAACATGGAATATTACTCAGCCATCAAAAGAGAATGAAATCTTGCCATTTGCCATGACATGGATGATGTGGATAGAGCTAGAGTGTATTATGCCAAGTGAAATAAGTCAGTCGGAGCAAAAGAAATACCACATGATTTCACTCATATGTGGATGTAAGAAATAAAGTAGATTAACATAGGAGAAGGGAAAGGAAATAAAAAGAAAAAGAAAGGGAGGCAAACCACGAAGACTTTTAACTACAGAGCACAGACTGAGGGTTGATGGATGGAGGTGAGTGAGGGAGGGCTAAATGGGTGATAGGTATTAAGGAGGGCACTTGTCATGAGTACTGGGTATTATATGTGAGTGATAGTCGCTGAATTCTATGCCTGAAACCAATATTATCCTATATGCTAACAAACTAGAATTCAAATTTAAAAAAATAATTGATGAATGAAAAAATAAAATAAAATTCAGCTTTTCATTCATTGTCTGTGTGATTGTTCAAGTTGTTTAATTGTCCTGTTTCACTTACTACATTCGAAAATGAAGACAATAACAGTGCCTACTTCACAATGTTGGTTCAAAAATAAAATACAGATCAGACAATTAGAACAGTGCCTAGATTACAGTAGGCAATTAACAAATATCAGCCATAATTAATCTTTATAATCAGGGCTTTCTAAATATGGTTAACACAGTAAAGTAATAATACAGTTGATCTTGATTTATTTTTAGATTCCATATTTAAAAAATCATCTTTATGCTAAAATATATTAGTAACTTCCAAATCAATCCTTGGGGTGTTATTCAAGGACATGTACAGAGTAGGCAAAAAGACACAGAGTAGACTTAATGTACATATTTCCAACTGAGGTCCAAAAAGGTGATGCTCTGCCCTCTTGTTTCATTTTTCATACTGCAACCAGTGTCCTTTCAGTAGTCTAATGAATTCCACATTTTTCACATTTTCTGCTTTTTGTTAGTGATTTTGCTGTTTAAAGTGTCCCCCTAAATGTAGTGCTGATATGCTTCTAGTGTTTCTAAGTGCAATAAGGCTATGCTATGCCTCATGAAGAAAATGTGCATGTTAGATAAGCTTCATTTAGGTATGAATTACAGTGCTATTGGCTGTGAGCCCATTGTTAATGAATCAAGAGTATTATGAAATGAGGTGTCTTTGAGCAGAGACAGACAAAAAGCAAAGTTATGTATTGATTGGTTGACAAAAATATTAGAAGCAGAGGCTCACAGGACTCTACATCTGTATTTCCCCCAGGAAGAATGGCTCAGTATTTGCTAATTTATGGTTCATAGTAACTTTTATAACATAATGATCACAAATAAGAATCAATTATAATAAGAAGAATAAAATCATAATGATAAAATTACAACAAAGCAATAATGTACTATATCTTGAGTCCTAGGTATTTCACATTTATTCTCAGGGGACATAGTTGCTGTCCCATCTCAAATACTCTCAGCCCACTGCTGCATTTGCCTGAAGTGGTGGCAGATAGTTTTTAGTTTGCTGATAGCTTTCTTTCTGCCACAAGAAACCTAACCTCTCTGACTCTGTGAGGACTCTCAACTGCACGTGAGTGCAGCTTGGAAATATGAGCAAGTACAAGTCCTGCGCTCAGCTAACCAGTGAGGAATAGGAGATTGTAGGTAGATACTCCAGCATTTCAGCAATCCTATGGGACACTTTTGAGGCATATTATATCTCAGAATTTCTCCGTAGAATTTAGGAAGAGTTTCCTGTAGGGACAATCAACCATTGTGGCAAGCTTCCAAGATGCCTCCCAATGGTCTTTGCTTCCCGGTAAACCTGTTCTCTATATTCTCTTTCCATATCAGTGAGGGTTGATCTGTGTAATACGTAAGATATTAAGAAAGTTACATTTTCTGACTTCTGAGGATATGTCATACTGGAGCTTCAGCTTTGGCCTCCCTTGGTTTACTTACTCTGGGGGAAAATAGCCAGCCAGCATGTATTGAAAATAATCAAGCAGCCCTCTACAGAGGTATGTATTATGAGGAACTGAGACTTCTTTTTAACAGCCAGCAGCAACATACTAGCCAAGAAGGTAAGCCATCATGGAAGCAAACCCACCAGCCCCAGTCAATCCTTCAAAATGACTGCACCCCTTACAAGCATCTTGATTCAAACTCATGAGAGCCTCGGAAGCAGAATTACCCAACTAAGCTCCTCACATTTCTGACCATCAGAAACTTATATGACATGATAAACATTTATTACTGTTTTAATTCACTTACTGTTTAATTCACTTACTGTTCACTTACTTCAGCAGTAGGTAATTAATGTATCCAAACACTAATACAGATTTCATTGGCTTCATTCCTAGCTTTCTCACTTTTTTTACTCTCACATGTATAGTTCATAAAATCCTCTCAAAAGAACCTTATTTCAGGTTCTGCTTTTAGGGAAATTCAAACTTTAACTCTTGGTACTAAAAAAGCTCTTGAAAGCAAAATCAGGATGAGATCCTGGGATTGGATCACTCACTCATCAATGGATCCCATTTCTGCTGCTAAGTGGTATGATGATATCTGGAAAGCTGTGAGGCCATTATTACTAAAACTCTCACTTTGGGTTGATTAAGATTTAGATACAAATAGAAAGGAATATATTGGCCATGCAATATCTTTAATTCTTGAACATACCATGAATATACAGATACATATATATATATATATATATATATACACACACACATACATATGTATATATATATATATATACACTACATACTACATACATATATACATATATACATACCACAGTGGAGCCAACTGGCTTTTATAAACTGTCCTAGAAGACTTGAAAAGAAAGAACAGCAAGCATAACTCAGTCAGCTATCCACTCTAAGTATTTTCTGAAAAATGGGAGCCATTCCCATCAGATTGTAAAGAAAACCCCATTCCCTGCAGCAGGAGTGTCAAGTCAAGAGTTGATCATAAAGGTAGTACAGCTATAAAGACTTACTACACTAGAAGCTTTCTTATCTGAAGTGAAAGCATTATTAAGGACATGTAATAGCCTCCTATGAGGTATATGTCTCACAAAGTGATGCTTGACTTCTGCAATATCTACTTCTGTTTTCCCTCATTGCCTCTAGACTAACAACTAGAATCAGATCTCAGAATAACACAGAGAAGCACAGTCTTACTTTGATAGAAAACTTATTTACCCAAGAATTACAGAACTAGTTACTATATACCAAAAATGACTACTGAGACAATACTGGGTTGACCAGGAAGTATGGAATATGAGACTACATGGAGGAATTTATTGACATAGCAACTCTCCCATGACCAAGGATATCCTGGCAAGGATGCTTGAACATGATCCAAACATTAAAATGGTTCCCACAGTTTGAACAGGAAAGTAACCTACAATAAATGAGTTTTTGTGCCAGAAATGCCTTTGTATAAAAAAAGTAAGGAATCAAGAAGAGAGCATTAGAAGAGATTTATTATGTAAAACCAGTGAACCCAAGAGCTGATTACTCTCTAGAATGGTCCAGAATTAACTACATTTATGAAAACAATAAGACTATACCAGTAAGGAAGAGGGACAATGCCTTCTTGAAAAGTGTAGTGGTGTCTATTTCTATAGATCAAGATTAATATAATAAAAGATGCTGCAATGGATCTGGGCTCCCTAGTACCAGTGAGGATGGTATAACTTCAGAGAACAGAGGCAAGATGGTGGCACTTAACCTTCTGAGGCAAGGTGGATAGATCATTATCAGGCAATAAACCTGGAATGAAAATAAGAGGGCCTTGACACTCAGGGAATTGTTGTAACAGCTGATAAGTCATGGTATTCCTGGAGATGAAACAGATGGACAGGCAACAAAAAACTACTTATTTTGAAAGCTGGTGAATTCAGTCACAGCAAAGGAAAATTATGATCACTCACCTGGCTTCCAGATTTGTACCAGTTTGAAACCCAGAACCAATCTATCAAAGATCCTTTCTTGAAGATGCATATTATAGTACATAGTCACTATATAAAATATTCTCCAAAACATCCCCCTAAAGGTTCTACAGCCATTCTTCAGTATAAATGTACACTGGGGTAAAGGAAATATTTTTCACCATTTTAGAGGTGTCAGAAAAGGGGTTGATTTGATAACTGTTAGGATAACTTCATGTTGGCGTGGTGAAAGTATACAGATTCCAGGTTACAAATAAAATACTGGGTCAGGTCCGTATCACATAGAACTATCCTGTGTCTCATTTTTTAAAATCTTCTACCTAGGTATATAAGTTGGTGTGAATGGCTAAATGAAAGCCTCTAAAACTGATCCACTGGCCAAATAAATATATCAGAAGCAATATACATCCCCAGAGAGATTTGAAGTGCTACCTTAAAATGTTCGAACCAGGATTGGTGTACTCAGCATACCTCCATTTGACTCATTGCAATGACCTCTGCAAGAAACAGATGGATCATGGCAGATTAAGGCTATCAGCATTTAAACATGACTAACTGATATTCCCAATCACATCTACTCTACTAAATATATCTTTAAAAGAACACAGGCTTGGAAGTATGTATTTGGTCATGGATCTGACAAATGTGTTCTCTTCAACCTCCAACAGAAAAGAGAATCAAAGCAGCTTTCATTTACTTGGGAAAGACAGCATTTGACATTTACTCACTTGCATAATGGCTATGTTAAAATTCCAGCTCTCACTTGCAGTAATGTCTAAGGGACTAAGACTTCCCTGATAGTCTGAAGAATATCATCATCCTGGGTCCTCTGTATTAGCAAAGAGGATAATGTAAAGAATGACCCAAATCTCCATTGAGGAGTGAAGGACATCTAGCTCCTGGGAGTGCTGCCAAGTAAGAGCCCTCAGCTCTTAGTCCCCTTGGGAATTCTCCCTGCTAGAGAGAGCCACCTCAGCCTGGCCTACTGCTCTCTTCCTGGAGTGGCCTAACTCCTATGACTGATCAGTGTGGGGATATGAAGGCCTGACTGACTCACACCACCTGGGGAAAACTCTAAGGAAAAAAATGTATTGTAGCTTCACAGTTTCTATTAAAACTACATCACAGCCTATCACTTTCTGACCAATCAGCCTTCTTTTACCTTCTTTTACCTTCTGTCTCTTCTAATAGTCCTCCCTAATAAACCTCCTGTACACTAATTTGTCTCAGAATCTCCTTCCTTAGAAACTCAATTTGAAACATCATAGTATTTGGGCTTAGAAAAGAAAAAGATGGCAAATACTTTAGATGCCGTGTCAAAACCCATGCATGAGAGAGTGTAGAATATAAACCTTACAGAGATTCAAGGACAACCACATTCTAAGATATGCTCGAACATTGCTTCTAAAGTAATGCAAAAATTACTGTATTTGATATCTTCATTGTCAAGGAAGATGCATAGTGTTTGGTGAGCCAATTTAGACTTTGGAGGCAGAGAATGACCTTCAAAACAAAAAAGGCTTCTGAATTAGATATTGGCTTTAGTACAACTTGCCCTTCAACTAAGGCCACTACAGACCTGTTGATGCCTAAGGATCTACGGTAGATAAGGATGACATGTGGAGTCTCTAGTAAACATAATAGAAAAATTACAATAAAGTTCCCTAGTGTTCCAGTGCAAATTATGTCTTCTGCTCTACTCACCATTTGAAAATCTGCTACTGGGCCTTAGTAGAGACAAAATCTTACATGATGGGAAATAAAAATAGCTATAAAAATGTAGTTGCCTAAAATGTGCTAGGTATTTGAAGATTCAACAACTAGAATGGTGCAGAAACAATCTATCATATGATTAACAACTAATCTGGTATTCAAGCTGAGCATGTCTAAAAGGCAAAAGGAAGTTATATATCAGATATTTTACATGCCAATGTCACCTACCTATTCTATACCAACACTTCACCTTCAGCTCACAATATGGACTTATGGTAGTCTCCTAAGACCAGTGGACATATGAGGAAGAAAATCAGGCTTGATTCATGGATGGAATAGCTCAAAACACAGATGTGAGCAAAAAAGGGACTGCAGGAGCTCTGATGAGAGGAAATTCCTTCCAGTAAGAACACCGAGAGGTATAGTTGATCAACTCCTTCTATAGAATAGAGATCAACAAATAATGGCTCATGGGCCATATAGAGCCAACTGCCTGATCTTATAAATAAGGTTTTATTGAAACATAGTTCATATCCATTTCCCCCATATTGTCTATATCTACTTTCACACCACAATGAGAGAATTGAAACAGAGTTGCAACACAGACTACATAGCCTGCAACGTCAGATACTTAACTGTTTATTATCTAGCCTAACTCCTGATATAGCAGAAGTGATCTAAGATATGTGTATAAATGAACTATTGGGTAGTGGAAAATGGCTCAGAGGGCAAGGAAGGTTCTGAAAGAGCAAGCTCAGATGATTGGAGATAAGAAGATTTGAACAAGAAGTGTGTAGATAGGCTTATGAGAAACAAGTACAGATTGTACATGTCATGCTTTCTCATTTTACACCCATTAGGAAGCATCTACCTTGGATTGAGCACTGAATAAGAGACGTATAAATCTATCCAGAGGTGGTAATCAAACTCTTTCTGTAGATACTCTAATGCTTGCACAAAGGGTTCCAAAACAAAGTATACATGGTAGTAGAGATGGAGGCTATTTTTAGACCCATTAGTATGAATTCTCTTCCCAGGAGGCTGATCTAGCAAGTGCTGCTGCTGGTATGTCAACAGCAAAAACATACTGATCTCTAGTAAGTATGATCTCTTAACAAGACCAACCATTCACTTGGCAAATTTGTTTACTTTTGAGCCCCATCAATTCTGGAGGTCAAGCCATTTCTCTCCACAGGGATTATTATTTATTTGGGGTATGACCTTTACTTCCTTGTTCACATTTCCTAGGCTATCACCACCACCCAAAGACTCAGAGAATATTTGGATGGCTGACATAAAGTGCCACCTACAATTGCCTCAGACCAAAGCAACCAGTTTATGATTAAGAAGGTGGAGGCGTCTGGGTGGCTCAGTCAGTTAAGCGTCTGACTCTTGGTTTTGGCTCAAGTCATGATCTCAAAGTCTGTGGGTTCGAGCTCCATATCATGCTCCACACTGACTGCAAAGGGCCTAACTTGTGATTCTCTCTCTCTCTCTCTCTCTCTCTCTCTCTCTCTCTCTCTCTCCCTCTCTCTCTCTCTCTCTCTCTCTCTCTCTCTCTCTCTCTCTTTCTCTTTCTCTCTCTTATATTTTCTCTCTCTCTCAAAATAAATAAATAAACATAAAAAAAATACACACGAGTATGGAATTTACAGATCTTATCACATACACCATCACTCAAATACTACTATCCTGATTGAACTTTTTAAAGGACTTTTAAAGATTCAGCTGAGGATCCATCTTGGAGACAGTAACTCACACGGCTGGAACACTGTCCTCTAGGAGTGGCACGTACTTGGACCCAACTACATTAGATAGAAGTAGCATTGGCCTCTTTCATTTTCACTCCCAGTGACTAACTTGAGGAAACTATACCTTCTTTACCCACTATTATGGGTTGAATTGTATCCACCAGAAAGATATGGTGAAGTCTTAACCTCCAGTCCCAATAAACGTAACTTCAACTGGAAACAGAGTTTTTGTAGCTGTAATCCAGTTAAGAGAGGTCATTGGATGGAACCTAATCCAATATGACTAGTGTCCTTAGGAGGAGGAGATACTCACATAAAAGAAGAATATCATGTAACAGGAAGGCAGATATTGGAGCTCGAACAGCTCAAAGTAAAAAAAAAATGTTGATTGCTAGTGATACCAGAAACTGAGAGAAAGATAATTAACAGACTCTCCTCTAGATCCTTCAAGAGAGTATAGACCTGACAACCCATTGACTTCAAATTTTAGTCTCTAGTACTGTGAGAGAATAGATTTAATTTGTCTCAAGTCATCTGATTTGTGGTACCTTGTCATGGCAGCCCTACAGCATTAATACACCAACAGTGGTAGTCATTGCTGAATTAGAAGTAGTTAACTCAGGCCAGGGATACATCCAGTGGGAGATACAGTAAGGATTTACTGAACCAAAAATTACTACTGCTTCTTAGTTGTTTTGGACTACTCATGTAAATAGAGCAGAAAAGAAAGGAGTTAATATACTTGCAAGAGATAACCAAACTTCATTATCATGAATAATTCAAATATCTGATACATAATTAGGGCATGGAAGAATATGATTGGAATTAAGAGCATTCTCTGGAGGGCATCTTGATTATCCACATCCAGTGATAGCTGTAAATGGGAATGTAGCAACCTTAGAAAAACTATGTCAGCAGTAGTTCAGGTCTTTAAAGGTGAATGTATAAGCCACCCCACCAGAAAAGCAAGTCAGATTAGTATAAACACTGGCCAAAGGTGAGGGGAGTCTAGAATAGGTAGTAATAGAGTTGGTAAATATAAACAATGGCCTTGGGAGCAGGTGCAGAGGTGAGGAGTGTAGTTTTTATGACAGCTATCTGTATTTAAAATCTTTTTTATATTTTGTGTCTGGCCTCCACACTGAAGCTTCAGTGAAGAGTGGACTTATTATGGAGCATAAGAATATCTGGGAGAGATGTGTCTAGATCAGATACTATTGATGCACTACCTCACCTCTGGATTCACTTGCCTCTGCAATAAATTATTCCTAGAATGTTGACAGTGTCCTATGGCAAGTGCATGCATCTGTATGCATCTTTTGCCTGAGTGTTTAATGGCATCATGAGGAGTGTGCTCAGATGTATGAAAGTACAAAGTCAAAGTGCAGGGGAAGTAAGTGTCTTGGAGGAGGAAAATAGACAAAAGGACCCCAACCTCCATTCCCTATGAGGACCTTTCACGTGGGTCCTTCAAGAAACCCTAAGCAATTGTACTGCACTGGCCTATGGTGTAATCTGTTTTTAGTTCCCTGGGTCACTTTTAACAACTCCTCACTTATGTTCCTAATGATGACACTCGAGTCCTTATTCTGTCATCTGAATTTGGAGAGAACTTAATCAATATACTTCTCTTTAAAAGTTGTCACAAGTAAACACTAAAATATATATATATTTTTTTTAAATAAAAGGAGGGCCTGATTGGCTCAGTTGGTTAAGGGTCTGACTTCGGCTTAGGTCATGATCTCAGAGTTTGTAAGTTTGAGCCTTGTGTTGGGCTCTGTGCTGACAGCTCAGAGCCTAGAGCGTTGTTCAGATTCTGTGTCTCCCTTTCTGTCTGCCCCTCTCCCTGCTCATACACGGTCTCTTTTCCTCTCTCACTCTCTGAAAAATAAACATTAAAAAATTATTAAAAGCTATCATAAGCTGAGTATAATTACATTTTATGGACAGGTAAAAAGACTCAAAAAAGTTAAAGAATCTGACAAGAGCACACAGTAGTTAGTGGAAGACTATGCTAATGGCTACAAATGATAATATCTGCCAAAGATTGCCTCCTTCACATGCCATTTAGATTATTTTATCCAATTCAAATAAATATATATACAGTAAAGGAAAAACCCCATGCCCATGCTATAAACAGAGAATGACCATAAAATGTTATATAAGAATATTGATCTCTGACACATCTAAAGGCTAATGACCTCTACATTCTAATGATGTAAGGTAATTCTAAACGGCTTTTCTTCTTCCTTCGGGCATTAGCTGCTCCCATTCCCCTGACTGCCATTTTGCTTCATCTGAGCTGCTCAAAACTGAGTACAACTTTAGTTTACATTCTCATCCCCACCATGGAGCATGTCATTAAAATCATGGTTACCACAGTTCTGGAAACTACAATATATTATAAAGGCATAGTCGGTGAAACTCTGTCCATTGAATTGTTTCCTTCTAAAACATTTGTTAGTTTTCAATGCCTGCCTTGATAAGAATGCACTTATCCCTAGATATAACCTTTTTCAGCCAATATACCTAGAAAGAATTTATATATACATTATCAGTTTTAAATACAACATTTACAATGTATAGTGAAAAGACAATGTGCAGTAACAGCTATGAGTTACACTGCAGATAGAACTGATGGAAAATCAGAATCGCAGTGGGCTTTTTCAAAAGCACTCTGGGAATCAACAAAGGGGATGTGGGTCTCAAGGTTGCTGGTACTAAGAGGCATCACAGTGTCATTCATACCCAGTGTGAGCCATTTTCTGCCATCCTGAGCTTGTTCTGAGTAGATTTCTACAGAATCTTTGATGCTTAGCACTTGTTTTGATGAAGACTGTTCAATGACTCCCCCCCCAACACACAAAATTAACATTTTGCTAAAGAAAGAATTAAACTGAAAGAGAAAAATAGAAGAAGAGATGTTATTCCATAAAAAGCAACTCTTAACATAATTAATATGCTGGTGATCCGAAAGTGATGTTTTAAGCATCTTCTATCCAAAAAACAGTTCAAGCCTTAAAAAGGTAGTTTGTTTTAGTTACATTTTAAGAAATGTGTCCTAGATTTTGGGTTGATCCCATTGTAATTTTATCCCATTTAATATAAGGATAAATTGGGCTCCTGGGTGGCTCAGTTGGTTAAGTGTCTGAATCTTGATTTTGGCTCAGGTCATGATCTTATGGTTTTTGAGACTGAGCCCCACATTGAGCCCTGTTGCTGACAGCACAGCATGGAGGCTGCTTGGGATTCTCTTTCTTCCTCCCTCTCTGCTCTTTCCCACTCACATGCACAGTCTCTGTCTCAAAATAAATTTAAATAAGCTTCAAAACAAAACAAAATTAATAAAATAAAATTAAATTTAAATAAAGAGAAACTGAGTTGCTGTTTGCATGCTCAATGTCTGATTTCCTGGAATGAATAACTGATGACAGTAGTCAAGTGTCTGTCTTTCTGTGTATCTATCGATCTCTCTATCTATTTACCTGTCCTTATCATATTAACAAAAATAACCTGAGGTGGCTTATAATATAGAAAACATAGAGTGTCATAAAATTGAAATTATAAAATAAATTGAAAATCTTAGAAATAACAAGAAGATAAGCATGACAAATATGAAGACCAAGGTAGGATCATTACCTATATTTCACTTTCCTTATATGAAAAATAATGAAGTAGAATTTTGGGACAGAAAAAGAACATTCTCAATACAAATTTTAAATGTTATATTTCATTTGATCTTTTACATAGGAATTGATTTACAAAAACATATGGACAAAATGGATATGGCTCTTAATGGTAAAGACCCACAAAAATAGCCAAGAATATGCTATTAAAGCACAGTTTCCTGATGACAATTTAGTGAATGGTTAGTATGATATGGACTCATTTGAAAAATGCTGAAACATAAATGTAAGTGATAATGTAAAGTCTATTCCTTTATATTCTTTCTTTTCTGCCTCTCCCTCTCCATCTCTTTGTATGTACTATTTCTCAGGACTAAAGTTTGGATACAATTGAAGTGGGAAAACAGTGATAAAAAGAAAAATCCTGATATTCCATGTTGGTGGCTAGGCGAAAAAGCTTCTGAGACATTATTGGCACTTAAATTGACACTAAATCATAATCCAAACCATGTTTTCCTATACAATCTTCAAAGGGAGATCTTCTCCTCTATGCTTCTTGAATGACCTATGCACAGTCTTAACATTTGATTGACAACAAATATCTTTTACTTGACTCCATCCTAGATGAGAAATGGCATATGGAGACTTCTTAGCCAGTCATTACCTTGAGCCAACATTCAGCTGTTACTACTGTATCAAGAAGAGACTGAAGTCTTGATAAAAAAGCTAAATCAACCAAAGAGAGAACAAACATCATAATGAAGGAATTAGTGCAAAATGTGGATTATCATCTAATTACCATTGCACAGATACAGGTATATAATGCATACTTAGAGTTGAAATATTATAAGCCCAACTTTGCCTTTGACTGTGGAGACAATCTATACATAATTGATCTCCCTGCTATTGGCAATAATTGTTTGCTTTGTTCTAAATGTCTATGAGTTAGTTATTCTTTGAAAGATTTACATATATATTATATTTATTGCATGTATATACAATATATATGTGTATTTATTACATATACTTACACATATTATATATACATGTATAGTATATACTTTATTGTGTGTGTGTGCACAATAAAAGTGAAAAAAAAGTGTCTGGCTTACTTAGCAGGTATAATTGAGCAAGTAACTGTTATTTTTGCTCTTTTGTTATCCTTCTGTAATCCATTCACTGAAGAAACAGCAAACATCTTCCTGAGGCCAAGATCTATGAAGTCTTAAGCAAAATAGCCAGAAGGTCAATTTGTTGAAACTGTATTATATAGTAATATCCCAAGCGAGTATCATAACTACATTATTTTTTCTCATGAAAGTGATGGTTATGTGCTTTGAACTATTTTCTAAAATAAGATAAATAAATATAGAATCATCCATAAGGAAACAGGTCATCATAGTTTCAGAAATTGAATGCGCCTTGTTCATACTGCCTAAATGGAGTCAGAATTGTGTCAGGCCATTGAATTAGCTTTGATCTGAGGTTAACATCTACAGAACCAGAGCAAAAGTCAGGAATCTACTCTGATGGGGCACAGGAAGCTGAAGGTGGGAGGCTGAGATAATTCAATGTCCCTATGAGGAATCTAGCCTCCAAATACCAAGAAACCACATGCCAAGAACCACAGGCACACATGTCTATGTGTAAACACACAGATATATGGATGAACATACACGTATCAATCACTCTATATATCTATATCCACATAGTGCCAAGTATTTAGAACTGGAATGGGACAGGATATAAGTGTGGGAGTGGGGGGGGGGGGGAGATAGGTAATCAGCAAATAAGTGAAGTGTATGCCCGGAATATAAATAAGCACTACAACTTATTTGACTGGGTTGTTTGAGGTGTGTGTACTAAGTTTAGACAGCTCATTTGGCCAGAATAAAAGAAAAATAAAAAAGATTCCTTTAATATATCTGACATCAAACCCCTAGAGAAAAACAACCTTTCTCCTTTCTCCTCTGATGAGATTGGGGGCAGCGTACCTCTATCCGTTTATCTAAACAGTACAAGAAGCATTAAGAGGAAGTAGACAAGGGAAATAAAGTCACCTTCCTCACCCCAAAATGGATCTTTCAGATGTCCAATTGTGCAGTCTCCATCTCACTGGCTGGCCCTACTCTAATACTTGTTCTTACTCCCTCCCATATGACTTCCCTTCTGCCTGGTAACATGGAGCTGTATACACACATCCATCTGGATCCAGGCCAGAAGAATGATGAATCACTGCCTAACTTGCCTACTGCTTTCTTCTCTATTTTCTCTAACCTAAGCTCTTAGCCCATCACCAGAATGGAAAGAGGAGACAGAGGCCACTGGTGAATTTTGTATTTCATAAATGTTGTAATCTAGGCCAGGCTTCAATGGTCCCCTCTGACTTTTGAAGAACTCTATGAATCAAACATCACTTGCTCAGGGTTGGATCCCTGAGACCTACCCACAGCTAAGTCCTTTGCTTTCGAGGACAGCAAGCACAAAGCAAGGCCACATGAGATCAAGGCCCTTTGTGGCCAACTCATTGCCTTTTCCTACAAAGCACATCTTTCAAAGACAGAGTTCAGGAGGGAGGCCATCAAGAGTAACTGAATTTGTTCAAAGAAACACAACCACACCTTTCCTTGTTTGATTTTTCCAAGGGGGTGCAAAATATTTGCATTTGTTGAGAAGAATAACTTACAAACAGAACTCTGTAATTCTTCAGTGTGCCATAGAGAAAAATGTCACTGCGTTATTGTACCCTACCCTCTGAGTTAGACAGATCAGGCATAATTTTGATATTTTGATGAGAAAATCACATCATTGACAGTATAAATCACTGAATCACACTGTCACAACTTTCAATAGGGAAGCTAGGTCTGGAATCCCAAATCCAGAGCTATTTTCACTACACTACACCGTATGACCAAGGCCTTTTCTTAGCTGAAACCCATTCTTTATTTACTTTAATTTTATTAAATGAAACTGACAATCCAGAAGGAAGTATACAGTTTCAGAATTCTCTCTCTCCCCTTGTTTTTCTCTGCAACCTTAGAGTTACTACGTTTTCATCTTTTCATGATACTCAAAATAGGATGAGGTTATCAAAGACAATATTCTCCAACCATAAGAAATATTCTTCCTAAGGTACCAGGAGAGCAAATACCATAAAATATGTGTCTATGAATAGGATGGCTTCTTTTCTTGACAGGAATTCTCCACCCTTCTGCCCCACTCTGGGATTAATTAAATTGCTAATACGCAAGGAATGACCTCTGTACCATGCCGACAAGTTTTAGGCAATTATTCCTGTAAAATGTTTAGGGAAGAGATGCTGGAGACCAGTTCCCATACTCTAGGAATATGATGCCTGAACTCAAACAGTAAAGCGCAGGCTGCATCGAGTCCTGGAAGTCATTAGACTGGGATTCCTGACAGACAGTGGTCTTAGGCACCACACTGCATATCTGTCATCTACTTGCCTCTCCAAGTATACTTTCCATACTTCTCCCCACTCTGTGCCTGGGAGGCTGCCTATATGGATTGATCAACAGGTTCTTCAGACCCCTGCTTCTGTTTAGGGTTATCCAGTGAAAGGCATCAGCAAGAAACCAGAGGACCGGAGGATAGTGAGGTCAGGGCACTAATTCTGCATCTTCCTTCCCATCCTTATCATTCCACCAAAGCCTTTAGTTCCTGGCAAGCAGCCATTTACTCATGGCCACTCTTTCTCTGGGTTCTGGTAATTGCTCTTTCTTCTCTGCCCTTCAGGCCTCTTGTAGTAGCAATGAGGTTCCATGTTACAACTCTCAGAGAATTGGGACTCCTGATTCACGTCTTTGTAAATAGTCCCTAAACTAAATTCTTCTCAATTTAATCTACAGTGTGTGTTATGTTTCCTATTGATATTTTAACTAACACAGACCTGTTACTTTATCTCTCTGAATTTCTTTTTCCTCATTTACAAAATGAGTAAATAATGTTTATGATTATGATTCTTATAAGAATCAAAATTTATAGTCAATAATAGATTAACAAGGACTATTTATGTGTTGAGAAATTAGCTAGTCTCTAGAAATCCAGCAGTAAATAATATAGATAAAGTATATCAGTTACATATTTCTATGTAACAAACCATCCTCAAAATTCCACAGCTTTAAATGACCAATTTACTTACTTATGGATTTGTGGGCCAACAGTTGGGCTTGATACACCTGGATGATTTCCAGCTGACTCCACGTGTACTTACTCATTGTGATGGCAGTGAGTTGGTAGCTGAACTGAGGCTGCATGGTCTAAGATGGTCTCATTTACATGCTGGATATTGGTGCTGACCGCTCCTTCCTTATGGTTACTCAACCCCAAGGAAGCTAACTTGGCTTCTTTATATGGTAGCCTTAGTCTCAAGAGACTAAGAGTAGAAACTATAAGGTCCTGAGGCCTACATTCAAAACTTTTAAATATTATGTCTACTGCATTCCATCAGTCAAGGAAAGTGAGAAGTCCAGGTGAGATCCAAGGAGATGAAGAAACACACTCCACCTTTTCTTGGAAGGAGCAGGGAAATTATTTCAAATGGGGTACACAGCCTGGGTTGGAGGATTCTGAAGCCAGTTTTTGCAATCTACTACAAAAATGCATTATTTCATAGAACATACATCCTGCTCTGCAAAAATCCTGTATAATATAAGGTACACAATGTATTCATTCAATTAACACAGATATACTGAGTACAGACATTGAATGCTTGAGATACAATAAACCATAGTAATTAATCACAATATAAAATATATAGAAATATGCATTCATTTCAGAACTGCTGCTTTATCTCTAGTTGTAGTCAGACATCATCAGTCAGAAAGTAAACTCTTGGGGCACCTGGGTGGCTCAGTCAGTTAAGCGGCCAACTTTGGCTCAGGTAACGATCTCATGGTTCGTGGGTTCGCGCCCTGCATCAGGCTCTGTGCTGACAGCTCAGAGCCTGGAGCCTGCTTTGGATTCTGTGTCTCTCTTTCCCTGACCCTCCTGCACTCATGCTCTGTTTCTCTTTGTCTCAATAATAAATAAAACATTAAAAAAAAGAAGAAGAAGGTAAACTCTTTATAACCAACATCTAAAGGCCCACATGTCAACTCTGGCAAGATATATATAGAATAATGGCAGTAATCATATTACCGTCCTTTCTTGCTATTAACACTACTGCTACACCATAAATTTAAAAAAAACAAATGTCTTAACCTCACACTTCTGGGTATATGGCAAATTGATGTTGGGACCATGCTTTTGTGCCCTCATTCTCTTATTCCAATTCTACAGGCTTACATGGGCAATCTGCCACCATCAGCAAGAGGGCATCATACTCCCCTATGTTCATTCTCCTTATGAGGATTTTATACAGTGCCAAGTTTGTCC
This sequence comes from Suricata suricatta, assembly GCF_006229205.1. Taxonomy (NCBI): domain Eukaryota; kingdom Metazoa; phylum Chordata; class Mammalia; order Carnivora; family Herpestidae; genus Suricata; species Suricata suricatta. Next base: position 19,931,965 of record NC_043710.1, on the reverse strand, counting down.
AAGAAGTCCTTGTGCCATTGCTCCCCTACATATATTATTAGTAATTAGAAACTTTTTAGAATGGCTCCTAATCATTATTTTGTATGTGAAAGAGCAAGAAAAACAGGAAGTAATGGGGTTCCTTTCCAAATACTGGAATGACTGCTAATTGGATTCTATTAAGACCTCTACCATCCATGCCCTCTATTCTTCCCCAAATCCCAATTCACAACAATATCTGCCAATTTTGCCATCTGGCTGCCCCACAAAATACATTGGCTCAGAAGAGTTGTGGGGAATGGATATGAGCCACACATAATCCTCACCCCCATGAAATGGTCCCATTTGTCTCACACATCTCATGCTTAACCCATTCTAGATTTCCTACCTTTACCAAAATGCACATTGCACTTTCAAGCCTTCCATCCTGCTATTTCCTCTGTCTAGAAATGTTTTGGTGTACCTGGCTAACTCCTGCTTGCCCTTAAAATCCCAGCATAAATATCTTCTCTAAATCCATGCTCTATTTGCCTAGTTCAAGCTGACTCATTCAACACTTGGAATACAACAGTATTTGTTGTATGCATCAGTCACTGTCACAACGAGTCAGTTTTATTTTCATAAATGTTTCCTTTCATCATTGGGAAGCCATCTCTTAAGGGAAGAGATTTTTGTTTCATGATTTTTTTCTGCATCAGTGACTGGCCAAACATGAGTGTACCTTCTATGTTGAATGGGAGTTTGCTTTTAGCTTGATACCTAATTTACCAAGGTCTCTATTCCAATATGTCCATAATGACTCTTGGGCTAGAGATATTCAGTTCTCCACTTGCACTCAATCAGCTCATTCCATTAAACACAAAACCAATCTGGAATAGCTGCTCTAAGAAATTAAACTACCTCTTCTCATTAAAAATAAAATCTTAAAAAAAGTCCTAGAACCTCTCTAGTCTTCAGGGACACTATTCACATATATTTGTACTTTTTAATGAAGAAAAAATAAATAATTGTTTTTCATAATTAGTCTCATAAAGTTGAGTCTGTCACTGCTAACTGCATAGTTGTACTGCCTCAGTACTTGAATAAAAAAAAGAGAACTTGGAGTTCTTAATTTGCCTTCTTCATAAGGGTGAAGTTTACATTCTTTCAAGACAACTACTGGGAGTTTTCAAGATAGAACATTTACTATCCAGCATTATGACTGCCTCCTCAGAAGTCATTCTGATTTGAACACAGATGCACAATCTACAAAAAAAGTCCATTGCTGGACATTTGAAATCTTTAACATATTTCTCTGTCAAATCTCCCGTTTGTAAAATAAAGTTAATTATAAACAAAGGGGAAAATAGATATTAAATGGAGGAATAAAGATCCAGATTTTTATTATTCATATAGGAATTCATTCAATCAAAAGGTTTCTTGGAACAATCTACTAAGGAAACAATTAAAGAGAAAATTTAAGATATAGAATAAAATCAATTTTACCTACCAATTACCATATGGATCTATTGAATTCTTTTGTTTATAAAATAACTTGAAATTATGAAGAATGAAAAGGGTACAGTAGACCCAAATAGTAAATAGGGATGGATATTTTTCCTAGAATAACAAAATTTAAGGTGGTTTATGTTCATTGTCTTTGAGTTTTTATATTGTTTTGCAATTATTTTTCTCCTGTAGAGATGGATAGACAAACAACTGTGTTTTTAGGTTACTATGAAATGTTCTACCACTAGATAGAAATTTAATTTGCTCTTACTTTTGATTTTTAGGATTACATTTAAAATTTTTATTTTGATATATAATTATATTTACCTGATCCCAAATTCAAATCAACAAATAATTCTATATCCTTCCCCTTCATTCTATTCTTTCTTTCCCTATAAAAACTTCAAAATATACTGTAGTTTATCTTGTTTTAAATTTTAGCATACATGTTAAGCATAATATACTTTATTATAAGTACACATTTAATGCCCCTCATTCTTAACCAGACGCATAGATTGTATACCAGTTACCCATTACTGTATAACAAAATACCCCAAATACGGTGCCTTGAAATAGCAGTCACGTATTTGTTCCTGCCAGTTGTCAGCTTGACCTGTCTTCCCATGTGATGTCTCATCCTCAAAGAAGTTAACTCAGGCTTTTATACACAGCAGCCTTGTGGTAGCAAGCAAGATTAGAAGCTCTAATGCCTTTTGAGACTTAAGCTGAAAAGCCTTACAATATCTACCACAATTTTTTGGTTTAAGCAACTTCCAAAACAACTCTAGATTCACAAGGTACAGAAATAAGTTTTACCCCTTGACAGGAGGAGTGGCAAAGACACATTGTATGGAACATGCCTACAAAAATAGGCATGAGAGTTGACCTGTTCTTAAGACCTGACTTCTCCTTATGTCTGAAAAGGGTACAATAAAGCAACTCATCAGCAAATGCATGTAATAAATATCCTGGGCACTAGTCAATTATACTAGCAACTAGTCTGCCTTCTGGAGGAGGAAACACAAAAGATGTGGAAAATGGGGCAGAGGTTCTCTGTGAAAGTAGATTTATTTGCTAAGCCCCAAATTCAACTGTGTTCTTCCACACATTGCTCCAATTTTATCCAATGACCCCCATCCCCATAAGAATCAGGGAAGTGATCTCATCTCTAGTTATTCTGAGTTAATCAGTGAATGGCCATCTTAGGGCAATTCTTTCTTTCTAGTCCTGGTTTGAGACATAAGTTGGCCCATTCAAACTAAAGGAAAGTGCATACTACTTAAAATTCTTCTTGGCAGGAGGTCTCTCTCTCTTTTGCCCCAGCTGGACAGGAAAAGGAATTCCTTTGGTCACGATTTCATCTGCAAAGTATTTTAACATCATAAAAGAAACCAGCTTTAGATGAAGCCAATACTGAGGACAGAAGACTGGAAAGACAATAAGAACCCAGGCTCCTTTGATGACATTCTAAAGTGTCTATTGCATTCAACACCTGCAGCTTACCCTGCTGGACTTGTATTCAGGCAAGATTTAAATATTCTTGTTATTAAAACAGGTCAAGGTTCTTTTTTACCATTTCAGTTTGGATTTTTGTAATCAATTGTACAAGGATTTGAATTTAGAACGTTGTTTTCATATTTATAATGTATAACACTGATGCCACTACACCAGTGACAAAGGTACTAAGGTTCTCGATGTTACTTAAGAGATAAAGAAACTGAGACTCAGAAAATGTTAATTAAGCAAAATGAGATAACAAATGGAAGTGTGTTGGACCAGATCCAGAGGTTAGAGGAGAGGTGTGATAAATGTTAGTTTCAGGAAGATATCACCACTTCCCAAGGACTTTAGTACAGCATTCCCAGCCCAAGCCTTACTACCGAAATTTGCAGATTCATGGTTCAAATTCAAGTTCTATGTCTTTTTGACAAGGCCATACTGGCTTTCTACTTGGTATTTGTCCCAAAATTCTTTGGTGAGATCAAGCTTTTGAAGAAAACAGTGTTTTGAGACACAGAAAACAAGTATTTTTTGAGCACTGGATTATTCCCCTAGAAAGGCAGATCTAGAAAAAGATGTTTCTCTGGACAGCATAAGGGTCATATATGTGCAGGTGTAAAGAAGACAATCACAGTAACCTAAAAGGAAAAAGAAAGGATGACAAGTTTAGAGCAATGAAAAATCCTGAAAAGATCACTTTTAGCATCAAGCAACCAGGTTTGGAGTCCAAAACATCTTTTGTAAATCCACTTTCCAAGATAATGTCCTTGTTTTTAACATAGGATAATAGCATCTACCTAGAAGGCTAAAAATGATTAAATTACATACATACATATACATATACTTACATACATACATACATGCATATACATACACACATACATACATACATACATAGGGAGAGAGAGAGAGCCTTAGCACTGGCTACATTTCATGTCTGGTGCTCCATAACCATCACTGTAAAGACTGGTGAGACTGGGTTCTAGATTTATAAATTCTTGATAGAAGTGTGTGTGTGTGTGTGTGTGTGTGTGTGTGTGTGTAGGGATGGACTTCCATTTTATAGCTAGAAATATTTCTCTTGTTTTACAAGGTCCTGATTTCAACTTTTTGGACAATACTTCCTTTCTCTTTTATTAAAAATATTTTGTTTGTTTATGCAAATTGAAGCAAAGCAAAAAGGAAAGGAAAAGACAGAATTTTGAGATAATGCACAGCTAAACTATACTGTGCAGTGTATTTTTTTCAGGAAAGAAATGGAACAAATGCATCATTCCTAAATAAGGAGACTGCTGTACTCTCTCCATGAATACATGTAGTTTCTTGGGAGATCTGCAGGACCTTTCTCTTGTTACCTGCTGACAGAGGAAGTGCTGAGAGGCACAGCCTTACCACATGATGTATAAAGAATCTGGCAAGAAAGACTAAAGTCCTATCTGTCTCATCTACTGATGTCTTCCATGAGTTAGTCTCCTGGACTGAGTAGCTCAGACTTTGAGAAATGTCCCACACAGGGACTACGACATTCTAAGGCCATGGCCAAAGACATCAGGGGGACAGATGGAGTTGTTTTGATGAAGACAGTGAACATTTTGGCAACCGTCGTGGATAAGGGAAATATTTTGGGATATTCAAAAGCAGAATCTTCTGAACCAAATGGGTTCAGGACCATTTCCATTTCTGCACACTTCTGTCCATTCAATAAACATTCACTGAGCAGCAATGTGTACCAATAGCTATTGAGGTATTTGGAATATGGCAGTGAACAAGACCCCTCTTAAGGAGCTTTCCCTCTGGTTGGAGATATAAATAGTAAAAAAGTAAAACCAATAAGTAAGCAAAATAAATGCACGTAATGATCATTACTACGTAAATAATATTTTCTGTGATTTTCTGCCCTCTGAGAGCAACATCTGAGCTGATGTCTGAATAAAATAATGGCCTTAACAAAGATGTCCACACCATTATGCTCAGAATCTGTGTATGATGTAACCTTACACGGCAAAAGAGAATTTGCAGATGAGATTAAATGAGTTAAGGACTTTGATGTGGAGAGATTATCCTCTATAATCCATGTGGACCCAATGTAGTCACTGAGTTTAAATAAGAGGAAGGGAGAAGACTGGGTAAGATGGATGTGAAGCAAGAAGGTCTAGACCTGTTGCTGCCAGTTTTGAAGATGGAGGAAAGAAGCCATAAGCCAAGGAACCTTAACAGCTGCTAGGAGCTGGGGAGGGTCTCAGCTCACCGCCAGGAGGAAAACAGGAACCTGAGCCCCCTAGTCAGGAGGAACTGGACTGCCACCAACACTAATGAACAGGAAGTAGATTCTCTTCTAGAGCCTCCAGAAAAGAATGAGGTCCTGCAGACAACTTATTTCTACTTTGGTCAGATTTGTACTTGACTTCTGACCTACAGAACTATAATAAACATGCACTGTTTTATGCTACGAAGCCTGGGTACTTTGTTCTGGCAACAACAGAAAACTATATGCAAAGACAAGAGGCACACACATTCCAGACTGTGGAGACAGTAACGCGCAAGCCCTATGGTGGCTGAGTTGACAATTAGAATAGTGACAATCAAGACAGAGTTTTGCAATATTTAGACACTCTCCCGAATTCTGCGACATGGTAAATATATTTCACGCCTCACAATCAGTTGAGATACAGGTATAGACCATTATGAATTGGAGAAAAGAGAATTACCATGCAGACTTGCAGACCTAGATATATGGGATTTATTAGCAACCTTTTACCCCTGGAATTCACAGTGAGCCTCTGAGACAAGGGTTTGTCAAGCAGGAAGCACTGGAGTCCCAGGACGGAGATCTTAGCCGTCAGGAACGAGCCTGAAGAGTCCATTTGTAAAAGCATTTGATAAAAGAAAATAGATGAAGGCATCAGTCCATCAGTGTAGCACATAGCTATATGGTCCCTGGTAGGGTGGGGCATCTGACAATAAATGAAGAATGCACAGAGGAGGGGTGACCCTGGGCAGAAGAGGGTTGTTTATGGTCCTGAAAGAGCTTTTCTTATTGCAAGAGAGGGAAGAGCCTTTTTCAGGGAAGATGCCATTAGCTTTTTCAGAGGGGACACTGACCCAGGCAATTTAACCACCTTTCAGAAGCAATCTCTCTGCTTTCCTGCTTTACTGTTTCATTTCAACTTTTCTCTTTGTCTCTAAGTTGTGTAGCCAATTGCAAACATGTTTCAAGGAAAGGGGAGAGTGGATGCCAGCCTGTTCTCTAGCTTCCACCCTTGTGCTGCCCCTTTGATGCTTTTACAAACTACAAGCTTCACATCGATCAGCTGGGAAACGGCCAAAGTGAAAAACTATTTGCAAGAAGGAATCATCCTAGCTGTCGTTATTAACTGGAGGCAAAGACAGATGAGACTTATGCAAGGGTATGGGGAGGGAAATATGGAGACAAGTGAACACAATAAGGGGCAGGTATGGGCACTGTTTGTTGAGGAGGGAGCTGAGATGAGTAGAAAGACATGCAGGCAGCAGTGGTTTGGACACTGTGGCATGAAATTGGGATAAAGAGGGCTACCAGGGATGGTGCAGCATCGTGGGTAAGACTCCTGGCATTGTGAGGCCTGGGAGTGAGTGCTTGCACAGCCACTTGTTAGCCGTGTGACCCCAGCAATTAATGTAACCTGTCTCATCGTGGCTCTAATCTTCCACACCTTATTAGATATTGTGATGATTACATGATGTTGCATATAAAGTGCCAGGCACCTAAGTGCACTTGGTAAATATTATTAGTAGGTGCTATTACTATTCCTGATTGATATTTTTTAAGGGTGGCTAAATCCTAAATGATTTTTCAATACTTTGCTACAACCAGGAAGTGAGTAGAACCAGACACCTCTCCCCAGAGGAGACATATCAGAGAATTAACAGATGTTACCACTGAAAAGTAATCCAGAGATCATTGAACACAATTCTTTTAATTGACAGATGGGGAAACTGAGGTTGAAATGTTTCTGTTCAAGGTTACAAAGGTAGTAAGGGACCAGGCAGGCACTTGAAGATTATGCTGTCTTTCATTCCATGAGTGTCTAGTCAAACAGTATTTGTTGGCTTATTCACATGATTTGAAATCATTGTCTTAAAAGTCTGAGACAATGGAAGTTTCACACAGGTCCCCTCATATCACCAGCTCACACTGGACTTATCCCATTCTGGATTGCGTTTGTGTGGAGAGTAGATTCTGTCTCCTACTTCTCCATATTTTCCATGTCTCCAGGTCAAAACTACTGTGGATCTCCTGAGTACCAATGCCAGTAGTCACCCAAATCCAACAGTTACAATATTTTTAGGGAAAAAAATGTTATTAGAAAATACTGTAACCAACCCACAGATGGCTTTGTTTTCCCCCACAGAGTGTTGTAAACCTTTGAATTCAATGACCTACACCAATCTTTTATATGCTACACCATTCCTATTCTTAGGCTCAGTTTTATTCACACAAATATGTGTCAGGCTGGCCACTATTGACTATACTTAGTGACTCCTGGTATGTACATGCCTTTTCTGCTAAAAAAAAAAATTTGTACTTGGAATAAAGTTTTCTGTTTAGGCAACTTCTATTATCTTAATAGGAAGCTCATATAATTTCTAAGAGTTTAAACTTTTGGATTTAAGCAAAGAGAGTTTCTTTCCTCTAGTTTCATGTGTCCTCCTGGCCAGAGTTATAAACAGCAATCTGGGTGTTGCTGTAAAAGCAGATGTGGTTTGTAGATGTGGTTAACATCTGCAATCAGTTGACTTAAAGTAAAGGAGATTATTAATTGCATGGGAAGTCCTCACCCAATCAGTGAAAAGGCCTTAATAGCAAAACTGAGGTTTTCCTAAGAAGAAGAAATTCTGCCTCAAAACTAAGGCATCAGCTCCTGCCTGAGTCTCCAGGTTGCAGTAACGCCCAGTGGATTTAAGTCTTGCCAACTCCCACATTTGCATAAGCCAAGTCCTTGAAATAAATCTCTTTTCAAGGGTCTCTCTGGAAAACCTTGACTGATGGAGGGATAAAGCAAAACATTAGCCAATGGTTCATGGGAGACATTACCAAAAGTTTTAGATCAGGTAGTGCTAGCTGCTAAAACAGATATATGGTGAATCTCTGCAGCTTAACTCATTAGAACATAACTTCTCACTTACATAATGGAAACTGTAGGTAGGGGTGAAGGAGACAGACTCAAAATAGCAGGGCTTGGAGACTGTGTGACCTTCACAGTCACTTGGACATCAACATCCAGCCAGAAGACCCGAGAAGAAAGAAAATGGCGGATCTTGTGAAAGGTTTGATGAACTAGGATCACTTCTACACATATTCCATTGACCAGGACTTGGCCATATGGCCATATCTATATGTAAGGAAACATGAGCTAGTTGTTTCTCAGAAGAAACCAAAAATGTGCTTGACAGTCACTCTCTGTCATACAAAATCACTGTTCAAGAAGCTTCTTGGAAAACATCATGTGTTCTTGGTAGGACCACCCTGTTTGTTAGAAGTTTTGTGACTAACTTGTTAAGTGTTGTGGTGTTGATATAGGAACAAAAATAGAAAATGGAAAAAAAAATAGAATGAGATGGCACAGAAAGCAAAGTGTGAGGCAGGAGACAATTTAAAACAGCAATTAGAGTCTAATTAAACCTGAAATTTGGTATCATTATCAGAAGTGAGGACATAGCTAATTACACAGAAAGCAAGTTTCAGTTCAGGCTATAGTCATTCAATAAGGGAATCTTTTCTTCCCAGCAGAAAACACTAATTTTGAAAAAGACTTAAAAGATTCTCAATAATGGATGGCATGTATGTGTGTGCATTTTAATCTCTTTATCCATATTGTCCACGTGGTATTTAGTCTTTGTACTTAAATCAACAGTAATTGTTTGTGGTAGCATGAGAAATTTTTGCCTCATTGATTTTCCACAGCACTGAAATGTCACATTAGCTTGAGGTGAAAAGCTAATAGGATGTGAATAATGATAATAATAATCAGAATGATAATAGAAAGAATCATACACCTGAATGTACATTAAAATCCTCCATTGCATTTCAGGACTCTGGTGACATTTCAAACCCAGGAGAAGAGAGAGAAAATAGTTTATTAACACTGTGCTCTCTGGAATCTCACTGCAACCGTGGCACAGATGACAATTTGCAGAATGAATAAATAAGGACCAAGCACAACCTACTATGTGTTCTCCCTCAATTTTACTCTGTTTCCAAGTATAATTTACTAATGTTCTATCTTCCACATTCCTGTCTAGGACATGCACCTACTCTTATAAATAGGCATTTGGAATTTGTCATATGCATAGGGTCACTAAGTAAATGCTCTTAAGTTAGATATACCTTGGAATTCCAGGAAGACGAGTTATCACCCAGACATCTGAGAACCTTCACTGAGTCTTAAACATTTGCTCAAGGACACAGACTTATGCTACTAATATTAAAAAATGAAAATGAACAGAATATTCTCAGATCCTCTGCACCCATAGTAAGTAACACAGTATGTAACAATATCTCACTCACTTCACTTTTTAAGTATTCTAACCCCCTGCTGGTAATTGCAGATTCATAATTATAAGTAAATGAATCTATTATTCCAGAAAGTCGCTTTAGAATCCAGACCCCCACAGACTGTTTTATTCTACTGTGATACCCTGCCATGGAATTCCAAACTTTTATTTTATGGCACTTTGCCACTGATGATTATTTAACAGATTTTTTAAATAGTTTCTTAATATCTGCCTCCTCCTCTAGACTGTAAAGCAGGAAGTTTCCTTATGCCTTAGTTCTGTGTCCCCAAGGCCCAGAAGAGGGCTAAAAAGCAAAGCGGTTCTCAATCAGTGAATGTTCATTCCATGACTTACCCAAGAGTGCCTCATTTCTCCCCATGCAAGGGTTTATAGCACTTTACTTTGCAGATTGAATTTGACCTTACTATTACATTCTAGAATCTGCAACTGCCTACCTCCAATGTATCTTTCCCCAGCATCCATCCAGTTGATCTCATAACTCTTGACTATATTTTAATTTGTTTAGACCTCACTGGCCTTCTTAAACTCTTTATCCACATGGTTCATTATTATTCATAAGAACTCACTTATGCCATCAAGCTTGTTACGGACTTACATTATAATGGTTATATTCTCAACTTTTCCATCTACTTCTGTTGATTCCAACTGTTCCTAAAGATTTCTGGGTATTGCAATAAGAAAAGATGAGCTGTTCCTAAAATATTTCTTTAAAAGAAAAGAAGTATAGGGGCGCCTGGGTGGCTCAGTCAGTTAAGTCTCCGGCTTCAGCTCAGGTCAGATCTCACGTCTGTGGGTTCGAGCCCTGCATCAGGCTCTGTGCTGACAGCTAGTTCAGAGCCTGGAGCCTGCTTCAGTTCTGTGTCTCCTTCTCTCGGCCCTTCCCCCTCTCATGCTCTGTCTCTCTCTGTATCAAAAATAAATAAAACATTTAAAAATAAATAAATTTTAAAAATAAAAGAAAAGAAGTATAACTTCTGAGACAGAAACTATAAAATCAACCCAAGATGCATTATAGTAGTAATACACAATTTCCTTAAATGGAAAGAAAAATTCCCGGACCAAATCAGGACTTGAACTAATTAAACCCAAGGTGTTGAGTATATATAAAATGTCCCACATTCAAAAACAAATTTTTACCCATGTTTTGCAAATATGGACTCAAATTCTGATCAAAAGGAATGGTTCTAAATTAAGTAATATCCTATTCCTAAGGGGCAGTATATCACAATTATAACATTAAATCATTCAGTCTTATCACTAATTTTTATTATGAATCTAACTCATTAAGCTAGCTTCTGATTACTACTTTACTATCTTATTTATCCAAAAAAATTAACTAATCAACTTCATTTTGGTATGCATTCTTGAGTCTATTGTGAGCTTATTCAACATGGTTACTCTTCTCAGACTAACCTAACTCAGCTCTACTGAGTTCAAGTTCAAGTTTCTGGATGTACAAAGCTGAGGAACCTTGGTGTATTAGTGCATTATCCAGGATTTTCAGAGAAAAAGAACCAGTAGAAGATATAAATAGATAATATCACATCTAATGCCTTAGATCTATGCACATCTATCTATCTATCGTTCTATCAACATATCTTGAAAGAGATTTATTATAAGGTATTGGCTCACATGATTACAGAATCTGAGAAGTCCCATGATCTGCTATCATCTGCAAAGCTAGAGAACCAGGAAAGTTGATGGTAAAGTTCAAAGGCCTGAGCGTTGAAGAGCCAATGGTATAGATTTTAGTCAGAATCTGAGGGTCTAGGAACCACGGGCCCTGACGGAAGAAGACGGATGTTTTAGCTCAAGGAGACAGGCAAAAGCAACTTCAACCTTCCTCTGCCTTTGTGTTCTATTGAGGCCCTCAGTGGGTTGGATGATGCTCACCTGCATTGGTGAAGACAATCTGCTTTTCTCATCCCACCATTTAAAATGCGAATTTCTTCTAGAAATACCCTCACAGACATACCCAGAAATAATGTTTAACCAGCTATCTGGGCATCCCATGGGCCAGTCAAGTTGCCACATAAATTAATCATCACACTTGCTGAGGCATCTTCTATTTCATAAGACTTCTACTTCTACAGTAGTATCTGCCTATCAGATTACTTGAAGGCCAATCAAGCAACTTCTTCTGGAAATATTCCAACACCTCAATCACTATCTCTTTCTCTCAGAAGGATTTAAGATTCATCACTTTCCCTGGAGTTCTTTGTTACTGACCCTAGTCCATCCCATATGTACTTTATTTTGTGGCTTATCATTATTTGGGGCTAGAACATTGTTTGTATACACCAGCAAAAAAGTACAATTTGTTGCCATGTAATGATTATTTTGAGGATTATGTAATACCAACACAGCATACATATTCATTAGGCATGAACTCTAATTATTTTTTATTACCATGCACTATAATCACTATGATTTATTATCTCCCTGGAAATTACCAAAATGGAATGTGCTCTCTTTTCAAGGATTTCATGGGTCACAGATGATTCAGAAATTCTGAAATCATCTCTCTTATATTATGAGTCCTTTGGGAGTTAAGGGAGACCCAGACCACAGGCATAGTTCTGTGGGGACGAGTGGACTCTACTGACACATTTGGTAATGGCACTAAGCAGAAAAGCAAAGTAAACAGAAAAACGAATTCCTAATGCCAGAAAGCAATTAGATATGCTAATTACCAAATAACATATGCAAATGCTCAAATATACGGGAGTGTGATGATTATCACATTCTCAAAATCACTTCCTGTCTACAGAATTCTGTTCTCCCCAGGGTATTTCCAGCAGATACATGGAGCCCAAACCTACCACTTCCCAAATAAAGGATCACCTCAAATTGGCCTAAAAATTCTAGGCAGGGTCAGAAATCACTGACTATTTGAGTGCTATGTACTTCAGTATAACAATTAGTTGGGTATCATGTGTTACAAATTCCTTGGTCAAAGACTGGATACTCTTAATTGAATAGCTTCGATCAAGCAGTAAATAGAAATATTTGAGGTGAGAAGAGGTTGAAATCTGATTTATCCTTCAGGATCTCTCTCTTCTCACTTGTCTCTTCCTTGAACCAGCTGTGAACCCTCAACCCGCTGTGTATCCTGTCCAATTTCCTTGAGCTTCCATACCCTTATATAAAATAGGAATGATTCCATCTACTTGCTGTATCTTAAAACAAATTATTGAGAGGAGTTCTACTAAATAGTGAATGTAATGAGTGTTCTAAAACATGTAACATATAGCAAAGCACTTAAAGACACATAACAATGAAATCCTACTCAAATTTAAATTCTTACAATTTATACTCTCTATATAAACATAGATCTTAGAACCCTGAAAATGGATTTAAAAAAAGATCCTGCTCAATTGAGATCTGAATTAATTTTTATTTTCATTTTTTCCTTCTTTAACTCTGAAAAGAGATGACAATACAGTGTGTTGAAAGGAAAAGCAGAGATGAGAAAATGTGGACACAATAATATAAAGAAAATTAATTTAGACTATGAGTTAGAACTGCCTCTGGTTCCAATTCCCCTGTGTGACACTTTGGCCTCATTTTTTCCTCTACTTTCAAATACATATTCCTTACTGCTCTGATAAAGTTACCATGTGAGAAACTTAGGTTATCTGCTTAAACTCTAGAGTCCTGACAGGAATGAAAGACCAAGGGAAGTTTTATTTTTCAAGGACAAATGAAGATGAGATAGAGATGGATGTACCACCCATTTATAAAAGTCTTTAGAATTTACATAGAACATCTTATATAATCTTCATAAACACCTGTGAAGTGGGTAGAATTGTATTTCCTTAAGGAAAAAGAAAGTGAAGCTTAGAAAGTTAACACAAAACCAAGGACACACAGAACTAATAAATGGTGGCCTTGCATGGACTAATTCTACTTCATAGTGCTTTCAAATGGATCACAATCAGAGTCTTTAAGTTGTGTTGTTCTTAAAGATAAAATAAACTCAGGGTTAAAACACACATAATTCATTGAGCACAGAAGGATTAAAGTCACAAGACCTAGTCATCATTTCCAAAATCAAAAGAAGTTGGTAATGCTTAAGTGAGTGAGTGTGTATGTGGATGAACAGGTAAGCAAGAGCAGAAACAAATTTTCATTTTAGAGGTAAGTGGATTATCACCTAAATATGATGGTTTACAAATGCCTCTGCCCAGAACCAGGAAAGTGGACCACAAAAATGATCAAATTAAGTTAGTAATTGAGCATTGCCTGGAGCCAGACTTCTTCTGGACTTTGAATCTCAGGTGTTCTACTTAACAGCTGTGACAAGCAAGTTATTTAATCCCTCTTTCCCTCAGTTTCTCTTCCCCAAAGTTAAAAAAATTATACCTACTCATCATAGGTATTAAAATAATATGACAGACAAGAAGCTCTTAATATAGTGTCTAGCACACACACTAAGTATTCAAACAACAACAAACATTTAGTGCAAAGAAGTTTAAGAACCCCTAAAACATACCCAACATAGGTAGGCAAACTGTCTTCAGGAAGGGTCATAGCTATAGGGATCAGATAATAAAGGATTTATTTCTTGTTGAATTAAAATGGAAAGAAATTAGTTCATTGTTTTGTTTTTCCAACTGCCGTAGAGTTTCTTTTGTTACCCACCATACATGTTTTGAAATATTCTACCTATAATCCACTCTTAGTCAACTTTATTTTTTCTCCTCTTCCTCTGGTTCTAAGTAAGACATTAGTTCCACATTTGTCTGAGGGGTTAGAAACAAAGTTGCTAAAACAGAAAGAAAAATGTCTTGTAGAAGTCTATAAAAGGCATCTCTTAACTCAGACATCAGTGTTTAGTTGATAATTACATACTATAATTTATTTCTATTATTATTTGATAGTGATACCATTTTTTTTACAGCTTACAATGGTAATCACATAAACTGTTTTCATCCTTTTCAACAAACATGGGAGGGTACACAGGACAGATTTTAGTCAGTTTTACAATCTAAAGGAAATGAATCTTTGGTGGCAGAATTTTAGGCTTAATAACAAGGAACTGAGAGAGTCCATTCTAGGATGTAAAATACACAGAAGATCTCATTTATGTATCTATTAATAATAGGTATTAACTCCTTCTTTGCTTCTGCTGTCTACAAACTACATGGGCAGAGAGTGGGGAAGGAAAACAACTGATTGGATACTGGTCTCTTCAGATAATTATCAATCCTAAACTCTTCCCGTCTTGTTTAAAGTAGTCTTATTTGGGGCAGTTAGTCAGCCCTGGGTATCCTTGTTATCTTTTATTCTCCAATTGTCTACTACCAGAACTTTCCAAAGACTTACCTGCAGCAGTGTGTGTGTGCGTGCATGCACATAGTGTCTGTGTTTGCATGCACATGTGCATGCCTCTGTGTGTGTGTGTGTGTGTGTGTGTCTGTGTGTGTATGTGTGTATGTGTGTTACAGAGAGGGCAAGTGGAAGGAAGGGCTCTGAACACTTTCCCTTGTCCTTGTGGAAGACAATATCTACTCTTGAGATTAACAACACAGACAAGTTGACAAGTTTATTGTCTGCTTCTCCATCCTCCCCATCCCCAATTCCTCCTCTAGCATTAGCTGGCTTTTGACTCTCTAAGCTGCTGGCAAAAAAAAAAAAAATGCTGGAATCTTCAGGAACACATAGTTGGATTATTTAGGGGTTCATGGAAGCTTCTTTGGGAGTAGATCCCCTAACTTGGTGACCCTACAAAGAACTGATTCCTCCTTCTCTCATGCCACTGAGGGTCTGCTTTATTTTCTGCCTAAATTCCCCTGTTCTGATATGGCTGCTCTTTTAGGGGACTTACAAGGTGCCTTCAGCACTGCTGCCTTTCACAGTGTCCTTTCCATTCAGGGAAAATCCCTGTGTCTTTGACGATCAGTGAGAATGAGGATTGTCCCACATCCCTTTTGCCTTATTTATACTTCTTCTTCCCTCTCTCTGGCCCTCCCCACCCACCCTTAATGCACTTGTCACCAATCACCAGCAATGCCAGGGAGGTCTATCAACATAGTGGCCCAGAAACTTTTAGACAAGATATGAATCTCCTCCAGATCTGAGGCACAGGTCAGATCTAAGACCTCTACCCCCTTACTACATACCACCTGTAGAGGGACAAATGCTCTAAAATGTTTTTCCTTTCCCTAAGAAAATAACTCCTTTCTCAGGCTTTTTGCTAAATGTCTTCACCCTTTTGTTCGAAATAGTTACCAATAATCTAATTTGGCTTAACTGCAACATGGAGACAGAGACACCATAAATCAGTTTCTCTTTGATAAGAAATTTTCTCCTTTTTTAATCCCCTACCATATGGTTAATGGATAGGACCAGCTAACCTTTCATAAAACAGGGAAAGTTCTCCACCATCCCTCTGGCTCTAATATACATCCTAACAATGTATGTCTATCTATCCAAATGCTTCTCTCTACCCATCCATTCATCACACCATCTACTTTTTTTAAATTTCAAATGTTTCACTTTTCCATCTCTTGTACTGCAATATGGGGCTCACACTCTCAGTCTTTGAAAGCTCAGGATATTACTTTCTCATAAAGCTGTATCCAGGACAAATCATTTCTGAAGTTTTGAAATTTCTACTTTTAATTCAAAACTCCTGGTTTGAAGCCAGATTTCAAATCTTCCCAGCAAACTTCCCTGTACAACTCATAACAGCAATGAAAATAATATGCCTTTACCAGAATCAGAAGATGAAAAGAAGCACCATCACCTTTACATTAATTGTAAGTAGATTTAAAACTTCCAGATGAGTTCCTACACATTAATGTAAGCCTGTACGTATAGAGAACAGGATAGAAGAGGCTTAAGGGAGTTAATGAAGAAAAGAAGAATGGGAAGGACACACAAAAAACAAAGACAAAAATCACCTGAGAAAGTGAAAGGTCAATATTAAATGCCAATATCATGAACACAAGTTAGAACGTGGGGGTTCACAGCCTTGGCTACAGTGTAGGAGTTTAGCAGGTAGTGGCGACCATGTAGAAATATTGCTTTGGGGTGATATTCAGATTTAGAGAAGATGTGTAGTTCTGTTTAGCAATGAGGTAGTGAGAGGAAATAAGGAACAAAGTGAAGGGGACAGAATGAAGGATTGTCCAAACAAAAGGAAGCTAAAGCTGATCAGCCCCTCCTTCCCACTACCACACCAGCCCCATTCATAGAAGAGTCAGCCCAGAAGAGGACAAAACAGAATAGACCGAATTCTTGAACTAGAAACAACATTTAAAACATAAATAGAAATAGCAAAAATTCTGACCATATCCACACAAAGCTACAGAAATGAAAATAGAAAAGATGAATCAAAGCATTCCAGCTGGTAAAATTTGGCCCTTCCTCCCAAAAAGACTACCTTGACGGGGGAAAACTGTAATATAGAAAATTATAAACTAAAAATGCATTGGGGATCCTCCAACAAACATCTGGAAATTTGAGGACAAAACGTTAGATGGAAAGACACTAGCACCAGTGCTGGCAAGGATGCGGGCAGCAGGAACTTTCATTCATTGCGGGTTGGAATGCAAAATGCTACAGCCACTTTGGAAGGAAGTCTGGCAGTTTTCTTCCAAAGCTAAACATACAAAGTGAGACTTACCATACAATTCAACCATTCCAGTCAGGTATTTTCCCAAAGGAGCAAAAACCTTATGTCCTCACAAAAACCTTAACAAGAATATTTACAGCAGTTTTATTCAAAATCGCCAAAATCTGTAAGAATTCAAGATGCCTTTCAATAGGTATCCATAAAATAAAACATTTTTAAGCAATAAAAACAAATGAGCTATCAAGTCACAAAAAGACACAGAGGAGAGCCTTAAACACATACTGCTAAGTGAAAGAAGCTTGTCTGAAAAGGCCACATAATGTATGATTCCAACAACGTGAAATTCTGGAAGATGCAAAACTATGTAAAATGTAGTTGTAAAATACACAAAACTATGTAAAATATGCCAAACAGTAAAAACATAAGTGGCTACTTGTTTTTCAGGATCATAGAGGAGGAGTAATAGGCGGATATTTAGAAATATTTAGGGGAATGAAACCGTTCTGCATGTGATAATAGTAGATACAGGACATCATGCATTTATCAAAACTCAGAACTGTAGGGGCGCCTGGGTGGCTCAGTAGGTTAAGTTTCTGACTTCAGCTCAGGTCATGATCTCACGGTTCGTGGATTCAAGCCACACATTGGGCTCTGTGGTGACAGCTAGCTCAGAGCCTAGAGCCTGTCTTTGAATTCGGTGTCTCCCTCTCTCTCTGCCCCTCCCCTGCTCAAGCTGTCTCTCTCCTCTCTCTCTAAAAAATAAATTAAAAAAAACATTTAAAAAAAACCCCAAAACTCAGAGCTGTATAACACAAAGAGTGAACCCTAATGTAATCTATGGACTGTAGTTAATAATAATGTATCAATATTGGTTCATCAGTTGTAACAAATGTTCCCCAATAATACAACATGTTAAAAATAGGGGAAACTGGCAGGAAGAACAGGGCATCTATAGGAACCCTCCACATTTTCTAATTTTTCTATAGACCTAAAATAACTCTAAAATTGAAGTTTATTAAAAAACACAGGCAATTATCTGAACATATGTCTCACCAATGAAGACATATAGATAGCAAAAGGGCATATCAAAAGATGCTGAACCTCATTTGTCATTAGAGAATTACATGTTAAAATAATATTTACATACCATTAAACACCTATTAAAGTGGCTAAAATTCAGACAACTGACAATACCAACTCTGGGAAAGACAAGGAGCAACAGAAACTCATTCGTTGCTGGTGGGAATATAAAATGGCACAGCTAGCTAGTTTGGCTACTTATTACAAAGCTAAATGTTGTCTTACCATATCATCCAGCAGTCTTACTCCTAGGTTATTTACCCAACTTATTTTAAAACTTACGTCTATATAAAAACCTGCATGTACATAGTTGTCATAACTATTCATAACTGCCTAAACTGGAAGCAACCAAGGTACCCTTCAATAAGTTAATCAATTAAAAACTGGTACATCCATATTACGTAATAGTATTCATTGATAAAAAGAAATGAACTATCAAGCTGTAAAAGACATTGATGATTTCAAATACACATTTATAAGGAATTCTGTCTGAAAAGGCTTCCTATTGTATAATTTCAATTATATGACATTCTGAGACATGCAAAACCATGAAGACAGTAAAAAAAAGATCACTTGTTGCTGTCTCCCCAGCTGCCTGCTAAAATCTTAAAAGTTTAAGACCTCATCAGGGTTCAGGCACATATTCAGTCCAGCTGGTCTCACCACCTTACGCTCTCAAGGCTGATCCTTGAAACAACTCCAGCTGTGGGATCCTTAGGTGGAACACACATTCTAAGGACAGGGGAAAGGGTGAGTTTTGTGGTTCAACTGGGGTCAGGTCCTCTTGATGCCCTCCTCCAACAGTTGCCCAAAAGTCCAAGAGGAGGAAGGAAGATTTAACAGGTCAAACACACTGTACATTTATACAATAGAGAATACTACTCTGTGTGATACTGCAATGGTAGATATGTAACATTATGCATTTGTCAAAACCCATAGAACTTTGAAGCACAAAGATGGAAACTTAATACATATAAATTAAATTTGTAAAAAAAATCAGGACATCTGGAGATCACTGGATAAAATGCAGCATGGTGCAAAATAATTTAACCATATTACAAATATATGAAACAGCCTCAGTGTTGGGAATGGATGGTGTAGGTGATGACCTAAGTAACGCTGGAAGTGAGGGGAGCCTGTAACTGCACATAAGCACTGTGTTCTAATTGGCACTGTTGTTTCCCAAGGGGTATGGATTAGCAGTCTCCATAGTGCTGTGCGTGTATACTAGAATTGAACAATTAAGTAAATGGATGGCAGATGGTGAAATCCAGATTTCTTGGAATAAGAGTTGGAATAAGAGTTTACTTATATGCAAGGGGAGCCTGCTGGAATGATATGTGTAATCGATGAGAGCAGGAAACATCAATAAGAACTCACATGTAGCTTAATATAGTGAAGATATAAGGTTACAGATAAAAATATTTATAAATATGTGTATATACAAATATATGTTCCCTTTGTCAGCTGAGATGGCCTAGAATCAATGACACTCCATAAGCAACAAGGATACCTAGCACCCTGTTCTTGACTTCTAGTATTGTTCTCCAATAAAAGGGATAAGAGCTACTTGGATAAATGGTTGATCCAAAGACTGGGGTAAAAATACATAAGATAAGTCTGAGGCAATGTTGTGGTGTCCATAAGTAAGTGCTTACAAAAATCCCCCCCACCTCCCGCCCCGTCCCTGTCACTTTAATGGTAGTGTGTTAAAAGCACACAGGAGCCAACTGAAAGAGCTCCCAATGGCTAAAGCTAAAATAATTTGGGCAACACATAAAGAAGCAATGGACCGTAACCAACGCTGTAAAGAAGCAATGGACTATACCTATAGTATACAATAAATATCTATGAGCCCATACTGATATAAATAAATATAGAAATAATTAAATAAATGGAAGAGATGAATGTGTGCATTAAAATTCCAAATAATTTGTGGACTTACTGTATTCTCCAGGACTGGAATTAAATTCCAAACTTAAATGTGTGGAGCACAGTGACTTCTTTTCAGAGACTACGGTAAGAATAGGGGGGAAAGAAAGAATAGCTTCATGGTAGAGAAATCTAACAAGCATTATCTCATTGCTCAAGGTCAAAATCAACTGAGATAAAACATGTTGATTATATGTACCCTTAATATGATTTCATGAAAATAGCATTTTTATAACTATTACCTTCCTTGGCAAAACTCACAAACCCAGTCTACTCATGAAAAAAAACCATCAGACAAATACTAATAGAGTGTCATTCTACAAAACACCCAACCCATACTCCTCAAAACTATCATCATCAAAAAACAATAAAAACATGAGACACTCTCGTATCCCAGTGATGCCTAGGAGACATGACAACTAAATGTAATATAGTATCTTGTTTGGGGTCCTGGAAGAGAAAAAAGGTATTAGGCAAAAACAGAGAAAATGTGAATGAAGTATGAATATTAGTTAATAATAATGTGTCTGTCAGTCCTGTTTCATTGATGATATAATAATATAATTACATAGTATATAATACATAATAATTCTATAATAAACATACCATACTAATGTGAGATATTAACAATAGGAAAAACGATTACAGTATAAGGGATCTCTGTACAATATTTTCCTTTTCTCTGCAAACTAAATGTTTTCCATTTCTCTGTAAACTAAAACTTGTAAAAAAAAATAAGGTCGATTTAATAATGAAAACTATTTAGTTAAAGGGAGGCTTGGGTGGCTCCATCCAGTGAGCATCTGACTTCAGCTCAGGTCATGATCTCCCAGTCTGTGAATTCAAACCCTGCATCAGGCTCTGTGCTGACAGGTCAGAGAATGAAGCCTGCTTCAGATTCTGGGTCTCTCTCTCTTTCTGACCCCCACCCCCACCCTGCTCATGCTCTGTCTCTCGCTCTCTCTCAAAAATAAATCAGCATAAAAAATTTAAAAAATAAAAATATTTAATTAAGAAATTTTAAGCAAAGCAGACAACCAACCAGGAATAAAAATTAGATGAAGATGTAAAAATAGAAAGTGGCTGAAATAAAAGATAAGCAAAGGAAGTCAAAATACATGTGATTAATGATATAAGGACAAAAATAAAAACATGAAACAAAACTAGTATTTAAAGCTATGCCCCAAGAAAACTTTCTGAAAATAAAACAAGACCTGTGTCTCTTCATTAAAAAGTGTTTACGCAGATGCCAAGTAAAAATGACTCAGAATGGTCAATTCTGAAACATAACCCACTAAAACTGGTGGATTTTGAAGGTAAAAAAAAAAAGTCCTTTATGATGAAGAAGAGGGAGAAAGACCAGGAGGAGCAGAAACAGGCAATGGAATTAGACTGATACTGATTTAAAATAAAATGTATAAACCAAAATAGTCTGGAATTTAAAAAAAAAGCAAAAATGAAAGATATTATTTCATGCTAATCTGTTCTTAACTATCACAGTTGCAAGAAATAATTTTGAAGATGAAGTCAAAGCTAAAGAAAGAATCAGCTTCAAATCTGAGGTCACTGATCAGGAGTATGGTTTCAATTTTATGGAAAAAAAAGGTCATTTAATAAATATTACCATTCTAAAACCATCATTGAACTTACTGGAATTCTGTACAAAATGAACCTACAATTAATTTAAAATTCAACCTGGTCGATAGGAGACAGATAGTTATTCTTTACCCTGAGAGAAGAATTATCAACATACCATATAAAGAATAATTGGCACTGACCTAAGTCTGCTTGGGGTAGAAAGTTCTGTAGGCTGGTAAAGAGGATGGGCCTTGGGGAAAAAAACAACAGAAATTATGTGCTGGTGTTTTTTTATGCTGCTTATTAGTTGTGATCTCAAAAAAGTTACTTAATAGTTCTGTATCTCATTTTCTTCATCTGTATAAAGGGGATGATTAAGTGTGCCTTACATGTGGCCATTAGGAGCTCCTTCAGGTTGGTTCATGGGTTCTTTCAATAAGTTCCAGTCTTTTCTAAACACCTCCTATTCAAACTTATCTCATATTTTCTCTTAGCCTTTTTATCTACTGCTTCTCCAAAGATTCTAGATTCCTTCTATTGAAAATAGTGTTGAGAAACCAAGAACTAGGAATTAGATGTATACGCTTTGGTTCTGGTGTTACATTCATTCTGGGCCCTCTTAGAGGAAATACTCAGGAAACATATATATTTACTAAATCACATATGCATGTGTTACTATCAAAGCAGGAATGGTTTGAACAACAACATAAATAATGACAATACTGAATTATAGCTCAGACCTTAAAAATACCAATTCCTGAACCTATTGTGACATAATAAATAATTAAATAAATGGGGAAGAAAGGCAGCACAGTCTTACAGTTGAATTTCAATTAATAAATGTAAAAGGAAAGAGGGAGATAGAAAATAACCCTTAGGGGCGCCTGGGTGGCTCAGTCAATTAAGTGTCCAGCTTCGGCTCAGGTCATGATCTCAAGGTTCGTGGGTAAGAGCCCCACATCAGGCTCTGTGCTGACAGCTCAGAGCCTGGGGCCTACTTCAGATTCTGTGTCTCCCCCTCACTCTGATCCTCCCCTGCTCACACTGTCTCTCTCTGTCTCTCAAAAAAAAAAAAAAAGAAACATTAAAAAAAAAAAAAAGAACCCTTACACCACAGCAACAATTGCTGTAGACAAGATCCATAATGGATGCCAACATTAGGAGGTAAAAGTTTGCAGAGAAACAGGATTAATATAGCTTCAAAGTATCTCCCTCATGCTATAAAGAGTAAAGATACTACCTTTCAATGGAGAAAACTGCCCAAACTACCTTCATAAAGTGACTAAGCCCAATGTCTCAGTGATAACCCTTAACAACATCATGAATCCCATGACAGCATGCACCGAGAAGGGTATGGAAGCATTTCAGCAGTATGTTTTGCCAAAAATACATATCTGCATCCTGTCCAATCATGAGAAAACAACAAACTTAGATTGAGAGACATTTGACAAAGTAACTGATCAAAATTCCTCAAAAGTGTTAAGGCTATAAAAACCAAGGTAAGACTGACAAATATTATAGACTGTAAGATGCTGTGAGGAAATAAAAATTTAATGCAATTGGGGATCCTAGATAAGGCTCTGGAGTAGAAAAAGGACACCAGTGGAAAAACTGGAGAAATATGAATACATTTTATAATTTAGTTAATAATGTTGTACAGAGTTGATTTCTTCATCTTGATAACTACTGAAATCATATAACATTAATATTAGGGGAAGTGAGATGAGGGACAGATGGAAATGATATTTTTGTAAATTTCTTGTAAGGCTAACATTAGTTTCAAATAATTAAGGATTAAGAAAATTTAAAAAATAGGGGCACCTAGGTGGCTCAGTTTAGCATCTGAATTCAGCTCATGTCATGATCTCACAATTTGTGAGTTCAAGCCCCACACTGGGCTCTTTGCTGACAGCTCAGAGCCTGGAGCCTGCTTCAGATTCTGGGTCTCCCTCTCTCTCTCTCTTAGCCTCTCCCCTACTCATTCTCCGTCTGTCTCTGTCTCTCAAAAATAAACATTTGGAGTGCCTAGGTGGGTCAGTTGGTCAAGCAGCTGAGTTCAACTCAGGTCATGTTCTCACAGTTTGTGGGTTTGAGCCCCACATCAGGCTCTGTGCTGACAGCTTAGAGCCTGGAGCCTGCTTCTAATTCTGTGTCTCCATCTCTCTGACTCTCCCCCGCTCATGCTCTGTGTCTCTATCTCTCAAAAATAAATAAAAAACATAAAAAAAATTAAAAATAAATAAATAAACAAAATAATAAACATTAAAAAAAGGAAAATTTAAAAAGCAAGTATCTCAGTCAAAAAAACTAAATATGACTATATATGTAAATGTGTATATAAAAATTAAATATAAGTGTTTATGGAAGTACCCGGCATCACTGTGCACAAAATAAAATTTGTGAACTTCACTATCATCATTATCAGTATTATTAATATAATAAAATGATGCTAGATACTACATACAATTTTTTGTTTACCTAGGCTGACAAAAAAAAAAAAAAAAGCTGGAGGATTAAAGTGATTACGTTTAAAACAAAGTTCAGACCTGCTGTTTTCCCGGCAAACCACTTCACCTCCTGTCTTGCAAGGAAGCAACATTTCAAAAGACCTAGTTATCCCCTTCCCTTATTTCAAGATGGTTTTAAAAAGACAAGGTGGGGAGAAAGTTTCTTTTTTTTTGTTTTGTGTTTGAATACTGCAATATTTATGAAGAAATTCTACCTCTTTTCTTTACAATCCAGTTGGGGCAAAAAGAGATCATGTGACTTGTTCTGGTTCTCAATGCCAAGGGAATCATTTGTCAAATATGGGAGTGTCTAGAAAGAGAGGTATTATGGGTTTAGTCATGTCCCCAAAAAGATATCTTGAAGTCCTGACCCTGAGCACCTCAGAATGTGACCTTATTTGGAGATAAGAGTTATAGTTGTGTTTAGTTAAGTTTGATAAGATTATACTGAAGTAGGCTAGGCCAAAATCCAATAAGTCCTCATACAGAAAAACATTGTGGAGATGAGGAGAATGCCACATGACAATGGCGGCAGAGACTGGAGTGATTGATACAAGACAAAAAAATGCCAGAGAACAATGGCCAGTATAAGAAGTTAGGATGAAGGAGAGAAGGGTTCCGTTCAGAGTCTCAGAGGGAGTGTGGCCCTGCCATACTTGATTTTGTACTTGTAGCCTCAAGAAAAGTGAGAGAATAAACTTCTGTTGCTTTAAGCCAACCCATTTGTGGTGCTTCGTTAGTGTAGTCCTAGCAAACTAATGCAAGAGAAGGTGGCAGATGTCTTGATGGCTACCAGCCAGACTAACTTGCCCAGCGCTTCCAGGTCAAGGCAAAGAGCCTTGCGGAGAAACGACACGGTGGGATGAACAGGTGTAGATGATGGATCCTAGTAGCGACTGCAGATATCACAGGTGGTGCCACCGTGGGTAGATGAGACTGTACCCAGTCTTTTAGAAGTGGGACAAGGAAACATGCACAGCCTAGATGGACAGCACAACACTCAGAGGCTGAGCCTCACAAAGGACCCTCAGTGTCTAGTGGGGCTGCTTGGACTTGAGCCCCATCAGTACGAGGGCTCTTAAAATCACCAGCAGTCCACATCAAGCTGAGAATCAACAAGGCAAGAAAGTAGTCCCGAGCTGTCCAGGAAAGAAAAAAAAGAACTTACATATTTTCCCCACCCTGTGCTCTCACCCCAATGCCCAATAAGTCCCCATAGTGAAGGGAAGAATATGTAAATGAGAACAGACTCCCATACCTCAACCCCCCAGCTTACTCGTGTTGTATCCGCACAACAGTGTGTTGGGGCACTGGCGCAGAGGAGGAAAGGAATAGGAGATTTCTTTCAGACATCAATTTGAAGTTTTATCATTACAAGGTCTGAATCTTAAGAACTAAAAAGAAATTATTTTAATAACCTAAAGAGACAAAAATATTACAGTATTAGATACCACAAAAGGCATATGCTCCCCTGTGGGAAAGAAAGGGATCAATTAAGCCTTACTGGGAATTCTTATTAGCAAGGATAAAACTGGGGCACCTGAGTGGCTCAGTCAGTTAAGCGTCCGACTCTCTATTTTGGGTCAGGTCATGATTTCACTGTTCGTGAGTTTGAGCCCCACATCAGGCTCTGCTCTGACAACATGGAGCCTGCTTGAGAGTTTCTCTCTCCCTCTTTCTCTCTGCCTCTACCCTACTCATGCTCTCTCTCTCTTTCTCTCTCAAAATAAATAAATATACTTAAAAAAGAAATTAAAAAACTCTTTTATGTGTACATACCAATGATCCAAGACTCTTAACTGTAATTATAATACATTAATAATAAGAAAACAATAACATAATTATATTAATGTCTTTTCACTTCATCAGCAAAATGTTCCTTATCTATAAGGAAGGCTTCCTTTCCTGTTTATCTAAGGGCAAAGCTGCTTTTGATCATAACTTAGAACAAAGAATTATTGATAAGCAAAGGATTTGGAGGACTCCATGAATTTGGCAAGGCTTATGGGTTTCTAAATGATGAACATTTTAGTAAGTGAATGGTGGAGGTGGGGAGGTCTCCAGAGAGCCTTGTGCCTTGAAATATAATGAGTTTCTTTGGGGAATAATTCATTAGGAAATGAGAAAGCAAATGCTCTGTCAAGAGGAAGCTTTCGAAACTATTACTCTGTTTTAATCAGCAGGCTTGATTTTCCATTAAGAAATAAGAAAAAATGTTTTCCCTGGCCAGGCAACTCTTTCAACAGGAGGCTTTCTTCATTTTTAATAAGGCAAAGTATTTAGTGGCCCAGAGATTGGTCCACCTCAAGAGGTTTGTAGAATTTCAGAGTCAGGAAAATATGAAACATTTTTAATTATTATAAAAGAGGAAGTTGCTAACCTTCAGCAAGCAGAATTGTCTTACATTTTGGAGCTAGGTGTGTGCCCTTGGAAAAATATATTTACCTCTCTGAGCTTCAATTTTCTCATCCAAGAATGGAAATAAATATACTTCTCAACACTATCACATAGAGGTATTTTTGAGTTTAAAATGACCCATGTAATGTACTTAGCAAAAAAGTGCTAATAAATAGCAGAGCCAGGATTTGAACCCCAGCTGATCTGGCTATAAAACTCAAGTTCTTAATCATTACCCTCTATTGCCCCTACTTCTGAGAGAATTGTCTTGAAGATCACATATGAATGCAAGAATAAACCTATGAAGGGCAATATAAATACAAATTTTAGAGTCTGCCAAGAGAGATCCAGGAATTTATAATCAGAACTAAAGGCTTCCGGTAGTGATTTAAAGAAGAAAAGAAAGTGCTCTGTTAGAGAACAAAAGATATTTCTTTTGTTCACTGCTCTATCTCTGGATCCATAATGCATAATGCTGTTTTATTATATGTATTAGTTTTATTATATGTATTGGTTGAAAGGATGATATATAATCCAACACCTATCAAAGGAAAGAACACCTGTAGATAATACCTATTTTAAGCCCTGTAAAGGTGGCGACATCATTATTCTTAAAGGTTTAGCCCACATAAAAAATATCTACACTTTAAGGAACTTCTTTATAGATGTTGATTATGTTGAACTTAGCATATTATGTGAACAATAGAAAAAATGATTTTAGAAGATATTATGACTTAATGTACAAAAGTAATATACACTTTTAGAAAGAAGTTATTCAGTTTTTCCTTACCTAATCACATATATTAATTAAGAGTAAATTACAATTAGTTCTGATAAATATCTCCCCTTTTCCAGTCTTTAGGCAGGCTCCTCTAAGCCCTCTAAGCCTGGACTGTGATATCTATTTTAGCAAGAGTCTTGCTAAGACTTAGTTCAGCAAGAATTCCCCCACCCTGTACCCACCCCAATATCTGATCAAATTATTCATCCTTCATCATCCCCACAGCTGAAATTTGATCACCCTGGATTACCTTAAGCAAGAATACTGTCAGATCTGGTTACCAAGGATCTTCCAAGTCATGTTTTCCTTTAGTGATTTTCCATCCACTGGACCCTAGGGAACAACTTGTACCTCATGGCTTGCTTCAGTTCTATTAATCAGATGTACCTCCTCCTTCCCATGTCAGGGCTTTATGTATGTAGCTCCCCTCAATTCATCTTTTCCTATTTAGGATCCATCAGATTTCAGCTCAGAGGTCACCTCCTCGAAGAATCATCTTTCTAAGACATCAGACTATATCAGGTCATCTTGCTATAGGTTCTCAATGTACACTAAACATTAAAAGCATGCATCACGGTAATGATAGATTTCCACTCCTGTTCTTTGGTGGTGGTGGTGGGGTCAATCCATTAAAACCTGGGTGGCTCAGTCAGTTAAGTGTCCAACTTTGGCTCAGGTCATGACCTCATGTTCTGTGAGTTTGAGCCCCACATTGGGCTTTCTCCTGACAGCTCAGAGCCTGGAGCCTGCTTTGGATTCTGTGTCTCTCTCTCTGCCCCTCCCCCTCTCACACTCTGTGTCTCTCTGTTGACTGTTCCAACCTGGCCAGAAGGTCGGTGGATCGTCGCAGGTTCCTGAGGAGGGAGTAAGAATTGGGGGCAGGGGGCACAGAGAATGGAGAATGATCAAGCCTCTGTTTATTGAGAAAATACCCACACCTATAAAGGGTTCAAGGCGGGAAGCTGACCTAGGTTGGTTGTTAGGAAACAGGGTCAAGTGATTTTTAGGAAAAGGCTAGGGTAAAGGGGAAACCAAAACTGCAATTTCAAACACAGCATCTAAAGGATCAGTAAGAAAGCCCAGACTTGCTGTCTGCAATGCTGGGCAGGGGAGCGATTAACACCACTTTTGCCTAAATGCGGTTGATCTTTGTTCTACTGGCTCTCCAGTCTGGCTGTCTCCAGTCCCTGAATTGGGAATAGCACTTCCCTGGCCTGCAGGCAGTTAATCTTGTTTTTCTGGCAGCTCCCCACAGGAAGTGACACTTCCGTGCCTGAGGTGGCCAAACTTGGCAGCTCCCTACACTCTGTATCAAAAATAAATAGAACATTAAAAAAACTTGAAGCTCCATGATGTAAATGATATACAGGTATGCCACATTTTGCAAATTCCTTTATTCAACTGAAAATGCAAAAAAAATATACGCTAAGATTTGACCCAATGCTTTTGTCCATACTGTGCACATTTCTCCTCTTCCTGTATCTCCACCCTTCTCCATATCCTGTCTGCCATTTTTTAAGTGTCTACAACATATCAGGGAACTAGCGACATGTTATGTATACTATCCCTTAACTCTTAGAATAATAAACCAACCTAAGCAATTACTACCTTCTGATTTTAGCAAACTAAATCCTAGAAGTCCAATCACTTAAACCATACAACACAAGAAGCAGGTATTGTAAGTAGAATTGGGGACACAGGTCTGCAGAGTGTCCAGTCCATGTCATTATCTATCCAACCTCCATACACTGGGTTTTGTCTCATCTATTGTCCAGACAACCTTGGAACACTACTCTTGTATGCATCACTTTTTGGGTGCATACATCATCACTTGCCTGTTACGTTGATTTGGAGGGTCACAAGATTAAAAATTCTGGCACAACAGGGGATATATTTTACATTCCTTTCATACTTTCCTCCTAAGCCAGAAGGGCCTTGTGCCAGAAGTAGATTTTTGATGCCTGTGTTACTAAAGAATCACAAAATGTGACAGCAAGAAGCTAACTTGGTAATCTGGTCCTGTCTCTCATTTCAGAAATAAGAAACATAGTCTCAGATACAGTACCCATCTAGCCCAGGGACACTGCTAAATAGTTGGCAGAGAATTTAGAAGTTAAAACACTGAAGTTTAAATTTTCTGTTGTACTGTTGCAACCCACTCCCTGACTGGTGAGTGAACGATAAGAGAAATGAACTTATTGTTTTTAAATAAATGATGTCACTTCTCAGACCATCTAACCTTTAGGGAATGCCTAGTGCTATGTAGGTGCCCTGTTTCCGATTAATGTCAAAGAAGGTTTTAACCAGGAAGGAAAAAAAGGAAGAATGAGAGCCACATGCTCCTGTTACTTTTCACCCAAAGTCATGGCATTTTATTGCCCATTTGAGCATCAAAGAGCATCTGAAATATGGCCTACCATGGTTGTGCTTACCAAGCATTATGTGAGAACAAGTCTTGTCTGTCTTGGTGCAAGCCCTTTACCCTCTCTGGAGTCATCCAAACTCACTTCTCTGGCTGAAACACTTGAAACAAGTAGACAGACTCTCTTGTTTTCATTTCAAGGATAAGTTTTATAGTTCTAAATCCTTTCTGTAGCCATAGTTTCATGAAAATTTATGAGACCAAAAAATGCCTACAACTAAGTAGTGTGTCTCTGGATGGCAGCTGCTGCAAATGACACAGAACTTATTCTTCATGTTGTGAACTGGGCCAAAAGCCTGCCCTAAAATCTTGGGCTTCATCCAAGTGCCCTCTCAGGGACCCACCATGGCATAGAGTGCAGGCACCATTGGTTCCCCAAACCTTGCATCCGTCAGCAGCCTTCCTCAGCCGCATCCTTCATATCCGGCAGGGTCACTAGCCTACAGATGATAGGATTCTTTAAACATTTTTTTTAATGTTTTATATTTATTTTTGAGAGACAGAGAGAGACAGTGTGAGCAGGGGAAGTTCAGAGAGAGAGGGAGATACAGATTCTGAAGCAGGCTCCAGGCTCTGAGCTAGCTGTCAGCACGGAGCCTGACGCACAGGGGCTCAAACCCATGAACCGTGAGATCATGACATGAGCTGAAGCCAGATGCTTAACTGACTGAGTCACCCAGCCACCCCCAGATGAAAGGATTCTTATGACAATTCCTTATTTAGACTGGGGTGACTATTTCTTTGAGTTACTGGAAGCTTAGGAGTCAAGGAAAGGTAATATGGATTACCTTATTAAAATAAATAAAGTTTTCAGTAGTACATGATAAAGACACTAGACTTTTGATATCCTCTCAGAGAAGAGAATCATTTGATTTGTTATATGTCTTGTAATGGTTTTATCAAACTAAAGTGAAATATATATATTTATATATCTACAGATATATGTAATATATATTTGCCTAGATCAAGATATATGTATATATTCTTTGTTAATATGAGAAATGAGAAAATAATATATTTATGTAAATAGCACTCATTTGAATGATAAAAAGAGAAAATGAGCATTCTCATGAAATATATGGGGGAACGTTCTATTTTACAAATAATCAAATTAATGTATGTTAAAACAATGAGGCCATATTTCACGGCTATTACACAGATGAACTTTTAAAATAAATCACAATTGTCAAAGATCATAAAGATGTGGTAAAACGTATAAGATCAAGCAATTTGGGACACAACCCTAGTGCGGGTCTACCACTTTGAAAAGCAATATATCAAATGCATATCAATGGAAATAAAGGTATCTCAGTAATCCTATTCTCAGAAATTATTCTGGAAAAACTATTCATTTAGTTTTGTTTTTCTTTCAATCAAGACACCGACTGCATGACATGAAATTAAAAAAGCAAACTGTAAAACTCTATGTTCATAGTGATTACAATCATGCAAAAATATATTTGCCTAAATTTTTATGTAAACATAGTGTCCTTTAATGATTTTAAGCATGTGGCATGAGGAATGTCTTCTAATTTTTAATACTATGTGGTTTATGGGGAAAAATAAACTGAGCTAGATTCTATAGGCTGAAAATAAATTACTTTTTTCATTGTAGAGGGTGGGTACCTAGACACTGAAGACCATGGGGTTAGATGTCAGTAGAACAGGTAACTTTGTGGATTCCCTTCCTTTGGAGGCTGGACACTTTGGAAAAATAATTTATACTCCCTCAGTGCCAGTTTCTTCTTATGTAAGATGGAGATCATTGTTTTGCAAAGCTATGAAGATTCAGTGAAATAAAGTCTTTATCACTTCACAAAATTCCCGGCCTATAATAAGTATTCAAAAAATAGAGTTTTGTTTTTGTTTAAAGTTTCATATTTTGGCAACAACCATTTTTAGGTCATAAAAACACTATCCAGTAAGTATTTTAATGCCAGACTGTCCAAACAAAAAATAAAACAAAAAACAAATGTGCATCAGGAATAAATCTGATAAAACTATTCCATTTTGGACCTTACCAACACAGCATTATTTAATGTAATTTTTCCCCACTTTCTTTCAGGTACTTAGAATTTTGAAGGACACAAAGTTATTGGAAAAGAAATGCTTTTACAAAATCAATCTATGTCCATATCTACATGCGAAGAGAAGCATTCAGAAATTACATCAAGTGTGTCACATTTTTTATAGAAATAAAATATCTGAATAGATGACATATTACAAACTACTCTCCTTCTCTTCCCCATCTCATAACTCATACCTACATCTGTGTCCATACTCGATTTCCTGTGTCTATACTCGATTTCATCTCATATCTTATACCTGTATCTGTGTCTACACTCGACATACTGAAAGAGTTAATCTTCCCTCTCCTCTTTCCCACCCAGTTCCACCAAAGGAGTGAGCAGTTTACTCTTTTTTTGATTCCCAGTGGGGTCTGGCCTATTTCATGTGGCACAATGAATGTAGGTTCCAAAGGATCCTACTGATCCACATATTATAGAGAACTTCTAATATAAAAGTGCACAGAGATAACTTTTCGATTTTCAAATGTCCAGTTTTAACTTGAAAGCTGAGCACATTTGCTCTAGGAAGACATAACAATGGCTCCCCAACATTGTTCCTCTTTTCAGTGTAACCACATTTAAAAGGAATTCAGTTTCTTTAACAACAAAAGTATCCCAAGGACTCAAGGTCCTCAGTGTTCACATCTCAGAAAGACTCCATGTGAGCAAAGCCACTGTAGTTTCTTTTGAACATTTCATTGTTGCCTCTCAGCCTGTTGGGTGGAGGACAATCTGTCTGACTTGAAACAGGGGGTGAAACAGAGGAAAAATCTATGAGATTTATCACCTTCCCTTCATGATGTGCCTTGGCAGCAAAGTGACCGAGGCAGTGAAGAAACATTATTGTGTGCATAACAATTTAATGAGTTCTTGGTGACTTTGGTCTCCAGTGAGCATTTCATGGGGAAATTTCTCTAATGGGTGGCTTTTATGGGTACATCTTTCCCTGAACCCCCAGGAGAGCTTGAAACAATTTTGAGAAGTGAATGTGAACTCCAATCAGAATTTCCTCCTTCTACTTACAAACTATGGCTGGTAAGTAGAAAACTTTTTTCCATAAAGGGAATTTCATCTTTCTTTAGGAATAGTAGATCAAAATATTCACATTTTGAGTTATCTGTCTTCAATGAACAATTCATTTAAAAAGTATGTGCAATCCTATATGAACCAATTACTGCCTCCATTTCAAAAGATGCCTCAAAGAGATTTGTTGAGTGGTTATCTGCTCTACCATTCATTCATTCATTCATTCATTCATTCATTCACTCAGCATTTATTCACTAGGTGTCTATTATGTGCCAGGCACTATACTAATGAATGAAAAACATTTTATTTTCTTTTCTTTTAAAAATGTTTTTAATGTTTATTTAGTTTTGAGAGAGAGACAGAGTGCAAGCAGGGGGAGGGTTAGAGAGAGGGTGAGACGCAGAATCTGAAGCAGGCTCCAGGCTCCAAGCCATCAGCACAGAGTTTGACACAGGACTTGAACTCCCAAACCATGAGATCATGACCTGAGCTGGAGGCTTAACCGACTGAGCCACCCCGGTGCTCCAAAAATGTTTTTAAGCAAAACAAGCAAACAATAATCCCTGCCTTTGTGAAACATTCACTCCAGAAGAAGGAAGCAAAAAATAAAGAGACAACATAAAAACCCATAAACAATATGTTAGAATTGCAGGTGTTTGGCAGAATAGCTGAGCCATGAGGACAAGCAGCGCAAAGGCCATGAAAGCATGCTTGACGTGAAAACAAGACACAGTCAGCGTGTCTGGAGCAGAGTGGATGAGGAGGAAAGTGACAGGACAGGAGGTGAGACAGGTCAGTAGTGCCATGAAGTCACTGTTAGGGTTCTGGTTTTCACTCTAAGAAAGTGGGGAGCCACATGAGAGTTTGGGAAGAGGAGCTGCATTATCTGACTTCTATGTCAAAAGGATCACTTTGGGTGCAGGGGTGGGATATTATCGAGCGCTGGATCTTCTAGAAAGATGTGCCTCATACCGCCATCTCAGAGGAGCTGTCTTACCATGGCACTTCTTTTTTTAAATTTTTTAATGTTTATTAATTTTTGAGAGACAGAGAGAGAGCATGAACAGGGGAGGAACAGAGAGAGAGAGAGGGAGACACAGAATCCAAAGCAGGCTTTAGGCTCTGAGCTGTCAGCACGGAGCCCGATGCGGGGCTTGAACTCACAAACCATGAGATCATGACCTGAGCTGAAGTCAGAAGCTTGACCGACTGAGCCACCCAGGCGCCCCATCACCAAGGCACTTCTAATACATCCAGGTATTTGACCACATTTATTGAATATTAGCATTCTTGAAAGAGACAGAAATACAAAATGAGTAGTATCTTGTCATATTTTGCCTCCCTAGCATTCAGAAATCTCTCCTATTTGGGAAAACTTCCTTTATATGAGCCTTTCAGTGTGACAGAGTGTCTCATCTTTCCTCCTGTAAAGTTCAGTCAAACATGCCATGTGTAAGTAATGGTAGAGAGGGTGACATTTATATTCTGTGCTCATGTGTAAAAAAAAAAAAAAAAGAAAGAAAGAAAGAAAAAGAAATCTCATTGGCTTCTAACTGGAACTCTGACCAAATTCAACCATCTGCTTAGAGAAGACAAATTATTCCATCCTCCTCCCACTGAAGTTTACTTAAGTAAGGCTTAAGTTATCATAAGCTTATTGTCTTTTTATTTTTACCAAACTCAAGCATCATTATTTCATTTGCTATCTGATCAATTTGTATAAACACTCTGGTTTTCAGTGTTTCTCTCTCCTCTCCCTCCCCTTTCTCATCTCTCCGGACAACAGGTCAAGGATGAACTGCAAGAGACTTATGTTCCCAGATAGTTTTCATATTGTCTTGATTTAAGAAAAGTATTTCCTGGGTATAGGTCTCTGTCTGACTTGGAATTCTTGTGTGTAGTTGGTCTGTGTGGTCAATAGGCCTCCTGCAATGGCATTTACTGAAGTGTGGCAAGTTCTGTCTGGCCTTTTGGACATGATGCTAACACGTGATCATGAGTCTGCACTGCCTCATGCACATGGCTGCTCTGATCTCCTTAGAGTTCTGAGCACTTCTCTATCCTCAAAGGCAACAAGGAACTCTTGACTGCTCTCTCCAAATCTGGCTCTAAGATGTGGAACAATATGAGGCTAACCTCAAGTCCATCCACTTAAGGGTCTCCCCTGGATACTCTCTTTTCTCATGGTGCCATGTGCAGTGTGTCTGAGTCTTCCAATCTCCTGTCTAAGCTCAGAGATGGAGGTCTTACCCCATGTTTTCAGAATTCCCAGCCTCATTCTCTCAGTCTGTTTCTCTTTCTTTGTTCTATTTTTTTCTCCTTCTCTTTCTCCTCTCTCCTCCCCTCCTTCAACTTCTCTGTCTTAATCACCTCCTTTTCATAACATCTTTAGGTCCTGTTTTCTTAGCCTTGGTGATTATCATGTAAACCTAGCTGTGGAATTCCCAGAAAAATCCCCTTCTCTCTCACCAAAGACAGTTTTGGGTTTTGTTTTACCCACACTAAAAGCACTTGCTCAGTCTCCCTGTGAACTTAGAAACAAAAATCCAAAGTTCAGGGTTGGGATCTAGGCTGGACTGCTCCTCCCAAGATAATCAATGCCTTCATTGCAGTTGCTGGAGAGCCAGCCATAGGCAACCAAGGACACTAAGATTTTCAAATATGTTATTATCCATATACTAATAAGACTAACAGGTCCCTTCTACCAATATTTACTTTAATAAAAATAAGAATAGAAAAATAGAATACATTTGTTGAATGTATTATTAGTTAGTATGTTTTCACTAGATTTGTTATAATCTACACACCAAAGTATGTAATGCTGATTATGAAAAATATAGAATGACTTAAAAAAAAAATCCTGAGGCTCAGAAGCCCTAAATTTGCCCACAGTCACATGGCTAAGGAGCGTTGGAGGAGGCATGATGCCTGAGCAGTGCTGGCATCCTTTCAGAGGGCCATAGTGCAGAGGCTTTTTAAAAATTAAAGGCTCTGAGAGGTCCAGTCAGAGGTAAAGTTTCCTGTTTAAGTGTATTTAATAGTATTCCCCATGTGTTTTACTGTAGAATGGGAATATCAAATTTAAAGACTACAGGTGAGGGGCAAGTTTCTCCTGCTCCTCATGGTTGCATGGGGCTAGAAAACAATGCTGGACCAACAGCAGCAATACATCAGGAGAGCCGTTCACTCGGCAAAGACTGGCAGAGTGCATACAAATGCAGTCATTCTACTAAGAACCAGAAACCTAAAGAGAGGCAAGATCCCCTCCCCACCGGAGGCTCTGAGTCAAGGGTTCTCTACTTCCATTGGAGAAATTGGTTCTCAAACTTAAACAGGGGCTTGTTAACACACAGATTGCTGAGTCCCACCTCCACGATTCTGATTCTGTGGATCCTGGGGTGAGAGTTGGGCAAGGACGGAGGGAAGGGGGAACTGAAGAATTTGGATCTCTACCAAGCCCCCAGGTGATGCTGGTGCTACAG
Source organism: Suricata suricatta (assembly GCF_006229205.1). Lineage (NCBI taxonomy): Eukaryota > Metazoa > Chordata > Mammalia > Carnivora > Herpestidae > Suricata > Suricata suricatta. The sequence continues at coordinate 19,895,587 of NC_043710.1, read as the reverse complement.
GTCCTAGCTGTTTCAGGATCCTGGGGAGAAAAGGAGTTTCATGATTCCCAGAAAAGAAGTTCAATGTTGTAATCTTGACCTACTGGCACTGCTATGTCCATGGTAATATAATAAAAGCCACAACTATTTGTCTTTCTGGCCATAGATGCACTGGCATATTACATTCATCGCTGTCTTTTCACCCTTGCAACAAATCAATAATAGATTTGTTGATCAGTAATTGGTGCTCAATTTGAGAGCCTCAGACAAGTCAGGAGTTGACGCAGCACACATAAAATATAAGGTGCAAAGCTGGGATTCAAACCTTCCCCTGTTTTTCCAGAGTTGCGGTATTTTTCATTCTGCCTCACTGCTGAGACCAGTTCATTTGATGATAGTGGTGGGAGGTGGCCACATGGGAGACAAGTGGCTTGTTAAGTATCAGGAAGCCTCGATAAATAATTGATTGAATTCCTTTTTTTCCCCCTTTCTTCCCGCTCATGAGGAAAGTACCTCATCTGTTAAAAGACTGCAGCTCAGACATTGCTGACAGAAGGGAAAAGGTGGCTCTCTATTCCCTGGAGCCTGGGAACATCTTCCAACACCTGAGTGGCTTCTGGAATTCAGCTTTCAGCTCCACCCCCACCGCTCCCTTGGCCCCAGAAGAGAAGGTGAAAGGCCACCAAGACAGCAGCACCGTGGCTGTGGGGAGGATTGTGTGTCAGCAGCACCACCAGCAGGAGAGCAGGAACACGGACCTCCTTCTGTGCTGCCTGCCTAATCCCCCCCACCAGAGCTGGTTGTCATGGTGACAAGGGCATAGCGTGCAGGTGCCTTATTGTGACTGAGACACGTGTGAGTCAGATGCCGGGAAGAATTAAAGAGGCTCTGCAGCTGCCCAGAGCAGCTCCAGCAGGAGGGCTCTGAATCCTGTGGTGCTTTAAGCCGAGGACTGAGAATTGAGAAGCCTGAGCAAGTGCAGGAACCCAAGTCACATCTGAGAGAAGGCCAGGCCCCCAGCCTGTGTGGCTCTGGCTGGTTGGAATCTTCTGTTGCGGCCCCAGATTTGTCAGGGTCGATTTGAAGAGGTCCTTCCCAACCTCAGGAGAAGTACCTATGTTGTTCTACTCCTTCCTCTCCTACCAACTCTTCCTTTTGTAGCGGCAGCTTAGGAATGAGCTAGAAGGCAGAACCGAATTCACTCCATCTTGCTCTATGAAATCAAAGTGATGTGGCAAAAAATAGGGAAAGGGCTTGAAAACAGCAAGCATGTTTTCTAGTGTGTGTGTGGGGGGGGGGGGTTCTCCTTTGAAAAACAGGTCCGAGTTTCCAAAGTATTGAGGAGTTCTCATTTCGGCTGCGTTTCTGGGCGGTTTGCAGGGGGGTAAAATGGTGCCCTGAATTGGCATCCTACCGCTCTAGGCTTCTCTGCAGCCCTCCTGCATGCAGGGCTGCCAATCTGTTTGCCCCTCACCCTTCCGACTCTACCCTCCTCTCTCCAGTTCTATCAATGGCAGCAACATTAATATTAATGAAAGGAATTAATACAGATTTCCCAGAAAAGGAAAACAGAATCACAAAAGACTGAGCAAAATTAGTGTCCTAGGTGTTTGGTTAACATTTTTTCATTAAATCCAGACAATGTAGCACTCAGAGGTATGAGCAACCATTTCCATTTTCCAGATACCGGACTTCCAAGAGTTTAAGCAGTATGCCTTACATCAAAAACAGAACATAGATTCATATTTAGATCTTTATTGTCACCAAACTTCAGGTTATTGTTTCTTTTTTTCTACTACAAGGCCACATCACAATGTCCCTCAAAAAGAAGAAAAAAGAACTCTCTTCTTTCCTCTGGTAATTTTAACATTTAACTGGTAAGAGTTAGAAATCTTCTTGCTTTTTGGAGCCACATCTCAGGGCTTTTGTCCCAGTTTTTATCATTAATAACCAATATTTGTTGAGTAATTTCTCCTACGTCCATTTCATACCCCTATCCCATAGGAAGTACGTTAAAGATCATTATCAACAGTGCGAATCTGTACTTCAGGACATCATCTGCCCAAAGTCCCACAGTGGCTATAGATAGGTCTTAGCCAGGATGTGAAACCAGGCCTGTGTGTTTTCAGAGTAGAACACTTTCTTTTTTTTAAATTTACAGTTTATTGTCAAGTTGGTTTCCATATAACACCCAATGATCTTCCCCACAAGTCCCCCCTCCATGATCATCACCCCCTTTCTCCTTTCTCCCTCCCTTTTCAGCCCTCTGTTTGTTTTCAGTATTCAAGAGTCTCTCATGATTTGCCTCCCTCCCTCTCCTTAATTCTTTCCCCCCCTACCCCTTCCCATCGTCCCCTGTTAGGTTTCTCCTGTTTCACCTATGAGTGAAAACATATGGTATCTGTCCTTCTCTGCCTGACTTCTCTACCTGACATCCACTTTGCTACGAATGGCCAGATTTCATTCTTTCTCATTGCCATATAGTATTCCATTGTATAGATAAACCACATCTTCTTGATCCATTCATTAGTTGATGGACATTTAGGCTCTTTCCATGATTTGGCTATTCTATGCTATGAGGGAAAGGTCTTGCAAGTTTCCTAGGCGTGAGGACAAAAAAGGGAAGAGATGTTATGTATCTCTCCCTAGTTCGTTCCCACCAAAATAAAAGCTAAACCACTTGGGTTTGGGACTTAAACAAGGGCATTTCAAGAAGCATAAGAGCCCTTCTTGTGCCATATTCTAAGCATTGTTTGGTTTTGTCTGTTTAAATTCTGGAATGTTCCCAGTGTCTATTGTTTGGGGTTAGATACTTAGATATGGGCAACCCAAGTCTGCAACTGAAATGACTTTCACAAAAGCTTTCCTTCCAGGATGTGTTTGATAGAGATCAATGCACTTAATATTCATTTCAGGCTAATTAGCTAAAGCAAGGGTCCCATGAGCAACCACAAGCCAGGAGAAGGGACAATTCCGGACAGCTATGTCTAATTCCTCTTTAAATGCTAATAGCTTTGAGATTATTCTATTAACAGGCAGAATCAGAAAAGGAATAAAAGGGCCTGTTTCATTTAATAAAGGGATCACCAAATGGATAGGAATGTTTGTAACAGCCTGAGTAATTATCTATTCATTTAGGTCAAACTACTGTGGGTAACAGGAAAACATAACTAAGAAGAGCAATCCGATTTATGCACAGCCTGTGGTGGGGCCTCATTACACAACAACCCCTGATCCCTATACTTCCACATTCCTGACAGAAAACAGATCAGCTTTACAACGGAGAGTGAAGACCTTTCACCATGGAGTCCCAGAACCCTGAGTCAAACATTTCGAAGGTGACAAACAAAAGCTATGTTCTAATGCAACACATGTTACATAAACAATATGTTTGGGGAAAGAGGCAAAGGAGGCTAGACCTAGACACTAAAGTGTCATCTAGAAAACCAGAAAGACTTGTGTTTGAACCCTGGCTTCTCTTTAGTAACCCAAAAACACCCTCCCCCAGGCTGCAACTATTTATTGGAACATTAATCAGGCAAATTAATCTCACTGTTTTAAGTCTTTGCTTTTTTATTTCTTAAAAATAGGCATAATCATAGTGTCAAGCTCGCGAAAGCTGCTGTAAGGATTAAGAGAGATACTATATGTGCAAAGAGACTAGATCAGAGTAAATGTTCAAAAGATGGTCATAATGTTACCTGTCAGAGACACCTCAAGGGTCCAAGGGTAAAGTGATTAATTTAATATTCTGGGTACTTGTTGTTCAAGAATGATCCATCCAACAAGGAAGTTCTTCCAAAGGAGATGGATTATATTTTTGTTAGGTGACAGATGACATCAGTCTATTCTTAGAGTTTTAATTTTTGGCTTTCACAAATATTTTCCAGGCACTGGGTGGGTGGGCGGGGGAGCTGGTGAGAATAGCTACGTATATGTGCTCTAGCTGAACAGGCAGAAGTTAGCAAAGGTCTTCCAGTTGAACGCCTGTTGTCACGTGTTCTGCCTTGGCCAGCAATGGCTGCGGAATCACCAGAAGAACATCTCAAAAATGCAGATTCTGGGTCCTAATCCAGATCTGCTGAATCAGAATCTCCAAGACATAATACCAAGGAATCTGCCTTTTCTAAAATTTCTCAAGACACCAGGACATACTCTGTGGGCTAGAGTTTGGAAACCTATGGGCTAAGCAAGTGCGTTAAACTGAGCCCACTGCAATATCACATTTGTGATGAGGACCTTTCTGAGTACATTCTATAAGCCATCTTGCACTCATGTCTCAAGAGGAATAGATCTGAGGCCCATTTACATTCACTTCATGAAACACCAAGTGCCTATGTGCCCTCTTCTGGCTTTCCTCCACTAATAAGCTGTAAGAAAATGGGAAATAAAAGATGGTTCTTAATGGTGACTTTCTTTCTACCCCATCAGGCCTCCTCTGCCTTGACCCATCTCTTGCCTACAAGTGGGAAAACAGAGACTATAGCTGGAGCTTTTAAGCAGATATAAAATGCACCCAGTTATCATGACCAGCAACTTAGGTGTGACTGACTTCTGCTGCAGATGGCCACTGTAGCATATTAATACAGCAAGAATCAGACTGAAACTTATTCTAGAAGTTTCACAGTGACTTCAGATGGTAAAAATAAATATATCCAAGGGCATAATTACTAGGTCATAAGTCAGGTAGATACGTTTAGCTCAAGCAAATATTGCCCAACACTTTCCCAAGGCAATTCAACCAATTTGTACTCCCCCCCCAGCATATATGAGTGTTTCAGTTCTTCCATATCCTCATCAAAATATGGCCTTTTCATTTTCTCTAAATTTAGCCATTCCAGTGAGTGTTTAGTGGGATTTTGTTGTGGTTTTAATTTGCATTTCCTAAGGCACAGTCATTTCACATGAAGTGTCTATTAGAGTGTTTTACTTGTAACTCATCAATTTCACTTCTAAGCATATGCCCAAGAGTACATATGTCCACCAAAAGACATATATAAGCAGCTTTATGTATAATAACCAAAAGCTACAAATAACCTAAAACTCCATCAACAGAAGAAGAGATAAATAAATTGGAACTATATATACAATGGAATACACAAAGAAGAAAAACAAAAACAACTAAATTATGCAACATCATGGGTACACCTCACAGATACTACATTGAGGTATTAAAACAATGAGTATTCACAGTATAATTCCATTTATATGAAGGTCCCAGCCATAATTAGTAGAGACAGAATTTGGAATAGTAGTTAATGCTTCATGGATGCATGTCTTTTAAGGTTCCACATTTAGGAAGATCCTGTGCTTTGGTTTAATGCTCTGTTCTCACTGTTTTGAAATTCATAATATTTTTTGACAAAGGGCCACACTTTTTCATTTTGGACTTTGAGCTGTATGTTAAGTATTTGACTAAAAAAGGTCATAAGGGAGCCTCCTGGGTGCTGGAATGGGGTTGTAGTTACACAGGTATATGTATATGTTAAAGTCCATTGAGCTAGAGACATAAGATTTGTGCACTTCACTGCATGTAAGTTATAACTTAATAGATTAAACTTTAACAAAAATGTGAAAGAATAAATAGAACATATAGCAACATGAAGAGCAAACTTACCAGAATTGCCAGAGGCTCTGGTGTATGGCTCTGGGGAGAATTCCAACCATAAGTGACTCTAGCTGCAAGAAAAAGCAGGGGAATGATGAATATTAACATACACTTAGCATCTACTCTGTGTCAGGCACTGCAGAAATCACTTTACATGTGCTTAATCATTAAATCTGAACAGTAGGGGCTCCTGGGTAGCTCAGTCAGTTGAGCATACAGCTTTGGTTCAGATCATGGTCTCATGGCTCCTGAGTTCGAGCCCCATGTCAAGCTCTGTGCTCACAGCTCAGAGCCTGGGGTCTGCTTAGGATTCTGTGTCTCCATCTCTCTCTACCCCGCCACTGCTCATGCTCGCTCTCTCTCTCTCAAAAAATAAGCAAACATTAAAAAATTTTAAAAATCTGCACAAGAATCTTATAAGATAGATAACATTAGCCTCAATTAATAGGAGGAAAAGGGGGTCCAGAGGAGTTAAGTGACTTGTCTAATAATAAACAGTATGTGAGTGGCCAAATGGAATCTCAAACCCAGATCCATCCACTTTATAGACACATCCTTTCAAAACTATTATGCCACCGCAACTTGTAAAAATCTTCTGGTCAGGTACTGGGGAGGTAAAAAAGCTGACCACATTCCAAAAATATTTCAATATGACAAAATTATTCAGAGGCCGCATGCAATATGGAGAAATCCCTTTCCTGCCCTTAGCAGGATGCCATGTCCTCCCAGAGCATGAGATCTGATTTTTACCCGGTGAACATAAATGCAGGTATTAGTCCTAGAAATAGAATTACCATCTCAAGTATTTGACTCAAGGACTTGGTTAAGCCTCTGATTCTTAAGCTTGCTGATGGGCCATAAGAAATAAGCATTGTTATGTGACCTTCAAAACATGACAGATGAGTAGCAAAATAAATGATTCATTTAATGGATTTAGATATACAGGGCCTTCCCATGCTTCAGCACTGAGGTCTTATTTATGGCCTGGTCTTAACTGAGTTTCTTTGTGTGCAAGCTTTGAAAAACCATTATGGTCAAAACCTTTCTCAGGATTTATTAGAATGCTTTGAAAATTTCTGTGTAGAGAACAGAAGCAGCCAAACTATTATGTCTGTTGCATGAATACAAAAAAAAATCCCCTTAAAACAAACTTGTGAATGTTTGACACTGTGGAAATGTAAGAATGGAAAATAATCTCTATTAATCTGGCATAAAAGTATGCTTATCTAGGGTTTCACAAGCCCTATACATAGTTTTTATCCAATGGATTACTCAATAAACATGTATTTGAGAATCTTTATATACAGTGTCACTATGCTAGAAATTTTTAGGCATATGGGGTGTACATTTGGTCTTTTCAAAAGCAAGTGTAAGGATATTATATAACATGGGTCCTACATGTCCCTAGTATAAAAGATGATGCAATAAATTAATTTTTTAAATTGTTTTAAATGTTTTATTTATTTTTGATACAGGCAGAGACAGCATGAGAGGGGGAGGGGCAGAGAGAGAAGGAGACACAGAACTGGAAGCAGGCTCCAGGCTCTGAGCTAGCTGTCAGCCCAGAGCCTGACGCGGGGCTCGAACCCACGAATGTGAGATCTGACCTGAGCCGAAGTCGGAGGCTCAACCAGCTGAGCCACCCAGGTGCCCCTATGATGAAATAAATTAAAACATTGTAGCATCAAGAGAAGGGATGACAGGAGAAGACATACCATACCTCCTTATCTTCCTCAGGAAAAGTTAGTGATTGCCAGAAACATACTGGATTTGCCGAATAATATAAAATTAACTATATGGTCAGGCAGTTCCTATTATTTTGTTCTTGTTATTATTGTTTTCTTTCAGGTTGTATTAGAGACTATCCATTTTGATCTTTAACCATGTCTACCTCTCATCTGTATCTCTAACTCATTGTGCTTCACCCTCCTCTTTTCTCACCTTGATCAGAAATCTTGAGAGAGATTATCTTTAAAACCCAGAAGGATATGAAATACATGTGTTCCAGCTCAAGACCAAAGACAATGGCACATATGCCTTTTCCAAATATTTTAGTCTCCTTTTGGATAAAGGGGGATGAAAATTCACAAAGTATCAGGTAGAAATGTTTTGGGGATCTGAGACAAAATCACAGCACTGAGGAAAATAGCCGGCTGTTGGTTTAAATCCTGATCCCACACAAGATAAGCCTCTTTCCAGCAAAGCCTTAAAAAAATTCCCATCAGCCTTTCAGAAGAAAAAACACACTAGGCTCAGGCAAAGAAAGGAATGAATGAATAAATGAAGGAAGGAAGGAAGGATGGAAGAAAGGAAGAGAGGGAGGGAAAAAGGATAAAGAAGAAGAGAAAGAGAGAGAGGGAGAAAGGCAGCATTGCATGATCTTTGTTCTCAGAGTTAAAGAAGAAATATTGAACCACCTTAGTTTAAAAATTAGGCTTTCAATATAGAAATGGACATAGTGTAGAAACAGAATAGATACGGCAATAAACTAACATTTATTAAGCACTTATGATGTACCAGGCACCATTCCAAGCTCTTCATGTTTTAACTCATTTACTCCTCATGACAATCCTGAAAAGTGGTACTATAACCATGGCCACTTTAAACATGAAGGAAATGAGGCAAAGATTGCCTAAGTAAAATGTCTAGTCACATCATATGCTTATAAGTAATGAAAGTGAAATTCAAACCCAGGCAGACTATCTCCAGACTTCTCACCAAGGGCAGTGAAACTATGGAAAGCTTTGGAAATAAAACAACAGAACTATAGAAAAACATACCTAAGATGAACAATAAGCCTCCCCAGTGTAGCTGTCTTTACTATGGTACCTGGCTACCTCAATTATCGAGGGAGGCCATGACCACTGAGTTTGGAACAGGGTGAGAATCATGTCAGTGGAAATGGTCCAATTATAGATAAGAAAAGTGAGGCTGAAGATCAGGGGATTCTTTCTAATCTGCACAGCTAGGACTAGAACCTGGATACTCTAAACTCTCGGACCTATGTGCTTTCTATACCGCCACACTCACTGACACAGCAGGTCCTAAGGCCTCTTTCCTCTGCTCCGTTCTCCTACCGTCTCCCAGCCACATGGCCTGTCATCGCACAATCAACGTGCTCGCCACAAGGCAAAGACAGAATCGTCGAAGCTTAGAGAAGTAATGTCCCTAGATATGACCTGGAAAACCCTGTGTCCTCCAGACTTGTTTTATATAGATGAGAGGACTGAAGCGTAGAAAAACGACATTTGTCACAAACTCATTTTTATATGGTAGCCAATTGGGAGCTAACTTCTTCCAATTCCTACCACAGTTTCTTTCCTAAAGGCTGCATCATCCTGGACATTCACTTTTACATGGAATAAACCATTCATCACCAATGGCATGTATTGGATCATATGTGGATAATCCCCCACATATGATTTTTACACTGAATGCTCACAAAGACTCATGAGAAACATATGATGCTTCTTGCTTTTCTAATTTAGGATCATTAGAATCCCAGATCTAATCACTACAAACTCAGTGCTGTCTCTAATCTGCCAGGGCTGTCTCCCTACTCTTTAGCACTACAAGTATTCTTGATCAGATTTACTGGCTCAAGATTTAACACCACTCAATATTTGCAGGCTACCAACCACACAGCAGTGATATGTACCTCAGGATTTATACCACAATTTCTAAACATGCATTGAGTACTTTCTGTGTAGCTGGTATACTATAGATAGATAGATAGATAGATAGATAGATAGATAGATAGATATAGATATAGACATGTACACATGCATGTATATATACATGTGTATGCACGTTTATACATACATATATACATGTATGTATGTGTACATGAACACACAGAGAGATGTATGCCTATAAAATAATTTAAAAATACAAATATATACATTTATATGCCCATATCATTTTATATGGTCTGGTTATTTAAAAGAGCTACTCAAAACTAATACGTAAAAAGCCTTAATTTGAAATAGGTGACATAAAATATTTATGACAATTAGAATTGACAGACTTGTCTAACTCAACCGTTTTTTATGTACCCCCAAGTTTTGCTTACTTAACCTACAATTACAACAGTCAACTCTTATCTTGTTTTTATTTATTATTCAAGACCAAAAGACAATAAAATTAAATCAGGTTTCCCTGTGAGCTTTAAAAAGCAAGAAAAGGCCAGAAAGTACAGCAGCAAGTTGCTGCAGACCTCAAAACTGGTAGGAGAAAAGGCCGAAACCTTCACCAAAAGACTCCACAGCAGAAGAGATTGAAGTGGGGGAAAGGGCAGGCAGGAGAGCCCAGAAGGAATCCTCCGTGAATTTCAAGGAAATTAATTAAGATGATCAGCTACCAATAAAGAAAGCAAACAAACCCAAACCAATCAAAGATGTGTTACTCATGGGCCTATTTCAGCATCATTTGACTCCATCCTTGAAATAATAAAAGTTGACTGGCTTACACATAAGAGATCTTGACAAACATGCTTGATAGGCATCCTTCTCTGTGTTCCTTGAATGGTGCTTACTGAAAAAAAAAAGTCATTTTCTTTCACTTCTATGACCAAAATGTCTATGGTATTCTGGGTATTCCGTGCTATTCTTATTAATGCACATAAGTATCACAGAGCCCTTCATATAAACCCAGGATCATGCCTGATAGTTTCCAAACATTATCACATTCAGTCCTGACAGAAACTCTGGGAAGACAGTCCAATTAGAGTCTTGATTTTAGAAGAATAGAGTTGAAACAACTTTCTTAACCACTTTCACTACTGACTAGTGTCAAATGAGGTCATAAGCCATGGTCTATTTCATACTAAGAGCAGTCTCTTTAACCACCAGACACCATGCCTAAAGGAAACTGTATTCAGAAAAGAAGCTTGCAAATGTGGATTTCAATTAAACATACAAAATAAAGAAAGCGATCATAAAAGACAATTTTTAGCATTTTTGAAGATACTCTATGTTCTGCTTCTGCTCAAAGTTTCAAGGAAGAAAGAATGCCTTCATCCCTTCTCAGCCACTAGACTATTGACTTTGCCCTTAAATTTGGTAGTTGTATCTACTGTTCAAAGCGTCAAGTTTGACCCTTGGAGGATTATAAAAGAAAAGCTGACCAAAAATAATCTCCACTCTGGCAGCATTAAAGAGACCCAATTTAAGTGGATTGAGGTGTCAAAATTCATCATTACAATTTACTTCAGAAAAGGCCTTAAGTGTCAATTTACCTTTGCAGTGAGAGTACCTTGGAGCAAAACCTGAGAACATATCCCAGTATAATAACCTCCCTTAGCCAAGAGCACCTCTGAACCACTGTTAATGTCTTCTCATGTCACAGACACTAAAAAGCAGGATTAATTCTGCAGTCAGTGAGCACACTGTCCCTCTTTGTGAAGATACTCATCCTGCATCAGTTTGCTAAGGCACCATAACAAAGTGCTACAGACTGGGGTGGCTCCAGTATCTCAAGTTTATTTTCTCATGATCCTGGAGGTGAGAGTCTGAGAGCAAGGTACTGGTAAGGTTAGATTCTTCTACGGCCTTTTTCTTTGGTTTGTTGATAATTGTCTCCTCCCTGTCTGTGTCCTCATATGGTCTTTCTTCTGAGTGTGCTTGTGCCCTAATGTCCTTTTTTTTTTAATAAGGTCACATAGAATTAGGGTCCACCTGTATGACTTTGTTTCACTTTAATTATCTCCTCAAAGGGTCTATCTCCAAATGCTATACTATTCTCAAGTACCATGGTTAAGACTTAAACACATGAGTTTTGTGAAGGATGCGACTCAGCCCACAACATAGCCCAACTGAAATGATCCCCCTTTGGTATTGCTCTATCCCTGGGCTTCCAAAAATTTTAGTTCTTACCCAAACGCCTATTCTTGCCATTCACCAGTCCTTCTTCCTAAATTCTAACCCCAAACTCTCCCCAGAATATAGAAATGAAGCCATGCTATAGAGGTTGGTCCAATGACTAGCACATGCCCCAAGCAATAAAATAAAATGCAATATATTTTTTACTGGTAGAACAAAGCCTCTTACGCTTGGCTCTTGAAGAGAAATCTAGAATGATGTAACCCAGGAGGCTAGTAGAAGTGGTTTTACAACCAAGGGGGATGGATCTGAGAATAAGTCAAATAAAGTTGGACAACAAGGTGGACCCAATAGACAGAAAACAGGGTGTTGGTGACATTTTTTGAGGCTCTGGATCAAACTATGTCTGAAGTTAAAATTATACCCAACCTTTCCCATCACAATAATTTCCCTTTTGCTTCAGCCATTTGGAGTCTGGCTACCTGTAATTCTATCTGAAACAACAGTTTCATATAGATGAAAGGGAGCAGTGGAACTCAGGAGCAGGCTGTGAGAATAAATTAGGAAAGTTTCCTTTTGCTTTCATCTGTTCACCTTGTGTAGACAGGGTGTTTGTGTTGAGTTTCTAAAAGTCAAGATCATTTACTTCATTAGTTCAACGAATGTCTATAAAATGCCTAACAGAATCAGGTATTGTATCATGGCATATGTTCTCAACAGGGATGGTATTGCCCCAAAAGAAACAAAAATTGCTTCCTCTGGGGGTGAAAAAAATCTTCACCTTTTTTTAATGTGTAAAACACATTAGTGCATATAGTGCATAAACAGAGTATATTGGCAATATTATCATTTCACAGGGGATGGAGAAAATTAGGGAGGGAAACCCATCCCCAAAGGCTTCTAAAGAAGGCAGTAATTAAAGAAAAAAGTTGAGAAACACTGTGCTAAAAAAATGTGGAGATGCAGATATAAATGTGAGTGCAGCAGGCACTGTGATAGAGAAATAGACAAGGTACGATAAAAAAACCAAAAGGAAAACCATTTCTAATCCTACTGGGACAGGATTGAATGAAGAGTCAAAATAGTTATGTAGAAAATGATACTTTATCTTCTTCTGAAAGCTAAGTAATCAAGAAGAAAAAGCACATCCTAGTCTGAAAGGCCAATGTAAGCAAAAGCAGGAAAGTACAAAAAAGTGTAGCTCAGTGCCACTGGAGTTCAGGCTACAAAAGGAAAAGCAGGCAACAAGGGAGGCTCAGCATATCAGGTAGGAATATTTTATCAAGAGTGGATTAAATGCACAAGATATTTTTCTTTTCTCCTAAAAAGAATTCCAGAGGCAGGAAGCTTTCAGCTTCAGTTCAGGAGCCCAAAGTTGTCACAGTTGGATTTCTGAAATGCTTTTGCCCTTTCCTCTGTTTGTCACTTCATCCACTCTAGGCAACTGGGGCAATTCCAGACACTCAGTTAAAGACAGGAAAATGGAGAAATTGCATTTGTTGTATACATCAAGTGGCTTTTATCAGAAAAGGAAAACCTCTTCCAGAATCACATCTCCATCCCTGCCTGTTTGCTAATTGGTCTGATTTAGGTCACTTGGCCAATGCCAGTCACAAAGGAGACTAAGAAACTGGAGAAAGGAATGGTCATAACTTGTTGAGACTAAGTATTCCAACACCTAGAGACAAGCAAGTTGTTGCTGCAAATTTAATCTTGGCACTGTTGGAAAGATATACAAGGAGAATAGTTTTAGGCTAAGAAAGAAATGATCAAAGATCAAATCGTTATTTAGTTCATTGTAGCTAAGACTAAACATAAAATAAAATTCCAATGTTCTTTAGGAACTATTATTAGAGAGGTGATAAAATTATTGGTGATTTTTATATTCCTCTTCATATTTCCAAATTATCAATAGTGAATATGCATTAGTCATATAATCAAGGAAAACCCCAAACATTATAATATTTGTTGTATTCCCAATCAAATTATTGACTTGGAGCAAAGGCAGCCATAAGAGGAAAGTTCATTGCAATCCAGGCCTATTTCAACAAACTAGAAAAGGCGCAAACTCAAAACCTAACAGAGCACCTAAGGAAACTAGAAAAGGAGCAGCAAGACCACCCCAAACCCAGCAAAAGAAGAGAAATAATAAAGATCAGGGCAGAATTAAGCAAGATAGAATGCACAAAAACAATTAAACATATCAATGAAACCAAGATTTGGTTTTTTGAAAAAATAAACAAAATTGATAAACCTCTAGCTAGGCTCCTCAAAAAGAAAAGAAAGTACACTCAAATAGACAAAATCATGAAGGAAAATGGATCTATTACAACAGATCTCTCAGATATACAAGCAACCTTCAGAGATTACTATGAAAAATTATATGCCAACAAACTGGAAAATCTAGAAAAAATGGAAAAATTCCTAAAGGCACATGCACTACCGAAATTCAAATGGGAAGAGATAGAAAATCTGAACAGACCCATAACCAGTGAATAAATTGAATCAGTTATCAAAAATCTCCCAATGAATAAAAGCCCAGGGCCGGATGGATTTCCAGGGGAATTCTACCAGACATTTAAAGCAGTTAACACTGGTTCTTCTCAAGTTATTTCAAAAAATAGAAATGGAAGGAAGACTTCTGGATTCATTCTATGAAGCACATATCACTTTGATTCCTAAGCCAGACAGAGACCCAACAAAAAAAGAGAACTAAAGAGCAATATCCTTAATGAATACAGACGCAAAAATATTCAAGAAGATACTAGCAAATCGAATTCAACAGCATATAAAAAGAATTATCCATTATGATCAAGAGTGATTTATTCCTGAGTTACAAGGCTGGTTCAATATTCACAAATCCATCAATGTGATACATCATATTAACAAAAGAAAAGAAAAAAACCATATGATTCTGTTGATAGATGCAGAAAAAGTATTTGACAAAATACAACATCCCTTCTTAATAAAAACCCTCGAGAAATTCGGGATAGAAGGAACTTACTTAAACATCATAAAAGCCATTTATGAAAAGCCCACAGCTAATATCATCTTCAATGGGGAAAAACTGAGAGCTTTCCCCCTGAAATCAGGGACACGGCAGGGATGTCCACTCTCACCACTGTTGTTTAACATAGTGTTGGAAGTCCTAGCATCAGCAATCAGGCAACAAAGGGAAATAACAGGCATTACAATTGGCAAGGAAGAAGTTAAACTTTCACTTTTCACAGATGACATGATACTCTACATGGAAAACCCAACAGACTCCACCAAAAGCCTTCTAGAACTGATCAATGAATTCAGTAAAGTTGCAAGGTACAAAATCAATGTACAGAAATCGGTTGCATTCTTATACACCAAAAATGAAGCAACAGAAAGAGAAAGCAAAAGACTGATCCCATTCACAATTGCACGAAAAACCATTAAATACCTAGGAATAAACCTAACCAAAGATGTAAAAGACCTGTATGCTGAAAACTATAGAATAGTTATGAAGAAAATTGAAGAAGACACAAAGAAATGAAAAAACATTCCATGCTCATGGGTCGGAAGAATAAACATTGTTAAAATGTCATTATTACCCAAAGCAATCTGCACATTCAATGCAATCCCCATCAAACTTGCACCAGCATTCTTCTCAAAGCTAGAACAAACTATCTGAAAATTCGTATGGAACCACAAAAAAACCCAAATAGCCAAAGTAATATTGAAGAAGAAAACCAAAACGGGAGGCATCACAATCCCAGACTTTAGCCTCTACTACAAAGCTGTCATCATCAAGACAGTATGGTATTGGCACAAAAACTGACACATGGACCAGTGGAATAGAATAGAGAGCCCAGAACTGGACCCACAGGTGTGTGGCCAATTAATCTTTGACAAAACAGGAAAGAGTATCCAATGGAAAAAAGACAGCTTCTTTAACAAATGGTGCTGGGAGAACTGGACAGCAACATGCAGAAGAACAAAACTAGATCACTTTCTTACACCATTCACAAAAATAAACTCAAAATGGATAAAAGACCTGAATGTGAGACAGAAAATCATCAAAATCCTGGAGGAGAAAGCAGGAAACAGTCTCCTTCAACTCAATCGCAACAATTTCCTCCTCAACACATCCCCAAAGGCAAGGGAATCAAGAACAAAAATGAATTATTGGGACCTCATCAAGATAAAAAGCTTCTGCAATGCAAAGGAAACAATAAAAAAAAACTAATAGGCAACTGACAAAATGGGAAAAGATAGTGGCCAATGGCATATCAGATAAATGGCTAGTATCCAAAATCTACAAGGAACTTACTAAACCCCATACCTGAAAAACGAATAATCCAGTGAAGAAATGGGCAGAAGATATGAACAGATACTTATCCCAAGAGGACATCCCGATGGCCAACAGGCACAATAAACAATACTCAGTGTCACTCATCATCAGGGAAATACAAATCAAAACCACGCTGAGATACCACCTCACACCTGTCAGAGTGGCTAAAATGAACAAATCAAGACACTATAGATGCTGGCGAGGATGTGGAGAGACAGGCACCCTCCCACACTGTTGGTGGGAATGTAAACTGGTGCAGCCGCTCTGGAAAACAGAGTGGAGGTTCCTCAAAAAACTATCAGTAGAACTCCCCTATGACCCAGCAATAGCACTGCTGAGGATCTACCCAAAAGGTACAGAAATGCAGATACATAGGAGTACATGTACCACAATATTCATAGCGGCACTTTCTACAATAGCTAAATCATGGAAAGAGCCTAAATGTCCATCACCTGATGAATGGATCAAGAAGATGTGGTATATATATATATATATATATATATATATATATATA